>NW_020455976.1:4144022-4222949 GCF_003342845.1 Nothoprocta perdicaria
AAAGAAAAAAAGAATTATCAGCATGTGGGAGCAATATCTGGAGGTGCAATGGATGAAGAGACGTGGGGGAATGGAATGTGACTTTACAAGAGGTTTTATTTTTGAAGCTCACCCATGGAGGTACTTCTTCCCTGTCCATGCCAATTGGGCAGTACTTGCCATACTGATTGCTGAACAAAAAGTACTGCCATCAAAAGCTCATTCATGTTATGGTTTCTCTGGATATTTCTTTCACTTTTCCCTGGCACTTGCTGCTCCTCTGCTGGCTTTCTGTGACTCATGTCTCCTTTCACGACCTCTTTGGCAGAGATAGCTAAGGTATGATTGCCAAAGCATGCTGGATTCGAATAGGCATGACAGCAAGATGTGCCAAAATGAACTCATAATCATACCTCACTCAAAATATGTAGACTAAAAATTAGCTTGCAGACAACACTAGCTACACAAAGATGCACCAGCTCCAGGGCTCCCCATTAGGGGAGGGAAAGGTGAGCTCTTGCCACAACAGGGGATACCGTAGGTCAGGGTTTGTCTCAGGCACTTGAACTTTGACTTCCAGACCCCTTCTACTTATCTGGCAGCACCTTTCATCAGCTTCCTAGCCGTGATGAAAGATCTTCATATGTAGATATGAGATGGATGAAGTTTCTATCCCACTCCATAGTAACAAGATTCCCTAATTTGTCTGTCTTTTGTATGACACATTCATCTTCTTTTGCCAAGCTGCTTCATTCCCACCTTTCAGGCAAAGGGATTATGTAAACGAGAAAAAGGCTGATCATTTCCAGGCAACTAGCACTTAGGAAAGAATATATTTTTTGCACAGCATACATTACACTAGGTCTAAGGTACAAAAGCTCCCATCTTCCAGAAACTCTCATTTTGCACAATTAAAATTGCTGCCAATGTCTCCGCTCCAGCTGAGCACTGAACAAACTTCAAAATGTAGACACTTGCGATAGTGCTATGAGAGCTAGCCCTGTTCCAGGTGACCAGGGTACCTAAATGGAGGTGAGGACCAGACAGAGACTAGACAAAAGACAGAGAGTAGACAAAAGCTTTGATTTTTTTTTAAACAGACAGTGAGAGAAAAGCATTATAAAAGGTTGTGTTAACAGAAGTGATGCAAATAGAAATGAGCAACTCCTGTTGGTTTTTCAGACTGAGAATGGAGATATTTCTCTACTTGCTCAAGCTTCTTCAGTCCTAACCACAATCTCTCTGCAGAAGTCCCTCTCCCACTCTTTCCCCTATAAAAGTTTATCCTAGGAATCTGTAATACAACTTTGATTTCACCAGAGGGAGGATCTTGAGCTCTGCTAGTTAGCTCCAAAGTCAACACAACAGAGTAGCGACAAGTGACAGTTTCCAATCTTTTAAGATGCCTCACATGCCATGTGAAAATCAGATTTCTTGCACTCATTTTATTTATGTGTGTGTGTGTGTTCTGGCCACAATATGTTCACATCAGATGGCATATTACCTGACTTCAACTAATGTAATAAGCCATTTGTGAAAATGAAAGCAACCTAAACTCAGCAAAGTAAAGACAGAATAGAAATAAGTATCACATCTTTGTGCTATTACATCTTCCTCCAATGAAGGGAAGGATTCTTTATTTTCCATCTGGATCCTACTCTCATCAGAAATAACAATGGACCGTTTGTCAGAACCAGACTGGTTCCCAACCTTTCTGCTGGATTCTGAGTTGGCAACACAGCATATCAGCATCACCTTTCTTAGTGTATTTTACTTTTAACTAGCACACTTGAAACTTTTTACCACCACCTATGGCAATCTGGCTGAATCTGGCACAGCTGAAAGTGAGTGCTTCATTTTCTGAAGAGAGTAGATTAAAATTAGAATCACTTCTCTGAACTGGAGATGCATCTAGAAAAGTGTTTTTATAAAGCTCCTTTTCTTGGTTAATATTTTGGAGGACTGGGAAGAGAGTAGAACACAAGTCAAAAAGTGGAAGCATAAAAATTTCTATAGAAAATGTCAGATTATCAAGCATGTGTACATAGTTGAGTGTTATTTACTTATTTTACTCCCAATTTGTCAAGAAAATAGATCAGATCATGTAACAGCTGTCAGTTCAACACCAAGATGTTCAAAGCACTAGGAAGCACTAGCACTAGGAAGCACAAGGAAGCACTAATGAGCTCACAGAAGATTCACCCATTGCCAGGCACAGAACTCCACAAGTTGACAGGAGCAACGGCATCACTACAGCAAGATTCAAAGAGCAGGAGAAGAGTTAATTAAGGAAGAACAACGGTGCCATTGTAATGTTGTGCATCATTAAATGCATGCAATGTGCGGACTGGGGAAATATTCCTCCCAGTCAGTCCTATTTCTGTCAGAAGAGATTAAGACTCAGAACTGGACTGGCAGAGGTTCCTCAGCCCTGCTGCTGACACCAGACACTACTCTGAAAACTATATTTTCAGAAAAGCTTGGTTTCCACTTTAGCACCAAATAAGTGACTAGAATTTCAGTTCCTTAATATATAAGTAATGTGAAGTATCAAGGCCTTCCAAAGGTCAGGGAAAACAATGAAATACACATACCCCCCAACTATGAAGTTAAAAAAAAAAAAAAAAAACACACACAAAAACACACACACACACACACACACACAAAAAAAAAAAAAAAAACAGACATAACAAAAAAAAAACAAAAAAAAAAAAAATATGAAAAAATACCTATCAATTTATAAAAAAAAAGAGTATAAATATAATACCTATAGACCTTTCATTGCCTGCCCTGGGGAGCTTCTTCCCTCAAGCTTCCTTCCCTCCAAGGCGGCATCCCTTAATTCAGTTTCTATTTGAAACAAGAGTTGTTTGGATTTGTAAAAGTGCCAGCTTAAATGGAAACTGTGCAGCTTTGGAAAGCTGAGGGGATATCACTTTTCAAATGTAAGATGTTCCAAGATGCTACCTTTGATTTCCAGAGTACGCCCACTGGCAAATGAGATCCACATTTGATTGACATCTAGTGAACATTAAATAGGCCAAAGCACTAACAAAATCCACAAAATCCATACTGTACAAAGCAGAGTGAAAAAAGGTGGATTTTTTGCTAGGTGTGGGTTGTCCTCACAATTTGATGCCTTGCTAGTTTTTAACTGGACATACATTTTTATATATCTGTCCATTTAGCTGAAAGGTGAGATATGAAGACTGCGGAAGTATCAGCAATTGATTATAGACATTTATTTATTCACAGCACAAATCCCACTAGGAAATGCAATCCATATGCCAAAAAAACCTTTAAGCAGTAGTATCAAGCCACAGTCTCTCAAGAGGGGAAATTTGCAACACTTAACTACTTYAATCTAATTTCTGGAATCCTCACTATCTATGGTCTTTAAAGCCCAAGAATATGGATTTTTTTTAAAAAAATAATTGATCTCAGTGCTGCAGGAAAAGAGTACATCTCTTTTCAATATCTCGTTTGAAAAACAGATGCTGCTAAAATGAGGGAGGTGATTCCCTCATCAACACGCACAAAATTGTCTCAATTCTTATCACCATGCCTGGCCTCAAAAGACCAGCTATGGACAGCAAAAAAAGTCATTAAAAAAGGAAGTCCAAGCAAAGGGCTTGGATCCAAGAAATTAATTTCTGTCATCACCATTTCTCTAAGCACTTAGTATGACATTAGAAATCCCCAAAAGAGGAAACTGTGGCTAATGTTTGAGGTAGCTTTGGGGGTGGCAAATAACCATCCCTACCGCAGTAGCTTCACCTGCAGGTCATGCTCTAAATGCTTTGGACATGTCCAGCAGAGAGAGGAGAGGGACAGGTCACTGGACATGATTTTGTGCATAGCTCAGCTACCTGCCCAAGAGACATGGCTCATCCTCTCTAGACTCCTTCCTCACCCCAAYGCTTTCCTTAAGGCTTCATTCAAATGTTGTTTAATACCTCTGCAGTTGCACTGCAGAATCATGATTTCTCTTTATACTCTTGTTGTGATAAAAATAACATGAAGCAAAGTGAATGCAGTTTGACATTCTCATTCCTAAAGCTTGGGTGCCAGATAAGTTGTGAAACTCTACCAATGTAAAAGGTACTTCCTGAAGTGTTCTGTGGTTTTTTATGTGTTTTCTGTTCAAAAATGATTTTAAAATTGTTAACTAATTTTCATTTATAGAAAGTATCAAAATTTTGGCTCTAAATTCACATACAATAAAAAAAAATTTTTCAACTCTAATTACCTTAAAATAATCATTAGACATTCTTTGATTCAGAAAGAGTACAGTAAGACAGGACTTTGAGAGGTCATTTGGCCTGTTAGTTCTAACACTTTTTCTAATCTTTTCTCTAAAATCTCCAGAAAAGTTTCCATAATCCATAGATCTTTTTTTAGTGCTGGGATCATTTTTATGGAGATCCATTAGCCTAGCTTCAGTTTTCCCTCATTTTTCTTGAATTGAGCAAGGTTATTCTTAACTTCTATGCGATACTTCGCATTCACTATTTCAGTTGCATACATTTACTATTTCAATTGCAGACTTTCTTTCAAACACATCCTCTAATTTATGAAGATCATTCTGAATTCTCCACAGTGCCTGTGGCATCTGCAGATTTCCCCAGTTTTATGCCATCAGTAAACCACTCTTCCTACACTGTGAAAGATACTAGTAAAATAATCATTACTATTAATTTATAGATAAATTTTTAGTTAGAATAATGAACAGAATGAACAGTTAGAATTATGAACAGAAGATAGCTCCTTATGCAGCCACTGTAACAAATCTATGCACTAGATTAAGAATTGCTGACAAATACTCAGAGCACAGTTTTCTAAGAACTTGTTCTGGAGAAAAAAAAAAAAAAAAACAGTATCTTTAAATGTTTCATCAGATGGGGGTTTGTATTTTCATCCAACTCAGATACCCAAAATGCTCATAGCAGACCTAACCTTAATAGGTTATGAACATCAAAGATGGTTTACCTCCTGCTTCCTCTGTGATGAGATTCACTACTACTATTGATTTGGGAAAAGCCATCATGAATTTCTTAGACTGATAAAATATAACTGGAATAGATGCCTCTGTCAATCAGAAATGCACAGCTGTTCTGAAACTAAATGACAGACTTCTTAAAAACTAAAAAGAGTCTTACTCTCCCTCTCGACCCCCCATCATTCAGTTGCAGCTGACAGGAGGCTAATTAGAGCTAACCTAGAGCAAATTTGTACTTTTGCAAAGYGAGAAGTGTTCCCATCACTTGAAAACAGACTGGTATCCTGTATATGCTGGATGTCATCTCAGGGTCCCTGCTGAGCAGCTCAGGTCCCTGGCAGAAGTGGTTCTGGCCAGGACTTCCGCAGATGTGTCATTATCTCTAAGCAAGCATCGCTAATTTAAGTTCATTAAAGATCTGGTCTATTTTTTGCTACAATTCATTGCTTGTTATTTTTGGTTTTGTTTCATTTTCCCCTCCCTAAATATAATCCAGTGATTTTATAAAACCATTTGGTTTTACACTACAGCCCTATGAAAGTATTTTATATAAAGATTTAGATAGTAACACAGCTAAATAAACCTCACTATGCAGATCAGGCTTCCTTATTAATTCCAGCTGGGACATTTTCCTCCGTGTACTGGTCAACACATTTATCTCATATAAGAAAGAAATAGCTGGCTAAAAAATACACAGATAGGAAAGGTCAAATTTACAAAGCAGGAAATATTGCCTTTCCCTCCAAGAACAACGAAGCATCCCGTAAATCCTTAGTAATGAAGAAGCAATAAATTACTGCCAGTATATACTGGTCTTATGAGAGAGGTAAGTTAAATTACTGCCGTCTGGCTTGGTGACATGATCCACAGACGGCTGGATGAAGCTTTTGCCTGGTTGCTCATTCTAATTCTTTAGCTTCAGCAGAAGATGAATCAGGAACAGCTGGTAGGTCCATCCTCCAATCCATCATCCGCCAGGCTCCTTCCGAAAAAAAAAAAACCATTAGGTCTCCTTCAGAATTAGTCAGCAGTTGCCAGTTGCTCTGGAAGCCCAGTCATGTTGCTCCAGAGCCGCTCAGCAAGGTGCTGCCGTAGCCCTCCCATCCCGCTCCATATGCCCTGAGGCGCGGGGATGAATCTGAATCAGCCACTCTGCGAGCGCCTGTGCGAGGAATGACGCACGCTCTGCCTTCTGATGTTTGCTGAAAAATGGGAGAAAACCTCATCTGTATGCGGTCAGACCCCATCTTCTGGGTGCTGTGCGCCACAGTGTTGTAATAAACAGACACCGCAGATCTGGCACTAGCAGAATGGCATTAGGAATCTGTAAGCGCTGCTTGGCATAGGAGTTAYGGCACAAGCGTCCCAAGTGAATAAGGCAGGGATCAAATATACAAATATACAAAAACTCATGTGCACGCACAAGGTTGTGGGGTTTTTTTTGTGTATTTTGTTTGTTTATTTTTGAATACCTCCCTTTCAATCTCTTCTTTCCTAGACAAAACCATCCCAATTTTCAACCTTCTATCAGGCTTCATTTTTACTACACTCGTCAAGCAGTTCTCCAGAGCTTGTTCCTGTTCCACGATTCTTAATACCTGGTACAGAGAACATGACACCACCTCCAGAGGTCTATTACGAACAGCACTACAATGTTATTCTATAAACTGAAGCCTTCACAGAGCCAAAGGGAAATTGTAATTATCTTGCAAGTCTTCTGTGTGACATGGATCACCCCACTTTTTTTTTTTCTTACAGCTTTTCATTGCTGAGCCCTATGCAATAAGCTTATTATACTCTTTCTAGTACAGATGCTGAGCCTGATATTCTTTGTTTCATTTTTTTGTGCAATGAATTTCCATATTTTGCTGTTCTCTTCAACAAATTTTATACTACTAAGCTGGAAAAGATTGCTCCAGTAAAAGTGCAGGTAACATCTCAGARTAGATTTTGCCTGTGCAGTAGGTGGAAACTTTTTTATAATTCTTATATCTTAATTATCCCAAGAGGCTGATAATCATCAAGCTGTGACTAATTTGATTGTTCCGTTTAATTAATTTTTAGCAGTTGAGGTGACTTCAATTGAAATTATCTGTGCCTGTTTGAAACCTTTGACATAGCAGTGTGACACCTTGGAAGATGCCAGGTAGCATAAGACAGAGCTGACTCATGACGTTCAAAAGCACAGTTAAATACAAAATCATTTTTTCTCCAAGAATATAACCATTCAAATGTGGTATTTAATTTTTCAGTGCAGGCTGGTAATTATCAGAATTATGACACTTGGGCCCAATATGTAGTTTGAAAGTCACAACATTGGAGGCAAGAGAAGTTTAGAACATTAGAATGTTTTAAAGTTAGAAGTTTAGAATGATTAATACCCAAGGATGAAAGTTAATCACATTTATCACAGAGGAAAGCAGTGTTTGCTAATGTGTCTTATGGGACCAGATCCTTCATTAGCCTGAGCTAGCCTAGCACCACATATTCAGTGCAGCAGCTTTCACCATCTGCATCTACACTGTCTACAGCTGCATGCTGTGCTTGCAGCACACTAACCATCCAGGTGGGACAATCACTAAAGCCAGATCACAGCTTCCCCACCGCAMCAGGAAAGCGGTCCACAACCCAATCTCAAATTCATGTGACTTTTATACTAGTCAAGTTACGTCCTCCCAGGCATGGAGCCATTGCTCAGCCTCTGCTGTGGTTGYCCAAACAACTTGCATTGATCTTCTCTCACTCATCCTCCCGTTAGACCTTGTCTGCTCCTTTTCCAGCCCTCTTGGCTCTGCTCCACGAACGACCAGAACTCAGCCCAGTATCCCACATAAAGTCTCCCTACTGCTTTACACTATGTCTTCCCTTGTATCATTGCTTTGCACTATGGAATCCAGATTTCTGTGTCTCTGATGGATATTATTTTCATGATACACTGAAAGATCTTACTTGTTTTTCCCAGGGGGCTGCAAGATGAAGACTCACAATCATTTTCTGCGTAACTATTTCCTCACCCATTTCCAATTCTTCCTTTGTAATTTCCAGTGCTGAGTTCCCAACCTGTAGAGCTTTGTCTCTGTTTCTTCTTTCTGTATGTAGCTTATATGTCAGGATGATGGCCTATTTTTTTTCATGATTAATCTTGTATAGTATGCTAAATCGTAGTTATAATTTTAATAAAGTTTTTTGTTGTTGTTAAGAAGAGTAACTCATTAAAGTGGTTTTGAGTATATCTCCATGGACCAGTCTGTGCCTTATGGCACTATAGCCTCTTTTGTTATTTGGGAATATAGGATAGATTTTGATTTGAGAAAATAAATAAATAATTTTAGCAAAGAAGATAAAGACAACTAGATCTTAAATTAGTGCAAATTAACATAACCTTGAAGGATATGATTAGTTCCTTTTTTTTTTTTAATCAAAAATTTTGTAATCAAGCAACAATGTAATATTTTTTTCTTGTGTTTCAATTCAACACAATAAACTGAAATTCCTGAGCAATAGACATATCTCAGACTGGGAACCAATGCAAATCTAAAAATTACCCAATGGAGAAAAAAAAAGAAAAAAAAAAGATATTATAGGAACAATGGGATCTCAGTAAAAATTCATGAGTCTTTGCAAAGACGGTGAAGAAAAAAGTCATTTCAACCAGAAATCTAAATCTTCCCATTCACATACCAACAACCTTATACTTTACTTATCTTTACTATTGTATCACATATCATTCTATAGCTTATGATTATGTGAAGATTTATGTACACAACACACCAGAGTATATATACCTGTTACCTTGCAAGTAGTTTTACAGACAGCAACAGGCAGACAAATCAGAGTATCTRCAAAGTTTCCCACTGAAATGTGAGGATATCTCCTTTATTTTACACTGACATTAAAACTATAACTCAAAAAAATCACAATGCATTTAGGGGCAAGATTCCTATGATGAATTTAAAAGATTCAGGCAAGTAAATCAGATGCAAATCCTCATCCCTACAAAGGAGGCCCAAGATGCAACCTCCCTTGAAGGTAAACTTGAAAGGACTGAGAGGGGAGGAAAAAAAAACAGGAATAATGTCCATGCAGAATGTCCCCAGTAAGGGGGCAGAGGTCATTTTACAGATAGATTAGTATAAATTAACCTTTAAACAAGTGCTATACAGTCCTTGTTAAACAACTCCTGATTTACTACAGTTAGAAAAGCACTAGAGTAGCTAGGGTTAATTTCTTCTAATTGCAATGTGGAGAGATTCACAAACCTCATAGTTTTGAGCAAGAAGTTTGAGAATGGTTCAAATAACATACCTGTACAATCTTCTGGCTGATGCTTGTGTGGCACCTGGTGTTATGGGACCCCCGTTTGCAAATCTTGAATGTCCATCATACAAATCTGGAGTAAAGAGAGCAGAATGGAGATGAAAGAGTCTCCTGAGCACTGATGCCAGGGGTATCCGACTGGCACAAAGGTTCTGACAGCCTCTGTGGATTTAGATAGCATCAATTTGCTACCTTAAAGCTCTGAATTTAAGGCAAAAACATAATGAGGGCTAAGATTATAAAACTGTGAAGGGAGCTGAAAAGTATATAGAACATGTTGGCTTTGTCACTGAGAACTTTATATACGCATGTACATACACAAAGACATATATACATGTACATACATAAATTCTTCCCCATAACTTCAAATCTTTTTAATGATCTGTTTTTGTATAGCACAGAACAAAGCAGCAAAGGAGAACATAAAAGAAAAGGAGGGACACTCTAGTAACTAATGTACGATTCAGGTAAAATGAATAGGCTGTTGCAGGCAAAGGTAAACTGTGAGCATTTCTTTCTTCCTCCAGATTCCTCTTTTGTTTGGTTAACTAAAAAGTTATTCCTAAAATATCACAAAGATATTCCCTTCCAACTGTATATGTGTTCTATAGTCTCATTGAACTATTCAGCTGGCTTTAAGGGTAGGGCATTTTCTAGGGACATCATTGCCCTTTTAGAAACAAGGCTCTTTTCTTCTTTGAGACCTTTTTTTTTTTTTTCCCCTCTTCATAGTTCAGACGAGAGAGAGAAAATAGAAAAAAAATCAACATGAAGACAACTCATTTCTTAGTTCAAACAGTTACTTATAAAAAAGGATGAGAGAGAAGCCTGAACAAACTGATATCTTTGAAACTACCATGCAGTATTCTGGAATAGATAYAATTAGTTAGAAACTGATAATATCCACAACCTGAGACATTGGGTTCGTGGGTACTTTACAAATATACAAATGCCTTTATGCCTTTATATTCATAGAGCAAGTCTTTTTGATCTCTCTGAAAAGGGGGAGCACACACAATGGGAGAATTTGACCCCTAGGATAGCTTACAAAATTGCTAGTCCCCTCAATTACCCTGCTCACACGTGGGGAGCTGGAAGAAATGCATCACACCATTATATGGCTGCCCCTCATTCAATCTGGGAAGATCATTATCTCTAGAGTTAATAGTACAATATTTAACACAGCAGAGTGTATTTAGAGTTGCTATTAAACAACAATATTGAACTAAGCAATAACCAGCCCTTGTCTCAGCTATTTATGATCCCAATAATATATTATATGCATCGCTGGCTTTTTCTTCTGGCATCTGTGAGCCCTTCTGACTGGCTAAATGCTCCAGCATTGATACTGGAAGGCGCAAGCACCAGATAGTGATTTGCTACTAATGAAGAAAATAGATTTGAGACCCAGGTGACCTTCTTTAATTCACAATGCATTCCAATTCTTTTAAAAGAAGGTTTGCTCCCTATGAAGAGGGGAGGAGGGGGAGACACCTCTGCTGATCTCATTGTACTGTTCAAAGCAAAACAAAGTAAGCATCATTTCACTGCCTACCATTTACAGAAGACCTCCTCTGATGCTTATGCCTGCTACGACAGGAAAAACTGAAGTATGCAAAACAGTCTCGCTGCTTCTTCATCTCAAGTCAAATCACCCCATGCRTGCAAGCCATTGCTACAAGTTTCTTTCTGCACATAAACATTACTTTTTAAAAACTTTCTCTTTAGTTCTTACACTACCAGCACATAAACCCCATTCAGCAAGGGGAAATCAACTGCACTTCTGCTTTTCCCTTCATACTCCTTCATATTGATGATTCATACTGACAGTCACATGCAGCTTCCCACTCTTTCCTAAACTAAATATTCTTTTCTGTAAATCGAGAAATCTTGAAACAAAATCTTGAAATGTGCAGCTAAAAAATCCAGATTTATACTTCTCAAAGCTAAAAATACATATAAAATCTTTTGGACCATATTAGGATTCTATCTGTATCTTCTCATTGGATAGACTTTGCAAATGGTATCATAGTGTTTCCACTGTCTTAGCTTGCCCCTGCACTTCAGCCCGATGGAATGATTTTCCTTCTATTTTCAGCTTCTATAACATCACATCATCCAGTTGGTGCTAAATACCTGCCATGCTCCATCCCTGAGACAGCCACATTTCAGGAGGAAAGGAGGACAGTAGCCCTTCTTTGTAAAGTACCACTTACACAAATAAATCAGCAGACAAGTGAGCTAAGAGGAGTTCAGGAGCACATATATTAGTGCTAAGCTGACAAGTGGTAGGCATAGAAAGCCTTCCTTTAAATCTCTCCCCTTCCTTATCTTGCCAGAAACAAGCCCTAGTCCCACCCTCAACCTGATGCTTCACAGCTGTGATTAAAGAGATCTTTCCTTGAGCAATCTACTTCTGGGGCCATCACGGAAATGGCAGACTGAGAAATTTCATCTGTCATCCTCCTGTAATGAAAAGCTACAAAGATGATGAACACAGGCAAATTCATTATGAAAATGAGTGCTGATTCCTGATATGGGTGCTAAATAGATCTTGTTTTCTCTCATCTCCTTTCTCCTGCACTAGCAAGCTTGTTGCTCTGCCTGCAGCAACGAAGAACTTTTCCCTGAGGCATGATAACAAGTGAGGATAAGTGATCRTAGTGTGGAAGGAGATTGTTCAGATCTTTTGGGGACTGAGGCCCAAGAAAGGAAAAGGTCATTGAAATATCTTTTATATTTACAAGGAAAGGGCAATGCAAGGAAAGTCTTACAAAGCAAGTAAGGAAAGGCTAAAGAAAGCCCCAGAGAGCTGAGTTCTTCCTTCCCGCAAAGATGTGGATCTGAAGAACATTGCTCTTTCTTAGAAAGGAGTCCAGGAAGCCTCAGAGAGGGGCTTAAGGATAAATGTCCATCGGAGCTGCAACAGCCTTTGCTTGTTCTTCCATATTCCATATTTCGTTCAGGGGTGATAGGAATATGGTGGTTCGTGACACAAAATTTGAGCTTAAATTTGAGCTTAAAAGCATCACAGAAATAGCCTGAAAGAACTTTTAAAGTCCTGCATGCAGAATTGTGCAAGAAAGGTTTCATAAAAGCTCAACCATCCAACAAAATCAACTTGAAAAAGTATATTATACATAACTATATAAGATCAAACAGATCTGCAGCCTCAAATTTGCAGTAATATTAATGGCAACACTTCAACCACGAATTCCTCTAACTTTTTTGGTGACTTCTAGAGTGGTTAAAAATGCTCTATCTTAAAGAAATTTCCTTGTCATTTAAAAATTTCAAGTGTTGGAAAACTTTCCATTTCTTCTAAGYAGTCAGCCCAAGTTGTTATTTACCTCTGCTTTAAGAAAATAAATAATTCAGAATTTAAAAAGACTCTAAATRGGGTCTTTTAATTCATCTGTTTAATTCATCTAGTTTCAATTTCTAGCTACTGTTTCTTGTTACAACTTTGTCTAAAATTAATGAGCCCTTTCACATCTCTGTACTATGTACGAGTTATTCCCTTTGGAGACACTTTGAGAATGTGATAAAGTTACCTTTTAACCTTATTATAGACAGGAGCAGCAAAATCTCTCCTATGATGTCTCCCCATACACTTTTTAATGTTGAACTTCAGGGACCGCTTCAGCAAGTGAGGACTCAATTTATTCTCTTTGCCCATGTAGGGCTCTCCTGGGGGATTCTGCAATTAATAAGAGTCAGCAATGGTGACTGCTCTCAGAAACAGAGAWCTGCCAATTCAGGTGAGGGCTGAAAGCACCTGCTCATTTACATGTTCCCCAACAACCAACTCATGGAAGCAACTTCTCCACAAGCAGTACGCACAGGTCACAGAAGTTCTCATCCTTGACATGAAGATCCAAGGCCCAGCTCTCACATCCTTTGGGCAACCTTTCCCCAATGACACCGGCACAGAACAAAAGACAAACTTTAGAAAGAATGTGAAGGGAGAGCAGCATTGCAGGGAAGAGCGGACAAGTAGAACTCACCTGACATTTCTTATCTTTATAGACCTTGACAGTTGAGTTTCTTTTCCTCCCTTTGAAATCTGAATGATACCTTGTCCATGAAATCCAATAAGTGTATGAGATCAACACGTAAGCTTGTCCACATAAAATTTTGTCACGGTAATGAGACCTKGCAATCTCATTCATTTAAAATAAGTTTACACCACAGAATTACATTCTTCATCTACATTYCAGATTACACAGAATAATTTGAATTTCAAAGCTTCTATCAGAGTACAAACCTAACTTGGTGGGTACTTTTTCCCTCCTTATTTCCAGTCTTTTCTAACCTCCCCTTTAGCGGACAACAAGTAAATTTATTAGTTTCTTCTTTTTTTTAATTATCACCAATGTTATTCCATTTTCATTGTGACTGAGTTTCATCAAGAACTCAAGAGACAAAAATGCAAAGACATGTTAAAAAGTTTTAGAATTCTGTCTTTCTGAAACATTTMTTACCTTTCAGAATTTGGGAGGAATTTCTAGAAAATGTCTTCACACAAGCTGCTTTTCAGGTATTAGAAACAGGAAGCACATACTTTGTGTCCGTTTGCCTGTAGAGCAACTTCCCAAAAATAACTTAAAAGAAAAGAAAAACTATCTGAAATTATTAACAAGGATCTAAGGGCATAATCTCCCTTGACTGCTAAGAGGAATTAAGACTTTTGCTGCCTGTTGTGCCCTTTACATCTTCACCTGCTCCCAGAGGAAAACACCAAGGTAATAGAGCAATATTAGAGCCCTCTCACTAAAGCATGTGATAGAAAAAGTCACAGAATAAGTAATAGTCAGTATAGCCAAGTGTGAATTTTTGCAGACCTTAGAGCACCCTACACTATTCAAAGGAATAGACCTTTGTCCTGCAACTATCTGTCTCTTAGAATTACTTATAAGTACCAGGTCTAACCTGGTTGATCTGCAGGTGCAATGCAATGGCCTCTGTGGTAAATCACTGGAAAATCCATCCAGCAGATTTAAGATCTCTAAATTCTGGTGTTCAGGACAAAAAGACAAAATACTTTCAAATCAGGGTAGTTAGCTCCTGACCAATTTAACTCTATAGAGAAAAACACATAATTCTTAAATATACCAAAGATTAATTCACCTAATCTTAGATGTATAGAAATTAGGTATCTACTGTAGGCATTCACCTACTATGAGGCATTCAAGTTTCTTCTCTTCATAAAAGAGAACATAATTATTTTTCAAAGGCAATTCATTCTACAATGGTTATCTAAAATAGCAAGACAGAGTTACCATCTGATTTCCTTTGATTTCCTAGCTATTTAACCTGCTTTAGAGGCATACTTTTTTTCTGTTTATACTGCATGACATAAATCCCATTCTCATTGCCAATCAACTTACACCTCACATGATCTCTAACCCTGGRAGAGGGATTTTACTGAAGAAAGAACCATTCATCCATCATGTAATTAACACAAATTAAAAAAGAATTCAACAAACTTGCTAACCTTATCTTCTTCGGAACAGATATTGTTGCACATATTGATCCATCAAGTAATAGTCCCAAATAATTAGATTAATAAAATATAGAWATGAAAAAAATGCCTATTTTAGCACTTTATGACTTCTATGATTTCTAAATAGCATAGTAATTGACAGGATATGACAGAAGAGGAAGAGGAAGTCTTCTGAGAGCAATCCTCTTTTCTCAGTCTCCTGAGAGCAATCTTCTTTTTTTTCCCCTACACAAAAAGTAGATATTTTTCCTTTTGTTCATTCATCTGGGCATAAACAGCTGAAAGGAAAACAGCTTCCCAAGCATGTTCACAGTTCAAATATGTCATATGCTTAGATATGAAATCAGCAGTTTCAAATAATTGTAAGTAGTTTGTACACATGCATGCATAGTAAGTGACAGAATGTGCAAATAGACATCTCCAGGAAGAAATAAAACTTTGGACATCTCAGCATTGTGAACAGAATATAGAGATGTGTGAGGACAAGTCAGTGCAATTGCGTCACATTTAATTGATCTAATGTCTCATGCAACTAAGGTATCACAAAGCTGTATCTCACTATCATTGAGAAAGAAATAATGAGYTTGGTAATGATATCATGTATAGAAAAAGTAAAAAGAAACAAAGTTTTGTCACATCTGTCCTAGTCATGAGCTAATAGAAGACAGCCTGTCCTAAAAATTTATTTGTCATCATGGGCTAATCCAAATTAAAGTAGCAGATTTTCTCAGCAAGTCTCCTTTTTTCCTCACTGAGCTCCTCAAAGGCATTTACCAATTACCTGTTAGCTCCACGGGTGAGTCCCCTAATGACCCTTAACCTCAGAAAGAAACTGGAGACTGGCTTCTGATGGAGTCTACCAAGTTCTGAAGCAATTCGTGATGCCTTGGTGACCTGTAGGAAAAGAAGTAATAAATCTGGCCTGGCTCAACTGTGCAGCGATGGTTTGTTTGCAGACTGTACTCGCTCTCTTCTGTGAACGAGATGAACCTGTGACCCGGTACGTATCCAGGTAGCATTTCAATTCATCTGGAAGTCAGAAGGGATTAGCAGCTGTAACTCCGCTCTCTAACTGTACATGGCTTTTGATTAGTCGGAATAGATGCAAAAGGTTCTTTGTAGTTCATGGCATTTGTAATCTTCACAGGCACTCATTACAAGGGAAAAAATAAATAATCCAGGTGGATAAAAAGGCAATTAACATAGGCCTATTCCACAGCTTTTCCAACTGCCCTTTTATACGGGTGGTGAGTTATTTCATTCAGATTTGTCCCATTCTGTCCCTTTTAGTTATATATAGGAAAACATTTTATTCCTTACATTGAGAAACAAACCAATAAACTGTCTAATTTTTCCAGACAATTCATATTCCTGTGAGGAAATATCTCCATAGAGTTTAAAGCAGCAATAAAAAGAAAAATAGATTTCCTGGAGACAGTAAGAAACAGCTTCTGGCTGCAAGTAGCATCAACTCCTGCTACAAAGCCTGATCTAGAATAAGTTTTTCCACTTCAGGTTCAAAAGGCATTGGACCAAGAACAAAACGCAAAACAGGCTTCAGTCAGAGTCTTTGATTCCCAGAATCAGCAAGATAGAAATAATGAATTTGGTRACGATATTGTGTATAGAAAAAAGTAAAGAGAAGCAAAGTTCTGTCACATATGTCCTAGTTTCAAACTTGGTTCTAACATGTCTTGKTTTTTTTCCTTGACTTGAGCTTATCCAGCCATTTTTCCTTATCTCTTTCTAGGTTTGTATTTCCTGAAAGTCTAGAAAGATGTAGATAACAAGCAAGTGACCAGCAAAATGTCATCTTTCATCCCACAGTCTGTCCTCATCAATACCAGTATGGGTAACAACAGCCTGCATCTTACATCAAGGTACTCACAAACATAAGATTGAAAAAAGCAGGCATAGCCCATTATGGAAAGATTGGAAAGTTAATACTCTTTGTTTTAGAGATGAAATATCCAATTGCTGTGTCCCACCTCTGCACTTGCATGAGTTAAGCACTGCATTAAACACTACTGGTTAGAGTGTCCAGGGGAGATTTTGGAGAAACTTAAACAAGAAACTCTTAAATATTAAGATTTCCCAGAACACATRCAACAAATCTGCTTCTTATCTCATCAAACATTGAAGAATTTCAATACCTCAAATCAGAGAGCATTCAATTTGTGAGGATAGAATTATTTTAATAGAGGGATAATTTAAAATTTTTCCACTAAAGACATTTATATTCTGTAACAACTTTTCCTTCTTTTCATTATACATCACCCTGTCCTATCCCAGAGTGTGAAGCAGCAAATCATCAGTGCAACACAGCTATGAATATTCATCAGAGCTGTTGATTCTTTTGAAGAGTTCCTATTGTCTTTGTGAGAATAGGAATGAAATCCAGATAACAATCAAGCTCTTTAATTCTTTTTCTTAATTGTATGACAAAAGCAGCATGCATTTTGATTTAAGAAAAATAGCACCTTTTGTTTAAGATGCAACAGGGTATGCAATCAAGTTGGGGTAATATCAGGAGAGGATTCATATTCTGTCAAAATATAACAGTAGTCCTATTACAACAGTATTTGTAAGACTACACAATCATTATAATATTCAAGCCTACTTTAAGAAGAGGAACTATACTCTCTAATTCAGCAATGAAATTATTATATTCTTAAGAGGATGTAATTTCTTTCTTGACACCAGCATTTACTTGGACAACTCAGATAAGCTTTCAGTTCGTATTTCCTTTATCAAAGCCCGTAGGCTATTGTAGATGGTGCAACAGCAAGGTACACCACACTATCACAGAGTGAAGACACTGCATTGCAGATCCTTCATATTTGAGGCTCTTAATGCACTCTAGGCAATGAAGTCACTATGCTGCTGTAGGACAGAGTTAGGCCATGAAGCACATTACCACACTGATGTACCAGGACAGAAACCTCATTGAAACAATTGCTCGGTAATTCACTATAGCAATTAACTACCTGAACACCTTTAATCTGAAAACATTTCAGGTGTGGGAGAAATTCAAATCTGGATATTTGTCTCCAGTATCATTGTAWTTAATGCCAGATTGACAACTTTTAAAATGCTAATCCTGTTACCGACCCCTAAGCGCGTGACCCCATCAGCTCTAACCTCCATAGGCAGCTTGCTCCCTAAAGACTCACTTCAGACACTGCTGACAGGAGCAGCAATTAGTGTTGTTTGAGAGGAGATTCGTTATGATGTAGACACCTGTCTAAGAAGAAGTGGGCTAGAACCACTAACTCATTTTGCTTAGATAAATGAACAGCCATTAATGACAACTTTCAGGTAGTGAGAAAGAAGACAGCTACAAATTGATGATGTAGACATCTCCCCACCCCAAATCCAATGTTGTTAGTTTGAGAGCAGGAACAAGAAGATAAGCACTCTCAGTCTTTCCTTTATTATCAGTGGCAACAATTTAATGAGAGGTTAACTAAGACTTCATYCACATTCATTGTCTATCTATTGTTACTGCATATACGTTGTGTAAGACCRTAAGACCTGTGGTTTTGCCCTCTGCCTCTTAACTTTTCCTTAGATGTCTCATAAATATCTGACCATCCTCTGCGTTACTGGTTCAGGATGCTTGATAAGAATCACAGGAAAAAATGGTTTGCACAGTAGAAAAGAGTTAAGAGTCACCCATGGATTGTTTAATAAAGGTAGTGTCATTTTCAATTATACAGCACAAACACTCCAGTAAATTTTACGTCATATCACCAAGGAAACTCACTGCAATAATTCAGTCAAAGCCAAAGAGAGGATTTCTACAACAGTTTAATAATAACAATGTGTTCTTCTCTGTTGCCCTTTATCCAAGGATATCGGTGCTTTTCACCAATATTAATTCATTTTCAAAACACAACCTCAGAGTGTAATCTCAGGAAATTAATTGAGAATGACATTCCTGCAGATCCCACTGTTGATCCCTCCTCAACTTTTTGMAGAAAAAAAAAAAAAGAAAATATAAAACCTCCAACTCACATGGTGAGAAACTCCTTCCACTACCCTRTGCCTTGTGCAGCCACCATATTGGACAGGACAAATGTAAGAAATTACGAAAGTGTAATACCCTTGCATATACTTTGCAGTTCATACAAATTCTCTTTATGAGCCCTGACAAGAAGTGCGCTTAAAATGCGTAAAGACAAAAATCACAATGGCCTCTAAGTAACAAAGGACAAAAATGGTTTTATTCTGTTTTTAACAGAGTCTCTTACCTTATGCCTCTATATGTCAGCCTGTGCTAACGACATACAATAGTGGGTAGTGATTTCCATCCAAAGTGATTTTCCACAAAAAGCACAGTGAGGGTAAGCAACCTAAGAGCCATGGGCCCAGAGAATCTTTCCTCTTTCCACAGACACATCTCAACAATCTCGCACCCCATAACAGGACATTTGGCTGCTGCATGACTCTCTGATTAACTAATGGCTGCAGCTCACATTTTTCATATTTTATATTCATATTTTCATATTTATATTCATATTTCAAGCTCATATTTTAGTGCTGCCTTTTCCTCTAACTTGTTTTCTTTCCATTCTTTTCCCTCTGCCCTCACATAAGTCAACCTGACCTATGCTCAGGTCACTCTATCATTTTGTACCTAACATGAAGATTTGTCCCCCTACCTTTTTAAGTGTTTGTATGCTCTCTCTTCATGGCAAAYAGAAATTTTTCTACACTGCCCTTGGCTTGTTTAAAGGCAAACACAAATTCTTATTCATTGAAAGGGACATTGCAGGGGAGAAAGCAGAAAAAGAAATCAAATGTGTTGCCTGGACTCTCTGCATATGAGAACATCACTCCAATACCAGTGAAAGAACAGCAGCAGACACACAAGCTATAACTCAGCATTTAATCAGACAACTGTGATTTTATGCACACAGAGACTACTGAGTGGGTCATCACTGCAAGAGCAAAAATGTATCTTTCCTCCTCCCTATCCACTTCTCTGCACCCCTCCACCTTTCAGAAATGCAAAGCCACAAGTGGCAGATAGCTGAAATGCCACAGCAGATAACATCACCATCATTAACATCTCTGGCTACAATCTACCTGCCTGAGARAAATCGAGGGTGATATGAGAAAGCATACACACCTGAGAGTGTTTTAGGAAACCAGATAAGGAATGTCCACAACTGGTTTGYAAAACAAATAGACACCTGCAAGCTGGTTCAATAACTGTAAGATATTTAACCCACACCAGGGCTCATCCATGCTTATTTTAAAGCTATGATGAAGCACTCGAGTAGATGTCCCTGGGTGTCCCTTGGGTGTTCTTCAGTGTTAGATCACAGATAAGAAAAAAACATACTGTGTCAAACCAAAGGCCTTTGGTTCAGTATTCTGTGCCCCACTCCAGCCAACTGCAAATGCTCAAAAGAGTTTTGATACCACAGCAGATATAGGAGCACCTGAACGTTGTTCTGAGCATGCAACTGTCTACTATATTCATATACTCCCAGCCAACTTCCAGTGTTTTTTGCGAAGGGCGGTGCATAAGCTGGGGACTGTGAGTGTGCAGTCTGAGGGGTGATCTCTCCTCAGGCAGTGTGAAACCATGCTTTTAGGGACAGCTTGCAGCCAGATACACTGAAAAATCCAGTTTCCAGTGTGGCTCCTGAACTCTTAGAGAGTGCAGTAGCGTTTGTGGCCACAGACATTCCCATGTCTCCACATTACGACTTAAAAAAGGTGAGGGGAAAACAGCTGGGCACAAATAGTTTGCCCCTGATTTGGAGAATTTTAAGCAGATAGAGACAGATTTTGCTCTCTGCAGAGCATTAGTAGATCTGCTTCTTTTGTTCTTGTGCTAATTCTATGTGTGGAGCCGGAATGCCTTGGAACTGGAGTCAAGGCATTCTAATTTCTTCTGCCTCTCCAAAACTAATCTGCTCCAACCCTCCACCTCTGGTTGCAGGCCTGACCATGAACACCTCGATGAAGGTGATTTCTGGTTAATCTCTTGCTGACCAGTACCCAGCTGACACCTTGCTTTGCCAAAGACCACTATCAAGATCCAGTAGCAGTAAATGGCAGCTGGTCTCCAGCACCAATGCCCTTTCCTGGCTGTCCCCTCTCTTTCCACCAGGCCTGATTTTTCCTTCTCTCACTTAATTGCAATGGTTTGTGCAGGCTGGTTGGCTGTATTTCTCTGGATAGTTGGAAAATTAGGGAATAACTTAAATCATGAATAGCTTTCATTCAGATGTAACCTTTGACTGACAGATGCCAGAAAAATGGTGATGTTTCTCAAGCCTTTGGGAGGATCCTTCTAGAGGAAAATTCTTGCAGAAAATGAGACTGCAGAACCGTGAAGCTGTTGCTGTCAGGATAAGGAGTGGTGCACTGCATCAAGGGAGACTTAAAATCCGAGTAGTGAAACTACTGCTCAAGTCCTGGATCAAAAGCGGCAGAGCTAAAATAGGAAAAAAAAAAAAAAAAAAAAAAAACACCTCTTCCAAAAGGACAGTTTTCTTCTGATTAGCTGAGAGACTGTTATCTCTGTCACCTGTGACTAGTCTTCCTCTTGGGGTTCACATACTGAATATTAGTCTGTTATTGCTTGCACTTTATAGCATGCATACTTTTAAAGACCTATAAAATCCCATATAATTTAGAACATATGAGAAATGTCTAAGACTTAACACAGATCCGGGCAATGGATGGAACATAACATATATCACAGTAGTTAGTACTATATTTTTCATTCTGATGTGTGTATATGCATATACACATATATATAAAACTATATATAACATTTTAAAAGAAATAAAAACAAATCTAGAAATCCAGTTAATTCTAGCTTTTTATAAATCTTAAATTAGTCTAGGTTTGAATGTTAGCAATAGCAGTGAACAATTTCTCAGAGGGTTTGGCTTTATTACTAAGCTACTCTGGTAATAATAATGTCTGAATCCAAAGGCTTGTTTACATGGTCTGCTGCCTCCTTGCATGAACTATTGACCATCTGTGTGAGTGTTTCCTGGGCAATGGATTGAACTCAAAGATGTGATGATCCCTTACTGGCAATAATGGGGAAAAAAAAAAGTTATTATTTTCCCCCAGAATCAAAGGCTTGATAAAACTAACTCAGCTTGAACCAGACCGTGTTGCCAGAAGCTGCAGGGGAGGAGAATGCATAGGGATAGACTTTTAAGGATATATTTTCATTTACATAAAAATTTACATAAAACTTTCAGGAGGAGAAAAAGCATGCAAATGGAAACAAGGACTGAAATATATTGAATAGATACAAGTACTTCACACAGAATATAAAGCCATTGCAGCCACAAATAMTAAAAGCATGGATCTATAGAAATACAACCTAGTTTCTGTAGACTCTTTCGACAAGCAAAGTAGTGCAAGTTTGGTGCATATTCATAGATATGTTAAAAGTACTGGCAGTTTGTGTACAGGCAGGCAGGRAGCTAAAGATTCTATGATTTTCTGTTGTTGTTAAATTTTGGGAGTGTGCTTGCATTACATGACTCTCAGGTTAGTCATTGTGAATATAATACAATTTAAACCACAATTGGGGTGAACTGAGAGCACACAAACAATTTTTGCAACTTAGCTAACAAATATTCACTCTCTATGACATATTAAATAGCTACTCACCACCCTCAGGCCAGGCTTGCCGAAGAAAGTTTGGGAGGTTTAGTTGACTGCAGGGTTTTGATCAAGTTGAAATGATGCAAGTCCTCTTTCAACACTGCTTCATGAAGCCACTCCAGATCAAGTGGTTCATTTCCATTTATTTGCCATCTCTGACACACACCCACTGACACAAGCAGCAGGAGCCACTGAAGATGCTCTGGCTCCCTGGGTGCTTGTCTCCCTGGGTGCTAATGTCCTTTAATTCAGGAAGAGCAAAAGGGGAGGAGGCCACATACCTTAATTGTTTCTGCTTCTAATTTAAGATTTTAAAGTAAAATTACCTTTCTAGGTAATTGGATCTACCAATCTGCAAACCAGTAGTGGGGGTGCAGGAACTTGTATGTTATGCCATTCTGTCCTGGGGATGGATATATGTAGGACAGGGGCAAGGAGGCACAGGAGAGTTGTAGTGCCTGCATTAGATCTAAATAGCTTTATCAAAACTTGCCTTTCAAMTCTTAAGCATACCATTTTTATCAAATACATTTAACAAACTTTCGCATGAGTTTAATCTAATCAATTTCAAATCACTTCCAAATTTATATTAGTACAACTTTGCATCTAAGGAAACCTTTGATGAGCACTTTACTGAGGTCTTGACTCTGCAAGCACTCAAGTATACTATTAATTTTAAGCACATTCCTCAAACCTATTGATCTCAATCCTCCTCAGTGAATTATAAACATACTTAAAGCTGGAGACCTCTATCAGTGCTAGCTTAATACAAATTTGTCAATGTTGAAGTGGACTGGATTTAGATACATTATAAATGAATYTGATCTTTAATATTTTCCTGATTTGCATAGACAGCTGACAAGCAATATATTTGGAGCTCTGCTATTTTGGAAGCCAAAAGCATTACAATATGCCTGAAGTGATAGACTGGACGGTCAGGTGACACCTCCTGTGTCTGTATGTCCCATGCGATGGCCACAAATCCATAAGGACTCAGGAGTCAGGAGCAGCTCGGAAGGCTTCCTGGGCACAGAGCAAGTGGGGTAACRTGCACACCAGGTAAGCAGGTGGCCTCACTGTTAACTGCTGCTGAGGTATTTGGCATCTTTGGGGAAGAACAAGCCAATGTGTTTACTCCATGCTGATAAGGACTGGTGCCTCCAGTGTCTAACTGCATAAATGCAACAGCAGCCCCAATTTCAGAGTGAGGAGAAAACACTAGCACCTTACCAGGGGCTCATCTTTCCCCTGTGCCCATCCCTCCCTCCAGGCCAAGAGGCAGCACGTGTAGCTGCACTGGGCAGGACCAGCACAGTCCAGCTCAGCAGCTGGCAGCACATGGTAGCAAGACATTTAGAGGAAGGTGCAAGACCTCACAGCTAACAGATATGCAGTCATCTTCCTCTCCTTACTCAGGCTACATCTCTTCCTGATGTCTCAGGCAGACRAACATGTGAATATGAAAAATTAGTTTAAGACAGGAATTGCCAAGAGTGGTTTCTCTTCTCTAATGCTATTCAACATTCAGCACCATCATTTCTATTTTTCMTTTAAGTGGGCAATCACTTTTTTAATGCTCTGCATTATCTAAACCTCAAAAATTTCCTGGGCCCAACTCTACAGTCTAACTCCACAGCCAGAAAAAAAAGTATTTCTTTCAATAAGTTTTGAATTTCCCACCCTCTAATTGAATTGAATCATTGTGATTTTTGTTTTATGAGATTGGGAGAAGAGAATCTTATCTGTCTTTTCTAGGCAACTCATTATCCGATCTCCTTTTATCTTGACTTCTCTTATTCATCTCCTTTCTAAGCTACCACATCCTCCTCATAACTCTTCACACACGCGTTTTCTCCAGTGTTTGACTATTTTTCTCAGCCTTTTCCCCTCTAAATCAGCCATATCCTTTTTTTAAAAAAGGTAGTGGCCAGTATCTCATACAACGTGAAGTTAAGGCAGCAGCAGTGATTTACATAATGACATTATAGCCTAGCAAGAGCTAGTCTTTCAAAAGCACAAAATTAGTTCACCTGGATGATTTTTTAGCTCAAAAATCACCAATATTCTAATACAGAAAAAAAAAAAAGAGCTGCAATATACAGAATTACAGCAGAATGTATCAATTTCACTGCAGAGGGTAGGAGAGGATAATAACAGCAGCTGAAAACTAAATGTGCTGCACAGAGGAGAAGGGTGGTGGAGGAGGAGAATTTATCGCTATTGATCTATTTATCTATATATTTATTTTTACTTTTGTTAGCAAGGCCTAGTTATAACTCACTGAGTCTGAGACTGAAAATCTGGGGAAGGAGTCCTGCTTGGGTAATGTGGAGAATATTTATTATTTTAAACATTATTCCCCCAGTGATTTCTTGTCAAGTTCAAACAGTTAGTACTTAAAAATGTATGCCTTAGAATTGCCAATGTGAAGGAGATGCACTCAAGTATATGCACAGATAAATAAGGAATGATTAGATTCTGCCTCTCTAATGCAAGAAATCAGAGGGCATCACATGAAATTTCCAGGAACAAGTTCAAAACTACCAAAAGGACTTCTTCAACACAGCTCACAGTTCAGCTATGGAACTCTTTTCCGCAGGCTACTGTACATGCCAAAATTTTGCACAGCTTTAAATATAAGAAGAAAAAATCCATCAAGGATTATTAAGCAGAAATCCATTATCTCTGGCTCAAGCAGTTCCTGAACCACAAGGCACCGGGTCTAGGAGCACATAAACCTTTCACTGAAGGTTTTTTTTGCCCTTAAGCAGATGTTCCTTATGCATATGCTGCCAACTACTGCCAAAACCGCAAGACACAGGTTTCAGCTGTCACTGGCTTCACTCAGGATGGATTTTCTTACAGGTTTGTGACAGAGCATGGAAAAGGATTTGAATCCCAAGAAAGGTTTCTCTTTTCTTTCTCAACTTTTTCACTGAGATTGATATTATTTTCTCTTTTACTATTACACTGTTGTTGTGAAACATGATAGACGTATCATCTGAAATATCACCATTCATTGCTATTAATAATAATACTCCTCTATTTTTATAAACAGCATATGTTAGAGGAGGACTGTACAGAACTATTGTGCTCACTGCTGAATAGTCACATAACCATCTCCAAAAAGCATTTTTTTAATATAAGCCAAGTAAACAAACAGTGAGTGCAGAATGGAGATACATGAAGAAGTAGTATGACTCACCTATGACTTCATAGCAGGTTGTTTCCATCCCAAGCTTTTGACAACACTGCCAGAGATTAGCACATCTCATATGATGGCCTTGAGTTGCCTTGGACTCATCTCCAGTATCCTTATTTAGGCTATATCTCAGTGCAGAGATGAAAGGTGCATGTCAGAGTCATCCACCTAGCCCTTGGTTTGCTGCATCTGAGAAGAAAAAGGATGGAGTCAGACTGGCCTGAATGAATTGTAGCTCCTGAAGGGAAGATGAAGGTGCTAGTAGAGGGTCTTCAGAAGCAGAGAGCAGATAAGATGCCCTCTCCCTTCAGCCTCTAAATCTTAACCTCTGACAGAAGGCGCCATAAATAGAACTATCAAGAAATATTTAAATTAGAAAGATCCAATGAAACAGCCAACTACCACCGCTGTCAGTACTGCAGAAATTATTAACAACAGAAAAAAAAAAAAAAAAAAAAAAAAAAAAAAAAGAAGAGGGAGAGCAAGTTACTTGGTTTTGCCCTAGCCATTCCACTCTGCCACAGGTCCATCATCATCTGCAGAATTACACACTTAATTCTAAGTGTGCAAAGAAGCAAAAGTAGCCTTGGCTGAGAGTATTAGACACCCCATATCCTAGTTTAGGCCTGATGGGAACGCCTGCAGCACTTACAGGGCGACTGTCTCACCCTGACACTCCAATCAATCTTCTCAACAGCAGCCCAGGTCTCAGCATCAAGTCAGAGTTTCAATCAGGATTTATTGCCAGTTCATTTTGCCTCGGTGCATGACAAGAGGACTTGAGCACATTTCCATATGCTGATTCTTCCTTATAAAAGCAATTACAAGCAAAGAGAAGTGTTGAACACCCTCAACCACTGAACAAGCCCAGTGGGACTTTGGATTTAGTAGGAAGTGCTTTGCACCGTTAAGGAGAGCTGCTAAGCCCCCTGCAGGATTTGATCTTACAGTGCTCTAGTGGAGCACAGACTGTTTTTTTTCCTTTGTTTTTTCTTTTTTTTTCTTTTGATTACTGATACCTATTTTTACCTTCAATCCGATCATTAGGAATCTCAAGACCAAATTCTATGAATTCGTTTCCCATTGATAAAAACTAGATAATTGTAACTTAATTAGTATTAAGAGTATTCTAGACATTGCAGAAGTAACAATGGTTGTCATTTCAGTCCAGGCAAAATCGCCTCCAATCTGGATTAGCATGTTACTGATTCTGTTGCCATTGACTGCTGACCCATTTACTCCAGTGTATCATCTCTAGTAACGCTGGACACAGTAAGAGAAATCCAGCATGGGACTATTTGTGCAGTTCTTCCTCCCTAGGGTCATGTGCATTGATCAGCTCAAAAAGGGATGTTGGAGTATTGGGAAAGTACATACAAYGGAACAGCACTGAACTCCCTTTAGCATTGATAAAGGTGGCTGCATCCAACCACAGGACCATCTCTTGAGAGACACTGATGAGCAAAGCTAAGTAACACATTTTCAGTCATCAGATATGTTTCCCCAGGCCCATCTTACTCTCAGCTCATTCAGCTATGTCCCTGCCACACTCCTTATAGGTCCTTTGATCTGCCACCCACTGTGTGTAGTGGGGTGGTGGCACCATCTCACACCTCAAATGTTTTTCCCCCTATATCTAAGAGTGTCTGTAAAAGAAGCAGTGATACCACCTAGGCTTGAATGATCTATAGGATCTTGGCCATTACACTAAAAATCACCCAAAGCTAAAAGGAGGATACTTGGACTTCATTATATATACACACACACACACACACATGTATATATATATATATAGCTTTCTAGCTATCGTCATTTTCTAGCTATAGTCATGCCAGGACTAGCATAGGAGGAGCTCTGTATATGAACTCGGTCATACATATACAACTAGATCTCACGAGCACCAAATCGCTTTTCAAGAACCAGATCTTCTGTTAGTGGCCCTGGGAGAGCACYGGTGGCCTCCATTCATCACCTGAGCGACATTCAGGATGTTAATGGAGGAAAGAATATTATCTAACATTTCATAAATGTATGTGTGTATACATACACATACATACACACAGATATACACATATATTTTCCTCCTTCTCCACCTGTTCCTGCACTGAAGTAAGCCACCTCCACATTACAGATTCTGTGGCATCCCTTTTATAATAGCTGACAAGCTGACTCAACGCATATAAATCTCTAGGGGAATTTTTTTTTGAAAGGAAAAGGGAAAAAACAGCCCAGTAGCAGCACTCCAGCATGCATAGCAATGAGAGAACTTTAGCAATCACTTCCTGGGTGTAATTACATTCATCCGCATCTGTGACTAAGTGACCTGTCAAAGTGTCAAAGAGTGCAGTAGGAGAACAGAATTTCTTGCTCCTAACAACAGCCAATGTTAACATCTGCACTTCCCCAATTTTCATTTGAGCCAAGGAGAAATTGTCTCGGCTTGCAGTTAAACAATGCCTGTAGAGCAGAGTTGCAAAGGTGCCYATCCTAAGTGCACAGGGTCAAGTCCTGTCATGATGAGACTAAATCCTAGCTAAATCTTCCTTGGAGGATTTGAGCAAAGCCAGGGTGATAAAGACTTCTCTGAAGAGGGATGAATTTCACCTGTTGAGGGCAACATACTGACATGCAGGAGCAAAGAAAAATCCTTTCACATTAGTGCAAAGCTACACCTATTATTATGATGGCAGCAATAATTTTTCTGTACAGGCCAATTCATGATGGCCAACTGCTATAAACTGCAAATTACATTAATTTCACAGGGTAATCTCAATAAATTAAAACTCATGACTTCCACCACTACGACACTGCTTGACATCTGCTTGACATCTCATGCCACTGATCTGTGACAGTCACAGGTGAATGCCACAGTAAATGCCACTGATCTGTGACAGTCACAGGTGAATTGCAGACAGGATTTTCCCCTTCCCTGAACTGAGTTCTAGTACTAAATGGACAATAGAGGATAAAAAATGGAAATAGTAGATGGACATTCTAACCTGTAAAGACCAATAAGCATATGAAATGGTCAGAGTATAGATCCAAGACATCTGATACAACTTCATTCAGAGCTAAGTCCAAATTCAAACCACAGGGCTCTTAGGGGAATCATTATCATTATCAATTATCATTATCGTTATTCAAGGTATGCTTGCTTAAGCTACAGGATGCCAGTATACTACTGATTTCCCTTGACCTCCACAGAAAGGCACCAAAATCTCCACTGAAGGCAATGATTTTTAACATCCAGCTCAGTATAGTAAGTACACTCTATATAGCCCACATATCCTCTCATGTTCCTAAAATAGAAGCTCCAAGGCAAAAAAAAAAAAAAAAAAAAAGAAAAAAAACAGCATTGCCTGTGGGATACCTCCCAGATCCAGAAAA
This sequence comes from Nothoprocta perdicaria, assembly GCF_003342845.1. Lineage (NCBI taxonomy): Eukaryota > Metazoa > Chordata > Aves > Tinamiformes > Tinamidae > Nothoprocta > Nothoprocta perdicaria. The sequence continues at coordinate 4,173,063 of NW_020455976.1, forward strand.
CAAGCTGGCTGTTATCTGATTTCATTTATCAATATCATATACAGTCTGACGGCACCTGGCAAATTGTCAATGTGACCCACAGTTGGAAGAGTATGAACATCCCTGTCACAGAACAAATGGACTCAGAAGAAAGTGGCATAGCCTCATGAATAATTTAGGCTGGCTCAGAACCTCCTATATAGAAAGTTCACTTGCACTCTGCMGCAAGATTGTAGATATATACCTCATACCCTATTCTGGACAGAGAAGAAATTTTGCTTAAGACCATAACAAATGACCACAGTCAGAAGAGGGAAAAAAAATACAGACCAACGTGCAGAAAAGAGCATCTTCATAAAATATAGCTGGATAGGGCTGATCCTCAACACATGGTATCACATAATGGACCATAAAATTGCCTTCTGCATGAGTAGAGAGATTGTTGCAGCACTTTAAAAGTTCACCCACTACTGTCCAATACGATATGAGCAGGGAACAACTTTCTTCCACTCAGGTGAGCTCAACTTGGCCATATTTTACTCCACTGCTAGCTGCTCACACAGTATTGGTAATATATTAAGGTGGAGTGAAGGGATGACAACAGCACGTCTCCTGCCTCCAAGTTGAATGAATGAATGAATACCTTAAAAATATTTGCTTAGGTCAAAACTAGAGCTAGGAGAAATTATCACATTGAAATCATTTTTGGTCAAAACATCAAATTTTACAGAGCTGAAGTGCATTGTAAATGCTTGATGATTTTGTCAATATCTTTGCTAAAATATATATATACACACTGAAACATTTTGAATGGTCACTTTTTTCAATGACATGTAACTTTTTTTCTTGTCTAGAATAATGCATTTTTCAAAAYATGCTTTCGTTGTGTGTCCAAAATGCTGGACATTTACCTGGAATATTTCAGCTTTATCAAACTGAAGGATTTTACTTGCTTTAAAATGTCATTTCTATTAGCCATTTTACCAAATATATTGAAATTTTGTTTCAACTCAGAAAAGTGTTCTTTTTTCAGATTTGAATTTGCCACRTAATAGAATGAGAGCATGAAAGCTCCATCAGGAGGAACAGGACATGCACAGAGATGTCAGATCCACGAGTAAGCAGTTGTTAGTGAGGAGACAGAAAGTAATCCCCACTTTAATTCATAAAACTGACCACAAAGAGGAAGACTTGATTTCAGACACCACCATCATGGTAAAGTATCTGCTTACTTRTCACTATCTTGCCATATTATAAGGGTTTTGCCCTCTTCTAGATGGGGATAGAATATAGAAATTTATGAACAAGAAAAAACAACAGTGTTTGTTACTACATTATAGGACGCAGAGGACTCAGCTGGAGACTCTTCTCCTTGCTTGCAGCTTTTCTTTTTTTTTTTTTTTTTCCTCAGGATATCCAGATATATGGCAGATTTTCCAGCACTTAAAATCCTTTTGTCATTCTGGATGCCTTTCTTAAAGATACCACTGCAGTTCCACTGCATAATTCCATTGCAAATTGTGCAGGCTCAACACAAGATTTGCTAGGTGAAATTCTGTGGTAGATATTGTGAAGGACACTGGAGTGAAAGTCGAAATCATTTTCTGTGCTTTGATTCGAGTTGCTTCTTGTGTTATCAAAATTCCCAAGACCAGTAACATGAGAATATGTACTCTCAAAAGTTGACACTGCAGTTTTTACATGACTAGTACTCTATTAATCAAAATTTGAATCTGGATTGATGGAAGGAAAAAAAACCAAATGGTTCTTGTAAAGGATGGACAGACTGATTTGTCAGAATATCAGAAAATTACCGCAGGGTTTTGGATGACTGCATGGGAGCGCTACTGCTTCTTGGATAAGTAAAGGGGATTATTCATCATTTTGCGAAAGGAAACTACTACTTGCTGCCTCTACTCTGTACCCTGGAGCCAAAACCTTTGGACCCGACATTGTGGACATACAAAACCTATCCACATAGGACCTGTCTGCCTCTTTTTTAACCTGTTACTGTCTATTTTCTCTATAAATGCCATAAATTCCATCTTCCAGGTGTCCTTTGATGTTAAACAGTTTATGATATAATTGGAGTCAGAATCGTGTAAACTTCTAGTGACCATCACCAAGCACAAATAAACTTTTTTCACAGTTATGCATGAGCGTGTATGCAGTCTCTCTAAAATCTTTCTATTGTAGAAATGCCACACCTCGATAACAAAATATATAAAATATATACCTTCAGACAAACACTAAAATAAGTTTATAAATACATATGAACAAATAAACACAAGCCAATATTTAAACATTAATATATGCAACCACACAAGACTATATAGTCTTATCAAAAAATACAGGTGTAGTTGGGTGGTTCAAGTGCATATTCATGCACAAACTACATTCAGGCACAATCACAGCTGCACATGAGAACAATAAAGAGGCAGTCTCTATCCTACATCTCTACAGACCGAACTATGAATAAGCACATCTTCCCTCTCCTACAGCCCACAAAACGCTATTCAATTGCATCCCATTTATTTCACTTCCAGCTTGCATCCAAGCACAGTAAATAAAACTTTCCGAGCCTGTGAGACATGAGCAATGAAGACAACAATGTCAATGATATAAAATTAATAGGGCAAAATGGTAATAAAAAGGGAAAATCCCAGCACTGCCCATAAAAGCTACTCGCCTGACCCGTATTTATTCTTCTTTTCTAGAGAAATTAGTCCTTTTCTCAAAGCTTATGGGAAACACTAACAGTAATGAAGCAGAAAAATGATGAATGTTAAAAAATTAAGGTGATCCATAAATGGTTATAAACTTGTCCCTCTTTGTTGCCCATGCACTTTTGATGAGCTTGCAAAGTTTTAAACCTCTTTAATTTAAGACAGAATGGTTTTATTTCTTTCAAGCTATAGTGGAAATAATTTTCTTATCTATCATTTAGAATGGTTTAATACTTTCATTAATCCACACATCATAAAGCAGAAAGTGATTTTTATACCTATTCCAATCACTCATTTTGCCTCCCTGGAAATGTAAAATGGATGTTTTCTGCTGATTCTGAATTTAAACCTAAGGCCAGTATCTTCACAATCCAGGCTAATGGCAAAGCCAAAGATTTAAGGGCAAACAGAACAGATGCAATCTCTACTTTGTCCTTAATAGACAAATTGCTGCYCTTTGCTATCTATCAGGACTATTCAGTTCCTTGCAAGAAGGCATTGCTTTATTATCTACCTGAATCAGGTAACATATTTCAAACACCTATGCTCTAATGTCTAGGAATCCGCATTCAAGTAAAATTTGAGGAATAATTTTTGAAACACATTGGCAAAACTGGGAGGCAGCTTGAATGATTGAGATGCTCTTCCTCTAGGAACCTGAAAAGATGGTCTATACAGGCTTTAATTAATAAAGTCCCAATTGTAATCAGCAGAGCAGTTATCATCTTGCCCTGCAAGGCTTGCTCTAGTTTGGTCCATAAGCATTTTCTYTTATTAGTGCTCAAGTTTTCTTTCCCATTCAACCATCTTAAGAATCTCCATCCAAATGGCAGATTTTCCAGAAAAATCTTCTATTTCTATTGTCCTTAATAAACGTTGTATCTTAACTAGGTTATCTTCTAAGCTTGTCAATCTAATGCTTTCACAAGATGTTAAWTTGCTTGACTTTCTCCTGCTTTTCCATTTCTTGGGCAGCAGTTTTCCCATACAGTGAATGYATAAATGAATTTTATTATGAATATCTCAGGATGGTATCAGTTTAAACCTAGATSTACAGAGGATCCAAGTTGAAACACTCATGATAGTATGAGTCAGYAGGCATTGAGAGAAATGTCAAAAGGACTTGGGCCAGCTCTCTTAATGTCCCCAGACCTGCATCAATACTTTTCAAAAGTATATGGAAAATTCAGTCTACCATTCCCTTTACRACCTGCACCTGCCATGAGAAAAAGGGCAGCAAGGCTACAGAGTGCAAAAAGATCTGCAGAGTTGGACTTGCCTGCACCTTTTGACACTACAAAAYCTAAATAAAAACATATAAAACCTATGGGGTATGACTCTTGGGCAAATGTGATCCCATGATGTATCACACTATTCTTCACAGGGCAGTCTATCTAAGACTTTGCAGGTGAACAGTAACATTGCTGCAATTTTGCTTCTTCCTGAAGGTTGCCAGTCTTTGTCTATATAAAGATCTAACTCTAGCAGTCCACTTGATTGGTATGAGATTAGATTTAGTCACGTAATTCTTAATAATGCAGAATTAATTACTTAGTAAGAATTTCTAGACCAGTCCTTGATATTCTGTTGGCTGGACCAAAACTCAAATGAGCATTCAAATTAGGAATATCTTTCCTAACATACTACTGGAATAAGAGTATCATATGAAAAAAAAGAGTACAGTAATCAAAAACATCTAACTACTATGATGCTAAAAAAAGGATGCAATGTCCACTGACCAATGATGACTATAGCAACGATAAAAACTATAGCAGTGTCTAGAAGATTAAAAACTGGACAGCAGAAAGGCAATGAGGTGCAAATGTAAACAGTCTGTCAGAGTCTAACACRAAGATTGTTCATCAGCATGTGCACAGAGATATAGCCAAGCTAGGTTTAAGGGAAAAACAAACCCTTGCTAAGGATGAATGATGAAGCTGTGCTTGCCTTTTCTCTACATAGATGAAAGAAAAATTAAAAGTGCCATCTCATAATTGTGGCATATTTTGAATACAGTCAGCCATAACAGAGGCCAATGTTGTTATTCCAATGTTGTTGTTATTCCAGGTAAAGAAAAGGTGGACAGGTGCCTCAATGCAGTCTTCACCCAACCATATAACTGTGTTGAGTTTTGGCAATGTCCAATGACAGAACCCTTCAAAGGTTTCATTCAGTGTAGGGTTCATCTTGCTAAGTTAAACCATTGAAAGATCAAATAGTTGATCTAAGATAACTACACAAAATGCTGTACTGTCACGGAGGCACCACTACAGGGCGATCCACTGAACCTAGAGATAAATGCCCCACATAAAACAGACAAAGATAATCCCTCCAAAGCTCCCGAGGAAGCTTTATGGATCATTCTCCTGAATACAGGAGAAATGTATGCTATTTTGATGGCTCTAATRAGCTTGTTTGCTCATTTCTCTTGTGCTGCCTTTTCCAAAGCAATAAGAAGAGCAGACCAGGGCCAGCCCCTGAGCAAAGTGAGAAAGAGATGTGAGGCAGAAGGAGTCTAATTGCAAGTACTAGAAATCCAAATGTGTTAAATGTTCACAAGACGTCCATGCTCAATGGCAAATGAACAAAGATTTCTTGAAATCACCAAATATCCTGAAGAAGAACCTTCTGAATTTGTTTTCAGACATTTTATGTATTGAACTGAGAATCTCACTAGCTGGGCCCACCGCTCTATTGGATTGCAAGTAGCATGTCTTGGAGACAAAGCATGACATCCAGCCAATTTGAGAATCAGTTTAGCTCTGTCTAAGTTTTCAGAATTTTGAAAAAATTGCAGGTAAAGGCGATGGAGGACGTGGGGTCACATCATTTTAATATGTAGTTAGTTAAAAGGCTTTTCAGAGCATTTCCCATTTCTCTTTCAAATAGTAAGCTGAACACATTTGTCAGCTGTAACCACCATTATTCCTTTTCTAGAATGTCTAATCAGTATGTCAGTGAGGTAATTAGTAAGACAAATACACCATGTAGGTCATAAGCGCTGTATTTCTGCCAACCACTCCAGATATTCTTCTCATTTGTTATTCCACTATATTGCACTATCACCTTTTTTTTTTAAGTGTTAAACTAGGAAAGATCTTACTTCTCTTCACCAAATAAGAGAGGCATTCTTTTTCTAATACTCAGCCATGCAATGATAATATGGAGAAGAGCACAGAGATGAAAAATTGTTTCTTTCCCTGGAAGTACTGAAGGGAATAACTACCATTACACAATACTGGTGAAAAATTAGCTTTTTTTATCTCCCACACTAATATTTAGAAAACCTTGGTGAAAGTCATAAACACAAGAGGTAAATTTTTTCCAATTTAACTTGTGCTGAAACACTGCAGGCGCCAGAAGCAGAAAGCCACATCCATTCTGGGAGGCACGTGGCCAATTTAGCACTTCTGTAATGTTTGCTCTTCTAATAGTCTGGCCCCGGTGCTGCAGATTTCTCTCCCARATGTCGTGCCCCTGCATCCATTCCATGCTCATCCCAAGTGACCCTGCAAACCGTAATGGACCTACAGAACCACAGTAAGTCCCATTAACCCACAGAGTTGCACAGCAAGTCAATCTTCCTGGCTTGTCCTGGATTTGGAAGAGCAGGACCTCCCGGGTACCACAGTGCTTCACATGCTCACAAACAAACAAAAAAAACCCAAAATATATGCATAGAGCAACTTGTAATGCATTTGCTTTGGGTTGGAAGGTATGTCAACACTGCAAAACTCCATTCAGTCACTCCTGAAACCTGAGCCAGCTGAATCAATGAGGATTCAATGTTGGGATCAGGTTAACCATGTTGATGTGGGGCTTCCTTCAGGTTATACAGTCTTGCCAAACATAGTAATGATCTTTCCTATATACAATGCAAAGCTCATGTTTCTGTAGAGCTGTGTCTTCTATCGTGCAAATTTAGTCCAGAAACATCTTTAACTGCCGGCTACGTAAACAAGGTAATCAGAGTATTCCATAATAAAAAGTTTTACTCTGAAAACTCACTGAAAGACTTTCATAACATTGAGAGATCCCTGTAGGATAACTGGCTTGTTTTCGAGCAACTTTCTGACATTTTAAGAGTTGGTCTAGCTCTGACCTGATAAAGCATAAAACCTTTCAAATGTTTTTGTCAAAACACCTCCATTCAGATTACCTCTGCATGTTGTACTTGTGCTCTCTCTCACTGCTTCCAAACTTCTTCAACACATGGAGCCCTTGTGGATAAAACGGATCCTCAAAACTTCTCGGCCCTGACAAGTAAAGTTCTTCCATAAAAAGATTTCTTGCAAAATGTTTCGCATACTTTTAGAAATATGAAAAACTATTAATTAGGGAATAAAAGTTGAGCAAATAAATCTCTTCTCTGGAAAATCTCTTCTAAATGCTTAGTGCTTAAATTTGGAGTAACAAGTCACATTTCAGATAGATATTTATGTACTCAAGTATAAGCACTGCAGAGGAATATTTTGTCACTGACTTTCATTTATGACTCATTTTTGATACAGACACTGTTTTTTGTGGCTCAGGATTTGACAGCCAGTTCATGGTACTAACTATCATGCTTAGGGAGCTGCCYGAACTTGGCATTTTGCCATCCCTATAACCRTGGTCAAGGCAGGAACCTCGGTGTSTGGAGCGACACTTGAGGGTAGGTTGCATGCAGTTAATGTGCAGGTGCTTCGGAGGGGGCTTWTCCGATCCCTACTGCCAGCGAGGCAGGCAGCAAACCAAACCTGTGCTGAGTGCCACAAACAGTCTCGTGCTTTAGAAATGGAAATCTGCAGGTACTGCTCTCCACAAGTCACCAAGGCAATTCGGGGGAAAGAAAAACATTTTTTTTTTTAAGGTGGCTAACTAATGCTCTGTCCAGACAGATTTTCTGTGAGCATGAATATCTGTGCTTGCACAGGGCGCTGTACAGGAGCACCCCCAGCCTTGCCCCAGCGCTGTAAGATGTAGGTTAAGCCCACTTGCCGACTCCAGAGAGTTTCAGCTCAGCCATCATTTTTATCTCCAAAAGCATAACCTGAGCAGAGAACTTTTCCCCACCTAGTCTCACCCTTTTTTAGTTTCCATTCCCTTTCACCGCATGCATAACAATCCGTGAGCAGACGCGCTGTTCCTTCAGACCACTAAAGTTAGATGAGACGAATCCCCCCCAGAGAGATGAGGCGACTTGTCAGGCAGGAGGAGCCGCGGCTCGGCGGGCGGCTGAGCCCGCGCTGCCCACCCTGCGCCTCCCCGCGTCACCCACCAGTGGGTTTATTACCCCGGGCCGCGGAGGATCACGCTGTCAGCACCCAGCGCTCTCTGGTTCGGTTCACCAAGGGTCATTAGCCAAACTCACTATCACTCTGCTTATTTTCACATCCTCCAGCCCTGGTCCTGCCAGCTGCAGTTGTCTCATTGCCGGAGCAAGGCTTGACAACTGCATTCCACTTAGAAATTGTGGCAAGTTTTCCCAGATCTTACACTTGAAACCAGTGATGATTCCAATTATTCAGAATCAATAACTCACATTTGGCTCAGACATCTGGGAATATGTAACTATTTCATGCCCTTTTAGACATAGTTTATGGCATGAAGCAATGTCCTTCCAGCATGATAAAGTTGCACACCAGCACCCGTGTTGAGATTAAAGGAATGCAAAAAGAGAATCAGGGGTTGATTTATTTTTTATTTTTTTTAATTGGACCATAACCTCATCACATGGCATTTGCTAATGAACAAGCTTCTCTTTTCTYTCTTTAAATAATTTTTGCTTGTGCATCACTTTTCCTCCAATGTATCTTAAATGACAGGAGTGTACAAGCACCACTGCAGTTGCCAAAAGACTGCACAAAATACATCATTCTGGACTGGCAATCAGCCACAGCCCTATTGATGGTCAGTCTAAAGACACCCAAAATGTTTAATTGTGGTAGCAATAAGAGCTGCCGTGGACTGAAAGGATATTTTGAGCAAAGAACARCTAGAAAAATGATTTTTTTAAAGTAACTAGTGACTGCTTCTCTCTGCTGAGTTAAAAATAATGTGTAAAAGACACTTCAAATTTTTGATAAAAAACAAACCACAGCTTTCTTAGAAACCTTAGAGATCTTTATCTCAAAGAATTTTCAGTTCTTTCAACTCCTCAAATGTTTATAGGATATATTTGTGCGATCTAGCAGGCCAAACGATCAATCCCAACTTTCTTTGGTGCAACTACCGGACAGGTAGAATAAATGATTCACAAATGGTTATTGGAGGAGAAAGAACTCCACGTTTTGAAGCCYAGAGGAAGAGGTAGTTAAACAGAAGAGATGCATCCTGGCTTTAGAAAAAAATTGAAAAGCAAATCACTAAGGCAAAAGAAAAATGTAATCACTTTCAAAGCAACAAGAAAGGTATCTTGAGGAACTGTTATATTGTCAAGTAATTCAGCAGCTAATGCTTCCAGGGATGAGGGGGGAGACAGGCAGCAGCAGCAATCAGAAGCAATTATGAGGCAACTACAATTAAACCCCCACAATGGACTTGGTGTAAAGAGATGGAAAATGAATCAAAAGGTAAAAGAAATCGCACGCTCAAGACTGAAAAAAATCTTCTCATAGAGAAATTAATCAGAAACAGACAAAAATGATGATTTTAGTAAATCACCACACCACGACCTTTCAGAGAACTGAAAGATAAAAGAGACAGAACATGATGCCGCTGTCACTTAGGCAAAGTGATTTTTCACATAATTTCAAAGTTACATGGCTTCTTTATGAAAGTTAAACAAAAGAGCACTCAAGTCACGCACATCAGAAAGCTTGAGGTGTACCTGGACCAGAGTTGCTGGAGATCTTTCAAAGGCACAGAAATTACATACAGAGGCTTAGAAGAGGGATGATGCACATGATATATGTATGAGGCAAGGGTCTCTGATGGTTCCTAATAATGGACTCCCACCGACTTTCTATAAATCTGAGCCTTTGCTTGCAAGAGCTATTCAGATTCTTCTCACTCCTGTAGTCCGGCAAACTAAAGGTACAGAGAGGGCTTGCTGTGATTCGTACCTCATCAGCCTGTTGTCTCGGTGCCTTTCTTGCTATGTGATAGCTCAAAGGCAGAGCAATAGGGCCAGCCGACTGTTAAATAAACAGTCACAGGTTCCTTATTGCTGAAAAGGAGGAACCACAAAAGGAGAAGGAACAGACACTGCCCAAACTCAGCTCCCTCAAATATCAGGGAGGACCTGGTCCCTAAGAACATGACAAGGTCGCATTTTTAGCATCCTGGTCTACCCCTGGACTTCAGAAGATGCTCTTGGAGATCCAGGCCTGCAGAGAGAAAARGTCCCAAAAGGTAGCTTGCAAAGATGGGGCTGGTAGGGCTGGACAAGAAGACCCCTTCATCTCAGAATGCATGCTAAGACATGGCCTCAAGTGGCCCCTTGATTTACCCTTTGATTTCATGTTTCTTGCAACACTCTTGCAAGCTGGAACTCTTTTACTTTCTGAATAAAGAAATCTGCTTTAGCAGTTGTGCAACGAAACAGCCTKAACACTATTCTGGAGGCACATTCAGAGCCCACATCGCAGACACAAGGCTGTCCACAAAAGAGCAAAATTTTCAGCTCATCCCAGAGGTTATGGCACCTTATGCTGGTTTGGGAGCCTCCTGCTTCCCAGGCAAAGGGTAGTGTGGCCTCCAAGTCTCTAGACTGAGAGCATCAACACAGACCAGCATCATCTRCAAGGTTGGGCTTGGCAGCATAGATATTAAGGATGGGAATCACATCCCAGACTTCGYCCAAGAGCTGTCAGAGGGTAAAGGCTCTATGTAAAAAGGCTCTCCTGAGTTACTCCCAGCTCAAGACATGTTCAATACTAGTCACCTACAGCTGAAAGGTGCCACTGCTCATTACAAATCTCTAGAGCCAGCCCATCCRCCAAGCAGGGAAAATATTGAACAGGAGAGAAGGGGAAAGATTAACTCTTCATCAGTGTCAGTATCCGTAGAAGAGAAGGAGCTGTCAACAGATCTCCCAGCCAGCAAAACAACTTAATGGAGTGACTTTGCACACCGAAAGAGAAATTCAGCTATAAGAATGAAACAGGATTCAGTCTGCTTAAGCATGGAAAACACTCTCAATGACTGCAGTAAAGAAATAAAAATATATCATTTCTTTTACAGAATATAAGTTTTCATTCACATTTTTTTAGTTCTCTAAAATAGCACAAGAGCAGACAGAAATGGGGATAAGAGGAGAGTGAAATATTAAGTCCAACTTTTTTTCTACAAGCTTTTCTGGAGAAAGGCAAAGCAAGTATTTTTCACTTAATCTCTTTTGACATGAAAAACACTAATTAAAACATTCTCTGCAAACATTAATAGTTACATATGTCCATTCACTGCTCAAATGCCACAATATTTTCACACTTAGAAAAGCAGAAACAAGTTATTACATCCTTGCTCTTTATTTGCTGTTGGGTAGCTCTGTAAACTCGCACCAACCAAAGATATGTGCATGAAATTGTCTGTCTTCCTAATAACATRTTAGCTGAGCATATGTTTTCAATCCAACTAAACTAAGGAACAGCAGTCTGCAAAATGCTSATTCCTATTAGCAGTATGAAAAAAAAATGTGTAGAGGGAAAACGTGTTGCTAATCCCCCTTCTATGGAAAAAAAGTATTTTCCAAACACATCAGAGAAGCCACGTAGGAGCCACCTGTGGTATGTCAACCTGAAAGAAACACATTTCCTCAGACCTACAACTCACAGCTGCCCATTTTATTCCCATTTCATTTTTTTTTTCTCCAATGAGCTTGTCAAGGATTTGATTTGTATCTTTACACAACAGTTCTACTTGCCCAGCTCTTGGGACAAGACAGGGTAGAAACCAACTCCACCAGCTCCACTCAGGACACCCGAGGGATCCACAGCTTGCCCCGGCTGAATCCAGAGAGATACAAGCTCACTTTCTGCTGAGTCAATTGCTTTTCTGTTGCAGGCTGCACGTCCTGGTTGTTTTAAAGAACTAGACCCAAGCCACCTCCCAATCAACTGGAAAGCAAATTGACAATTTTGGATTGTGCCAAAGATGGAATTTGACATATTTCATGTAGAAATTTTGGACTGGAAATGAGGAATAAATCTCATTTACGCAAGTCTGCTGTTAGTCTGCTAAGTTAGAAAATATATATATATATATATATATATATATATATATTCCAGTGGTAGATGCTTTACACCAAGGCTGTGATGCTGACTATAATCTTGCTTTGATTTTTTTTGCTTTATGCCACAAATATTAACAATATTATGAAAAAATAGAATAAATAGATTAATAATTTATTAGAGATGAGCGGAATATTTTCCCCTCCTTTGTATACAAGGAGTCTGACAACAAAGCTGTCCAACTTCAGGATCAATCTTACCATTATTTTCTATTATGTACTTCCTGTTGTTACAAAACAAGATTAATTTTATTTTATGCAAGTCTCTGAGCAGTCTCCACTCAAATAAGATTGATTTTGAATTTCTTTTCTCTCTCCTTCTTCTCCACTCCTTATTTTATTTTATCAGTGTTAATAAAACCACAGTGACTTGTAAAATTCAATTTAGAATTATTTTCCACCTGGAAAGGTTTAGATGTTTTTTCCCCCCTCTTTTCACAATGGAGTTATTTCTCACTCACAAGGGTTAGAAAGTAGATCTTTTATGCAACAGTTTTGTAAAATAAATATTCTGAAAGAATCTAAGGAAGGAGAAGCGTCATATTTTTCTGTCATAAATCATCTCAGTGAAATAGACAGTAATGGGTATTGTTGAGTGATTCTCCTTCTCCTTTTTTCATTCATGAACTTAATTCAAAACATCATTTCAATTCAAGACATCATGAGCCATTTCTGTACTGTTTGCAGAAAACAAGTTTCTCAACCATGCTGAATTTTTTTTTTCATTTAAACTTTATTAAGGTGCTCCTACTCAGATTAGAGGGGGAAAAATCATATAATTGATTTAAAAAGAGGGATTTTCTTTATCTGTGATATCATCTGAAGTGAAAACAGGCAGTGGGAGAAAACGACTTCTTTTTTTAATCCAATTTATCATTCATTATTTGTGTTGGTCATCCCATTTTGTCATTTCACTCACAACTGAATAGGAAACTAGAATGATCCCCTTCACTTGCCAATGTGGAGGCTTTCATAAATTTAAAATTAAATTGAAAACTGAAAAAAAAAAAAAAAAAGGAAAAGAACCGTAAAGAATCTTATGTATTTTTCTGTTATTTTGGTCTCCCTGTCTCAGTCTCTGAGAATAGAGCTGCTCCACTGAGTACACAGAGCTGCTTGGAGCACGTTCACAATGCAACACAAAATTACTCCTCRTTTCAATAACCATCATGTGGATGCTATACCAAAGCAGTGGCAAAACAYTTTCAGGGAGGAGACAGAACTGGATTGAACTCTCCTGGCAAAAATCCAGCTAGGCATGTATTTGTTTCAAGACATCATTATTTCCCTAGCAGATAGCTGTCAACAACAGAGTGTTACCAGCAAGCGCACAGAACATTAGCGGAGAAGAAATATGCTCACAATGATTAAGACATTGCAGTAACGGTAGCRGTTGGGTTTAAATTAGAAGATCAGAATGGCAGGAGAAAGATGCTCAGGGTTTCGAGCTCCCTGGGAAGGCACAGCTGTGCACGGAGCAAAGCCCCACACAGGGCACGCTGCTTTTGGGCTCAAGCAGAGCAAAAATGGGAGGCRGGAGCGGGCAAATCCCTCTGGAGATCTGCCCTTCCACCCATGGCCAGAGAGGACAAATTCTTCTGGGCACCCCTCAATCACAAGGTCAAAGGGTACATCCAGAAACATTAACTTGATTTTCATTGATTTTCTAGTGACATAGTTCCTAGTCCGAAACTCCAGCCGAGCTAAAATATTGACAAAAACCACTATTTATTCTTTCATGGTTATTTCTTCCTTTTGCCCCAAAGYCATGGGGCAGCAGTTGCACTGCAGCTGAAGGTACTTTTAAGCATGCAGAGGAAGAGGTCTCAGATCTGCAGAGGGTGCAGCTGTTTTCTCAGCAAAGAAGAAAGGATCTGGCCTGGAAATCTGCACTGAGCATAACTTGCCCTACAGAGCTGTTTCCCAGGTGCAAACACCAGCTCGGAGAGAGAAAACCGAAGGAGCTCGCTCCTTTTGCTGAAGTTTTCAAAAGAATTTTACTGATGCTTTTCATTCTAAGGTAGTCAAAATATTTTGCATCAGCAAGACAAACTGTTTCTTTTCAAATGCAATATAATGTACAATATGAAAATATGATATAATGGAGGCAAGCAACAACTTTTTTTTCAGATTTCATTTCCCCTTTGGTCTCTACAAGTGCAGATCAACACAAGAAAACAACTGCTTTCCTAAGCAGAAACACACAGCTCACACACATCCTGCAGACGGTGGAAAGAGGGACGGAAAGTGAATTTCCATGTAGATACATGGCACATGCAGCCAGCACAGCTGACATATAACTTTCGTTCTTATCCAGATATCCGGATTTTCTCTTTTTTTCTGCTGAAAGGTCAATGTAGATACTGCAATCAGCTCAGTTGTAGGAAAGCATCACTCTCAGAGGAAGCTCAGTCTTAGGGGTATTACTGCTAACATAGCAAAGCTCTGGAAAAATTGCAAACATTTAAACTACTCCATTGTCATTCGCATCAGAATTCAATACAAAACCACGCTGACTGTGCCTAGAATAGAAATGCATGCTGAGTGTACATCAGACAATGGTTTCCATTTGTTTTAGCTTTACATACAAAGTATTCTCTTTGTTAATGGGGAAAATAACCTATTTTTTCAGTTCACTCACAAAAATTGCCTTTTATTTCCCAAAAAGAAGAAGAACTAGAAAAAAAAWTCACATAAGGAGGTAGGGCTGTCAGCAACATATGGCTTTGAGCAGGAARAAGGAGGCTATTTCTGAACTTGTGAGGCTGGAAGAAATCTCTTTTATCAAGATAAAATACAAAAGTTGTTTTGAAAACTTTACAATATTTCAGTTGGGTTCAAACAAAAGCTGATGATGACAGACACAGAGAATTTGCATCTTCACAGCTATGTGTGGGAACTGTAAAGCTTGCAATGAAGTTGTTAGCTCTGGATTATTCACATAACCCATGCATTTCCAAAGACTTGCAAGTGTTTGCTCCATTTCCCTATATAATTCTCACACTCCTTTCATACAAATACTGTTCATTTACAGCTCTTCTCACAGAAATAAGAAGGGGAGAGCTCAGCTGCTCTCTAGTATTGGGTAGCAGCTCTGCATGATACTCCAGGATGCTTCTGTTTTTCTCAAATCCTATGAGGTGTGGTATTTTCAAGCAGAGATTTTTTTAAGAACCTTATTCTAGTTACGTGAGCCCCAAAAGGTCAGATGGCTCCAAAACTGTGTTTACCTACCCAAGCCAATCCCATAATCCAAATACTCATCTTGTATCCAAACAACACTTTACCAGACCCAGGGATATACAGCTAGAAACACTAAAGAAAATAGTCCAAGATTTTCTTCTAATGAACTCCTTGAATGTTCTACCCCAGCCATGGCAAATGAAATGCAAGCAGACACCTGAGACAGGTCCACGGGCGTGAATCTTGTATCTAAATAACACTGCAGAAAAGCACACTGGATAGAAAATGTTTTGAATATTTCAGAAACACTTGTAAGCTGTTCAAGAGGTGAAGATTTATAAGCACACTGACTCCAAGTGAACTTTTCTATAGATAAATTATGAGCTCACCTGCTCCACAGGCTTTCAACATTTGCATTAGGATACAGGAGCAGACTATTAAACTTGCAGCTATAACAGCTCCTGGCAACGATCTTATGACAAACCTCTGGGATCCCATAGAAATACTTCATTAACTTGCAGTCAAAGATACTGCAGTGCATGCGTGGTCAGCGGGGCGGTTAACAAACACAAGGGAATGGAGCCTCCCCTAGACACCTCAGCCTCCAAGCGAGGACTGCTAGGAGGAGAGCAATCTTCTGTTCACCTCCATCTCCTGCTCYTTTAGGCTTAGGGCACAGCACTGCAAAAAATACACCCTCTATTTTCTTCTCAAGCACCCTGCACATACTACCACTACTCTTCTCCTATAGGTCCTGTGTGGAGGAGCCTGCTCTTTTGCTTGCTTTKTGTGAGCTTTTCATGAGCAGCCAGCTTCAAGGTGGAGCTTTGCAAAAGTGAGCAGCCTGATCCAGCCTAGCTAGTCATGCAATCTGTGGTTTTTTCAATAAAAACAGTCAGAGGGTCACATCAGCTTTCACCAAGCGACCCAGCCCAACACACGCATGCACACTGCACACTGCCACATCTGTGCCAGAATTTAAGGGCAATCCATTCATAGAGGTCAAAATCAGGGCCTTATAATCAGATTTTGAGAGATTTTTTGGGGGCTTGTATTTTTAATGAAAGTGCAGAGACTTCTTTTGCAGGTCTTTCTCTGGGCAGTGTTCAACAAATGAAATCTCCTTAGCCTTCCCCTCCAGCTCAGGGGAGCTCAGGACTTACACATTTCTTTCTAATTTTACTAGTGTGACATTCACACTCTCATGTATAAAAATACAACTCCTGCATTTCATTGGTAAGTTTCCTGAGGGTTTTTCTGAGTTTATTATCACTATTTATGTTCCCTGAGGCAGGGAAGTAGGGGGAGCAACAAAAAACAAAGCTGAAAAAATGATATAAAACAAAACTTTCACCTTCCACCGCTCTCCTGCATTTGACATTGATTGCCATCAAGCAGCAAAGAATAATATTTTCTTTAAAATGTTGCCACGAACCAGCAAGAACCTTTCAGCAAATAGATACTTACTCCAAACCAACCTGGATGGTATGTCAGAGCACTTTGCTTTTTCCCTCCCTCAGTCTTTATCACAATTATAAATAGCATAAAAACAAGGTCCCTGTTTCTCCAAGAGCTACTAATGCCTCAGGGAGACCCCTGAAAACAGGCCATTTAAAGGCAGACACGTTGCTATGGCATATAGCTGTGCCCCCTTCTTCCCCTTGCTTAAATGTTTCTCAAATGCTGAGATTTTGTTGAAAGAGGCAGTCTCTCCTCCAGGAGCCCACTGAATCCTGCTGTTTATGTTTCATCTAGAATCATAATATTCCCTTTCAGTTTTCTTTAATTCTGCATTTTGTCTTTTTATGGCAACAAAATCAGAGGGACACACAGCACACTCCGTGCTAGCATCCCGGTTAGCAAAATGAGCAATCACCAAAGCTACAGTGACTCAACTTTGAGGATTCGATGAGCAGCAGTCCCTGCTTTCTGTGCAGTGTTAAGCCCAGACTGAAAACGCTCCTGGTTGACTGGCAGGCAGCAAGATGCTCCTGCACATCAGCTGCTGCAGTGGGAGCACARGGAGCCAGACCGACACGAGAAGGACCAACGATTCCCATCCCCGCAGGAGCAGACGGGGCCGGCTTCACTCACGGGAGGCACTGCCAGGTTGAAAGATTAATGCTTTTCCATTTTAAGTCACAGTGCCTCATCCGAGCAGCATAAAACATTAACAGCTCCCTTGCGAGCTGCATCACACAAGTGCAAGGGGGCTTTGGATGTTGCTCTTTCATCACGGCACGCGAGCAAAGACCTCGGGCTCCCCTCCTGGTGCTTGGACACACGGTGGCATTGCTGGGCTCTGTGGAGCTCCTCCTGGCAAGGAGCAACTTCTGACAACCTGCGTGCAGCATAACTGATGCCAGGAGCAGGATAGCAACAACACAAAAATCCCAGACAGAAGAAAAAAAGCCACCATACGTGTTTCTGATGGGGTTTGCATGCAACAAGTGCATGAGGATGGAGTTACCGACCTTGCCAGCCTGAGAAGCTGCTGCTGCTCCTCTCTCTGCAGGGGCTGCCAGAAGCTGGGAAGAAACAAGAGCTTCAGCTCCAGCTGAAGGGAGTTAATGCAGCCAGAGAGCCCATGAGCATGCGAGAGGTGGAGTAACTTCATTCCTAGAGCTGTCTGAGCTAAGAGTGGATGTTTTAGAGCTGCTAGGAAGGCTGGCGAGGAAACCTTGGGGATTTTAGTCAGAGAGCATAGGAAGTCTTGCTTTATTTAAGCTTGGATGTCCTTTCCTTGCTTCAATGTTTAGTCTCTTTCTCTGGAATATAGACTGAGATTAGGTCCTCAAATGCTCTGCACATGAGCAGTTCAGACAAGACTTTCATTCCAGGTCATTGGCAGTGTTTGAAGGGAGACTTACACCTGACGGCCCTTGGATTTTGGTTCAGGCTCTGGGTCTTGTCTTAATCACTGCAGTTTCTATGCTATTCAGCAGGCACTCTTCCAGTCTAGATGAAAATGCAACTTAATACAAAGCAGTTCCTTGCTACAGGCATGAAAGTAGAAGAGAGAAAAATATCTCAGAAATTTTACCACCACCTCAGTAGCTTACACTACATAACTATTAATCTGGGCCAAATGTCTGAAGTTAATCATAATGCTTTCTGTAATACTCGACAGTTATCCCTTGGCATCCTCATGGCCATTGTACTGCAGCTCTCATTTTAATTACATTTCTGACAGTAAGAACTATGCAGCTCTGATCTTAAAGTGCTGAGTTATGTGATGTTGAGGTATCAGAGAAAGCAACAGAAAACCTTCTTCTACAAACAGAAGACTATTTAGCAGTAAAAAAGCAATGTTTTCTCCTGCAGACAATAAAAAATGTCATTTTTTGTATTTGATGAGTTAAGAGGGGCAAAAAAGTCCCTTCATCCCAGGAGAGTAATGTTRCACTATTTTCAGCATGAAAGACTGAATGCTGGCAAAAAATGTTGACATTCCAGCCCCAATAATGAATACAAATAGCAGAAATGGCATTTATAAAGCACCTATAACAAAGAACCTATGGGYTCTTCTTTGTCTAACAGTACTCGTAACAAAATGCAAAAAGTAATCTAAAGCAACAGTGTTTATTTAGAACAGAGCTAGGTGAGAAATTRCAAGCAGAAGTAGAAACCAAACTCTATCAAGTGGCAAAATGYAGATAAAACTCCCTATCTGACGCAGCTCTGGTTTATCAGTGCAGAGACATGCTCCTTGGGGACCTCAGTTACCAGTTCCTATCAGCCCAGATGATTGTGAAATGGTTATTGCTCACTGGATATTCTCCATCTATGTGAAATAAGTTTGCCAGTTCTCAGTCCTGTGACCTCAGCTGGTATCTGGGTCTTTCAGAACAGTCACCAGCAGTTTAAGAGAGGCCAATATCTGACTTTTTTTTTTCAAAGACCTATGACTTGCTGCCCAATGTTATGAGAAAAGAAAAAAATCCCTCTCTTGCTTATTCTGTTTCCATCTGCTGCTGTTTTTCAACAACAGACTTCCCGAAGTGGTATCTCTCAGAAACAGGAATTGCTAGGACTTTTAAAAAAATAGTGAAAACATATATCTCAGATGTACCTAAAGAACTGCAAGTTYTGGGTATCAGTTAATCAGAGAGAGAACATCATAATCCCTGGTTATAAAAATTATGTACATGATTAAATTAATTGCAAATAAGATGTGAAGCATATGAAATTAGTGAAGTAGTGTTTGGAAACTATTTAGGGGAATTGCCTGGAGTCAGGGAGTGGTGAGTGCTGACAAAGAGATAGATCCTGTCTCAACAGGCCTGGAGGGTAGCAAAGAGGAGAAGTAAGAATCCAGATGTATCTGGGTCTCTGAAACAAGATGTTATTTGAGCTCTTGCACATGTGACTGATCTTTCTGTGAAAATCAAATAGGCAGCGGATGTTTTATGCATGAAGTGAAATCACGTTGAAAATGCTTTTTGGAACCCTGGAGTTCTGCCTCCTAGAAGTTTGCCTTCTAGGCAACCTCGCTTCTAGGAAGCAACAAAATTGCTTCCTCAACCCAAGCAAGGGCAACCAGGCCCATCTTTTCACTTTCCTCCTTCTCTGAGCTCCCTCACTCTCTTGCTTGAGTGCCTCTTCCCCAAGTCCTCAGCTTCTGAGCATCTTTGCCCCATCAGCCTCTCACCCCTCTTCCTTGCTTTCCCCCATCTCGGTGCCTAGGGCACATTAACAACAAGGCCAGGTTCAAATTTCACATTCGTTTCCTGCACTACACGGGCAAGCTGCTCATGCTGATTAAGTGCTGCAAAGGGACAAGGCGTACATAGGGTATGTAACAAAAACAAGTGCAGATTCAAAAGCTCTTGGCCTCCAGGTGCAGGTCAACAATCTTAATAAATCATCAGTTTACATTATTGATTTTAAAAAATATATATATTTTTCAGCTTTTTTTTTTYCCCCTGGAGAACAGGATATTTTTCTGTTATTTCCTGATGGTTTTTGAATAGCTTTTGAACCTCCTTGAATCTCTTCAGGAAGCAAGTATAAGCCTGTCATAAGGCAAGGCATAAGGCCCCTCTCAAGGTGCTCATGGCATAGCAGATCCTGTCTCCCCTTATCATCCYAAATCATATAGCTGTTGGGGGCCCCAGCCTCCTCCTGAACGTAAGCTCAAAGGGATAACATTAGTCTAACTTTCACCATAGGGTCAATATAAGCCTAGGCTGTATGAGCAAAAGGAAAAAGAAATAATTTAATTGGCTTTATTTTAAGATCTGTGTTGCCACTGAGGAGAAAAGCCTTGTTGAACTTGTAGATAATTTATATCAGTTTTAGACTTTGAATGGGAAACGTAATATAGATTTCTTAACAGCTTTCTGACCTTGTGATGGTGATTCCCACTCCAAGCAATGCTAACTCTGGAAGATTTCATGCTCTGAAGAGCTGATGGCAGCAGTTCTATYCTCCAAAGTGTCCCCAGGATTTGAGTCCAGCAACAGAGCAGGCCATAGAGCAATGTGGCCAAACAGAGCTCATGCTTTGAGCAGGAGCATGGTGCTTCCCTGCCTTCCATGGCTCGTCCTTCCATCCTGGAGGAGGAGCAGGAGACAATTTTGTGGAGCACAGAAGTGCCTCATGTAACGTTGGATGTSAGATAGGAAATATTGAGCTTCCAAGGAGGGCGGGGAGAAAGGTCATCCCATTTTAAATGAAACTAATSTAATCCATTTTGAGTGAAGAGTAAGGCAGGGATGGGTAGCAAAGTATGGACATTAGCAAAGTTTGGGTTTCAGCCTTGAGAGCTTAATACTTCTCTCTTATAGGCTTTCTACTATGGTCTGAGCAGCCCCAGTGAAGGCCACAAGCAAATTTAAGCACAAATTTAAACCACTATTAAAGCACTCATTGGAGCTTTCAAAAGCAGTATGGTAAAATTTGTCTTGAATTTCCCATGCTCCAAAAGCAATTTTTTCCATTCACTAATATGARAGACTTGATTTAATTAAGCAACATTTTAATTAA
Organism: Nothoprocta perdicaria; assembly: GCF_003342845.1. Classification (NCBI taxonomy): domain Eukaryota; kingdom Metazoa; phylum Chordata; class Aves; order Tinamiformes; family Tinamidae; genus Nothoprocta; species Nothoprocta perdicaria. The sequence continues at coordinate 4,194,150 of NW_020455976.1, forward strand.
AGAAATGCTCTAACAAGGGAGATAAGCAGGGTAATACACAATGCACACTTTTATGGTATAATCAGAATCTCTATGTACAYATTCCATTCACATTCTTCCAAAATTTTCTGAAAATGCTTGACGGCAGAGAAGATGCTTTGTTCTACTGCTCTGATCAAAGATATTTAACCAAAGATTAAGAAAGGTTGCTTTCTCGTTTCTTCTGCATACTGTGATGCATTTTCACCCAGACATCCCAAAGCCTGGTACAATCATTGTCTCCTGACAGCATTAAGATGTTTGGACACACATTCTTGATTCCTTGAGCTTTCTAGCAGAGGCTAAAGAGTTGCCTTATTGTGCTCACGTTTGCTCCAAGCTGGTCTGCTTACTCCATGCTCTTGCTGTATGGCAGAGCAAGCACCTGCACACTACAACAGCTCTCTGTTTCTACCTCTGCCTGTTTGCACATCACTGGAGACATCAGCATTGTCCTGARTCTGCAGTTCTTTAAAAGCTTGTGGAAGTAACAGCAGATAAACTATTGATTAAGAGAGCCAGCGGGCCTCATCCACATCTTTCAAGTAAATAGGAAAAGATGTATCGCTGGAYCTGTGCTCTAATTATAGCTAGAAACAAATGAGGGAAAATAGATTGGAGAAATATTAAGCTGTGAGCGACAACACAAACGAGAAAGAGGGAGTCATAGATAACATAAAGGGAAATAGTCTTCTAGCAGGGTCCCACAGTTAAGTTGACAAATCATAGAGTTACAAAACTTCAAACTTAATTTACACCGCAAGTAAAAGGCTTGTTTACTTTATCCAGTTTACACCAGGTTGGCATAATCCAATATATCTGCTTCTCTGTTTGAATGAGTGTAGTGTGGAAAAAACAGGAGTACTGCAAACTACTGCAACTACTTGTTCTTCTGCAGAGAATAACTCTTCCCAACCTTTCTTAAGATAAGGTTCTCACCTTGAGTCATGAAGTTTTATGCACATCACAAGAATGTTGATATCTATGATCAGTGATTCAAAATTTGACCTCTGGTCTCARCTCTTACACCTCATATTCTTGAAACTGAATTCTAGAAAAGTATTTTGCAATTATATTTCCTGAAGATGTATTTCTTTCTCCACAAGAAATCCCCTTCAGACAGGAGTTCCGTGTTAGTCATAACACATCGAGTGAGAAGCTTGACATATATCGACAAGAGACCTAGGAGGCTGAGACCGTGGCTCCATCAAGAAGGAACATAATGTGAAATTGCTCGTACACACTGTTCCCCAACTTGCTGGAAAAGCTCTATTTTTGTGACACTTCAGGGGATTAAGCTGATGACTGTGCTATACAACCAAGAATAAATACTGCTTAACAGTCTTTCTCAACCTTTTTTTTTCTCCCAAGTTGGGGACCTTTCACCCCAAGTCCAAATTTTTGTTGTTTCTTTAAATATAGTGTAAAAGCATAAATAATAATTCTATCAAACTGCTTTGTTTTGAAGTCAGGTCAGTAGGGAGTGGGGGAAGCGATAAGGGAACTACTTGTTTCTAGGCTGAAATACAACAGCTTACAAACCTCTCTTCTTACTGCTTGCCTGGTTTTCATTATCCCTGGAGAGCAGCAGCCTCCTGTTTGAGCAGTGCTGGAACGGTGCTCTGAAGCAGGAAACCAGGGCTCTTCTTCTGCCATGGGCAAATCAATTTACCTATAGCTCCTGTTGGGGTTGCTCAGAGCTATCTCCTTGAAGCTCCCTGTTAAGCTAATCAAGAAAAATCAAAGCCTCTCAAAGAACAGTTTTCTCAGTGCACACTTTTCCTCATTTTTTTTTCAGGTGATCACATTGCTGTCATAAGATGGGCATGTCCAATGTGTCTAACTCCGGCTTGATTATCCCACACCAGSTAGACTAAGTGAAGGCAGGATTTCCATTGAGTTCAGCCTTAACTGTTCTGTCACACAGCCAGTGTTGCAGCCATGGTTGCTTTCCAAACCTGTAACACAATCTTCATGAGTTTTAAAAGAGATCAGTTTGTTCTGGAACAACTACTCCTCAAGCACAAGAATGTTCCCTGCTGTKGGGAACATGCTGGATACATCACCTTGTGTATTTATGATTCTACATTAAAAGGGTGGTAGAGTTATTTAAGAGGTAGACATCCCAGCCTGGTTCAAAATAATGAAAATATTCACTGGCTGCATATCTGAATGCTTTTGTAGTGGGAGAAGCAGAGACCAAATGCTCTCCTTCCTAAAATAATGAAAGATAAGATTTTTGTCCACCCAATTGGACTAGGGAAGGCAGAAGAGAATATAGAGACTATATATTCAAGCAAATTGACATGAACGAACAAAGTCTGTGGATCACCTACAGTCTTGCTCCACTCAGAAATCCAGTCCAGGCCATCTGAGGTGCCAAGGTTGTTTGGAGCTGGCTCCTGSCTTGCAGAGCCTGGGGTCAGTGAGACAGTTAATGAAGCTGTCAGAGCAAGTCCACTGCTGCACTGGACTGGGGACAACTGGCACTCCTCTCAGGAGTATCGATCCTGACTTCTGGGCAGAAGTTGGCAGCTTTCCTTTGACACCTCCTGAATAAAAATTGAGGACCTCATCTGTAGTGGGTGCCAGACTGCATGGGTGCAACTTTTCCATAGATTTTAAATGCACAAGCGGACAGCACCCAGCCACATAACTTACTTGCTCAAGCTTTGTCAGATGAACCCATGCTTTTTTTTTTTTTTTTTTTTTGACTCAGAGGCTGCTATTCCTACTGCATGCAAGGACCAGGTGCACCATGAACTGAGCCCCCCGAGTGCCAAACCACTGAGCAGAATTCACAAACGCAAATTTTGGCTCCCCTGAGAAAGTGCATAAGAAGTAACCATCTTTTCTGCCAGAAGATGGCACATTTTGAGTTGAGATAGGTGCCAAGTAAGAGAGGTTTGGAGAGTCAGACTTGTTACTTCTATGGGTACTTTTGGGCACAGGGACTGCAGATGCAATCCTTCTTCCAGAGCCATCTTTTTCCCCTAAAACAATAATGATTTCCCAGTCTGGCATAGAGAAGAGTGAGCAAGCCTGACAGTGCTGTTTTGCCACCCCAGAAGTCAGCTGCCCCATATGGTGGCCGTCTTTGCTCACCCCATTGCAGGAATTTGACTGAATGGAAGAGACTTTCCCCCTGCCAGTGTCAGAGAGAGCTTTTGAACTTTAAATACTGTAACATACTGTTGTTTTTCCACATCAAATTGCCAGTTTATGGGATAGTCTGGAACTTTAATTCAATGAAATTTATTGCCAATTTGACATTTATTTGCAATGYATATTTACTGCCTTGGGAAAGAGGGTGAGTTGTGTCTTTTCTTCTCCAGCAGACAGTAGAAACATACAGCAGACCTCTCTACATCACCTCTGCTAAAAAGAAACAGATTTACTTACCTTGACTTCAGAGAGTCATTTTTAGTGGGTRTCTCCATACTTTTACGAGGTAAATGAGATCTACCTTTGTTCTTAATAATGTATGAATATATCCTTCCTCTTTGGTTGTAATATCCTGATATGGGTGGAAAAGGCTGAAAGAGGAGGATGTTTGTTACTTTATAAGCTTTTTACAATGCCAGCCTAATGAGATAATGTATTTATTTATTGTAACAATAAACACAGCTGTAAAATGGACCATAAAAAATAATAGATGACTCACAGATTTCTATACCCAATGTGTCAGCTGTAATTGGGGAATAAATTAAATGATCCATCTGCTTGCCATCTTCTACGCTATTTTGCCYAGTATCCTCAATATTTAAATACAGTCAGCATTATTTATATTAATTACTCACTAACAGCAGCAACAACAAAAACTCTGCATGGAAATTGATTGGTCTTGTACTGTAATTCCCCAGCAACCATCACACACACTATATCCTTTTCCTTACACTTAAATCTAATGARTATGACGGACTCGCTTTTCTATATTAATAGTTTTCACTTTATCATGCCAATACTATYGAATTTCCTCTTTATTAGTGTCTTAGAAACATTGCTAGCAATGATATATCTTATAAAAGGTTGAGAGACAGTCCAGTCCATTAACCTGGGGAAGACAACTTCCTCTTCTCCAGCAGCAGCAGCTTCAGAAATACAGAAACTTGACACAATCTGAAGATTATAATGGCATCACCTAAATAACCTAACAAAGGTGAGGTGTTTGTGATGATAGATGATATGCAAGCAGACCTTGGAAAATGTGTCTTGTCTAATAAACTGCTATAAATATTTATCCATGAATAAATTTGTGAATTCTGGCCATCTCTCATTTGTATAAACAAGGGAAAAAAAAAAAAAAAAAGACACTGGCCCATGCTGAGTTATCGACTTGCCTATGAAACAAACCCAAATTTCTTCCATTTCCTTGCTTRGTGTTAGACCATTAAGGCCCAGGGCCATTGCTTTGGGGAATATTAATTGCTTAGTCCATCAAATCTGGGATCTAATCTGTCAAATCTGGATTTAGGGCAGTATAACTTCAAGAATTGTGGTCAAGAGAAAGAGGTACAGAAAATTAAAAAAAAAAAAAAGCATTAATTTCCTATTAAAACTCCAACTTCTTATGATCCTAAATGCGAAGATATTGAGTTACAATTTTCATATTTTTTCCTAAGGATTATTTTGATTTGTTTTTAAATACAGAAATTACAAGTAAATTAATAAGGCTTGAAACTTTATAAGTCTTTTTTTTTTTTTTTTTGTTCTGGCAAACCCAACTCTAAAGATTTCTTAATAGTCTCTAGAATACGATGATTAGGAAAGATATAACAGCAGGAAGAATTTAACATCAATTTAACTACTAATGGGGGCATTCTTGGACACTTAATAGTGTGCAGTCTTCCTCCTTTACCCAGCATATTTGAAGTATTTTAGCCTAACAGTGCTGAAAAGTTCATTAGCATGTTAATCTTTGTACTTTCATTGAGGAAGAAAGATTTAAATTTTTTGCATGAAAGTTTAAATATTTAGCATGACTACGCTATATAAAATACCAATAAAACATGTTCTGTATGTTAAAAAAGTAATGTTGACTGCTTGGTTTTACAGACTGTTTTAAAATACGTTCCCCATTGCTGTTTTCCGTCAGACTTTTCGGTCTTCTGATAGGCTATATTCATATACGTGCATACATACACACACACAATATGTATATATAATGGCATCTCCTATATACGAATGTTTATCATTATCTATATATAGTGTGTGTTTGTGTATGTATATATAAATAGATATATTTATATATGGATGAGTGTGTGTATGTGTATATATATGGAAAGCATGAGATATATAGGAATTGGTTTTTTCCTTTGGTGGATTATTTAAATGGGAATTTTTAGTAGATAGTCTTTCAGAAAAGCTCCCAAGAAAGCAAGAGAACAAGATATTCCAGCCTTCATGCAAAGGGTCTGATCTGCAGCACACACAAGGTGCATTTGCAGAGGGCAGAGCTGTAGCCTGCAACAACATCATCCCAGTTTTGGGAACTGGGCTTACAAGCTAATTTTTCTAAATAAAAGAATATTGTCATAGAGCTATATTTTTAAGATTTCCCATCTCCTTTCTTTCCATTTTCAAKCTTCTCTCATTTTTTTTTCTTTCACAGTATGTAAAGTAATCCACTGCAACCACCTGTATCAACTTGATTTGAAGGAGTAAATTATGTCTTCTTGTTAGCATTGAAAGAGTGACATGTCTGCAGTGAGAGGTTATAGAAGTTATTGCTAGTTAGTTCTATTAGAGAATTCCATTGTTTCTCTATTTTCCAGTTTTTTTCTATTAAATAATCTATTTTTACTCCGTAGTCTTAAAAAAAAAAAAAAAAAAAAAAAAAAAAAAAAAAAAAGATGAAACAGGGAATCCCAATAACAAGCAGAACATTTTTCTCCTAAATAAAAGCAATACAGATTCTGAAGGAGGCTCAGTATGCATTTTTTAAAAATCAAAAATAGTCAAAGGGATGTCTCAATTTCTGTTCTGTGGTGATCATTTCATTCGCTAAAATAATCACCTTTAAGTTTTGGAGTGCTTTACTTTGGGAYGAGCCTACTGCTAAACTCCTCTAACCAAATTCTCCTCTCATATATTTGCACTGACAGCTGCTGAATTTGTCCCAGGAGGGATTTTGGGGGACCTTGTGTTTACTRAGAAGGGTTTATTTCCAGATTTTTTTTCCCGTGTAGAATTTCTCAGCCAGAATCTAGCACAGAAACAGCAGCTTTTATTAATGCCACTCCACTTTTATAATGCCACTTTTATTAATGCCATTTGTTAGGAGAAAGAAACACCCTGACTTCCCTCTCACTTGAATTTTCCTCTGCTGACTGAGACTGTTCAACTCAGCTCTCCTCTCCTCTGGTCTACTGAAAGGTAAAAAACCTGCCTTTATATTGGATGACTCGGGGCAGCCAAATCCTTTTAACTACATTGTACCAGAAAGTGAAGTTTCGCATGGCAAATCTCCTTGTTTAAGAAAAATTCTAAAAGCATAACACAGCCCTTTGGAGCAATCTGACACTACACAACTCTAATTGGGTAATAGTAACCCTGGGGAAATGCAGTGAAGTTTCTGTCACTCTCCGATACCCGATTTTGACTGCAGATGCATCGTGGTTCTCATGGTTTCCAGGGGAATCTGCCAGTTTACTCCTTGCTATTATGTTTCCAAAGCCTCCGTGAAAATTAAGGCGCTCATTTTCTGTTTGTTTTCCTCTTCATATAGTTTAGGGACTAATTCTGCATTATGACAGTCAGTCTTGCTTTTGACATCTGTGAAACATCGTCATTRTGATTCATTCCAGTAACAAGGATAGAGGTGGCACTGAGCCATCCATAACATCCCTAGGTTCCCAGCTGGAGGAAGCGAGGAGCTGTGCTTCCCCCAGCACTCCTGTAACCTAATAAATCTTCCAGTTGTCACCTTTGTAATCAATATCTTGYTATCAAAGCCCTCCAAAACAGTAGCATTATCCCTTCCACTAAAGAAAAGCAGCTGTATCTAGGGGCAGGGGCATAATGTCTGCTTTAATTCTTCACAGTAGATGCAGAAACATTCTAGGATGGGAAGAGGAATGTAGCTGTACATAATTGGCCCTGGAGGAAGAATCTGAGAATGAAGTTTATCACAGTCTTGCTCATAGACTGAGCAAGAATTCATCTCATTCCACTAACTCCTATAAGTAGATATTTTGGAGTCTTCAACATCTGCAAGAATGTAGGGCTGAATATTTTATGTGTCTTATGTGTCTTTTATGATGGATTCTTTTATTCTAAGACATTGTCTGAGAGATGAGGATTTTCATCTGCTGTACAAATCGCTCCATCTCTGATATCATCTGAGTGTTTCGGGGGAAATGTCCTATTGTTGATCGGTCCAAAAGCTTAGCTCCACAAGATGGACAGAAAGGATTAGATGTTCTRGATGCATCAGTTCCATTTGTGACTGTTTGGTCTTACAAAATTTCACAGTGAATGAGACCCTGAAGAAAAGTATAGAGGAGATGCATTACAAAATTCATCTATAGACACTATATGTAAAAAATTCAATAGAACTATAGGTCATCTGTATAAAAAGTTCAAAACAGCTTTTGCAACTTACTTAAAATGCTGTCAAGAAACTTTTCATATACACACAGAGTAAGCCAGAAAGCACTTGTTAATACAAGGAGTAAGCATATTCATGGCAGAAAAGACTATTCCAGACTTCAAATCTGGAATAAATAATAATAATAAAAAATGATTGTCAACAGTTTGGCTTTCTACATATTTTAWAATTTTTATCTTTTCCTGAATTTATTAATAATCTTATTAGTTGCTTTGTGTTGTGCTGGCAATTCAGATTCTGTCATCAGGGACTCAGCATCTGTTGGATTAGGTATCACAGCTGGTAAGTTTTTCCACCAATTTCCCTTAGGTTTCAATACCAGTAAATGTAGATATAATTTTGTTTTGAGTCAACTTTAACAATATAGCTGAAGATCCAAGTGGATTACCAATGTCTGTCTCGGTCTTAGCCACATGTCCTAATCTACTGCAACTAGGGAAAGGGAGCTGTGCCCTAATGCTGATTATTTTTGTGTACAAATGTCCCTGTGGACATTATCCAGGGCTCTACACAGACAATGCTTTAACCTCCACTACAGTTAGGCTGGCAATGCTGCTCCAGTTAAAATGCTGATTTCTCTGTGATGACCTGCTCACTTCCATGATCCCAACTGTCTCTTCTAACATGAGGATGCTCCGCCTTGCACAACATTAATAAATCTTTCATCAGTACATTTCAGATTCATTGCAGTTACAAGCAAAGTTGTTTGAACTCTTGTTGTGCTGTTTGATGTATCTTTTAAAGCTGCTCACAGCAGAGAGGGGCCAGAAGTGGGACAGCCTCCTGAAAGATGCAGACACAAACCCTAGTTTTGTACTATCTGATGAATCTTTGAGGATGTTGATTAAGGTTAGAAGCAGAATATCAGTTCAAATACTCCTCCAAAAAATTCAGATCTAACCTCAAACTCCCCAGCGTGGCCTGCCTGTAAGTGTAAGATCTAAACATGCCCAGARTTCCAGGGAACAAAATCTGAAAGTGTCAACTCTCTATCATTTTATTTGATAGATACCTTATTGTGATAATGAGAATGGCCTTTTAGTAGAAGCAATAAACATTTTAGACTCTATCCTTTAATCAGAACTTAAATTCATTCAAAACCCACCAACAGTAGAAGAAAAAAAAATTCACTTAACTTCAATGAATGATGGATTAGGTCTTCATCAATTACCAGCAGGCTGACCGCTAAGGAGATTCAAATTTGATAAGCACTTTGGCACTAACCTCTATTACAAATTCCTGAAAATAGCAATGTGATCTCTCCCTGTTTAGGACTCGTAGGCCATAGACATGTGCACAAAGCTTGCCTTCTCCCAGCCTGAGCCCAGAACAAAGCTGTGGTTCAGGCAGKCCTACTACCTGCACAAACCAGATCAAGCGCAGGGCATCAGGCAGCTGGCACTATTTATTCTCCTGTGCTTGCTTTAAAATACTGAGGAGACCATCAGGAGGACAGCACAAACCTAATGCATTTTTGATTTAGGTAGAAGCTTTCTGCAACACCAGTCTCTCATCACAAGCACCAGTGATCAACTCCTTTGTCCATTTGATTCATATTCCAAGTAATTTTAGCATCCACTGGAGCTGAGACTCTGAGGTTCTGATTAGATGGGTCTTTTATTGTACGTTTACCTCCCCCTGCTTTGGCATGGGCATGAGGCATATTTACCCTGCATAATTGCCCCGCTTTTCTTCATTCTGCAAGGTTTTTGTTCCAATATCCATCTCTGATTTCATTTCCATGCCATACACCTCAAAGTGTATTACCTCACAGGATACAGGCAAAATTGAATTCTTCTGATGTCTGCCACCAAGTGCACGTTGTTGGGAGGTGAATAGCTAGCCCCAGGTCCTAAAGCTCTGGTTTTCAGGAGCAGTTTGGTAGCTCAGTGGTGATTAGAGCAGTGAGCAGGGAATATTGATGCACTGTGTTAAACTCAGCTTCAGACAYGGAAACTGACTGACAAAAGGACTGAAATGCTCTTGCTTAATTAAAATAACATAACATAACAAAACATAAAGCAGTTGATTCTCTTTGTCTGGGAAAAGTTATCACATAGAATTTATATTATGGTGACCTTGGAGAGGAGGGAACAATGCCCCTTGCAAAGCCATGAGCTGCTGCCATAGGACGGTGGCAGCATGCAACATGCTGTGGGAGCCTTGGAGAACTGACACAGCYCTTCTCCCTTCAGGTCCCAGTGGGACAAAATGACAGGAAGAGTGAGATCAGGTGCWAGCAGGAGTACATTTGACCTTAGACCTTGGACTTCAAAAGAGTTTCCCATTTCAGGCAGAAATTGTGCCAGAGGCTTAAAGTATGAATTGCACTTGACAGAACTCAAGCCTGTGCTTAACTAACAGCACAAACATATCCCTGGTCTCTGCTGTTTGTGGCTTTTTGAGAAAATCGACTYTTCATGTAAGCCACTAGAAATGAAAGTAAAGAATTACAGTCAGTTGTTTTTCTATGATCAAAATAAGTTATAATCTTATACTTGTATGAAAATGCACAAGTGACAGATGCCACTGAAGGCAGAGGAAGGGTAACCGAAACTCTGCAGCCGAAATTTCACTTTCTAAACTGGTGAACAAGCAGCACTGTATTAAAAATCAGTTATAACCCACAGCCCACAGCAGCAGGAGCGCAAAGAGAAGTGAGTCTGGCTGTTGTAACTGCAGTGAAGACATCGGTTCATTCAGTGGGAGCAGCTCTGGGGCCCCTGCTCCTGCACAGCCACAGGGAGCAGGGCAGCAGCAAAACTGCTCTTCACGATACATGGTGAACCTTCTCTTTCCGCAGGAAACCCTTCTCCRGGAACGAGCTGGCTTTTATGCTGTGTGTCTATTTGTACAAGTAGACCCACGCAGAGGCATTTTCCCAGGCAAGCAAATCATTTCATTTTTTCTGCAACGAGGAACATGGCACGTCTGCTGAAACCGGTCCTTGCTCGTGTTGGTTAATCCTGCTCAATAGCTTGTTTACGCCTTTGCCATATGTTCACTGTCTGTTAGCAGAAGGTCTGTGGCTCTTTATAATCCCCAGCACCCTTTCCCTTTTCCCAAGGCTCTTTACTAATTTTTAACGTTTGAAGCTCAMTCCCCCTTGCAGTAGGGATACTGACCTCCTGTACTTCTCCAGGAAGACTCAGGWCCTTGGAAGCTTCTTTCTGTCAGAAAACGTACAGCTTTGCTTACTAAGACTTAGCTTTTTGCTTTCCCATCATCAACATCTTAAGCTCACCTCCACATCAATTCTCTTACAGAATGCATCACATAACTGCTGCATCACATTTTGCATTCTTATACTCCCTTATATTTTTTTCCTGTTAATCACCTCTCTCATTTCTTTCACTTTGTTTGATGGTCATGACCAGTCTACTGTACTCAGCTCTGAGTGCAAGTTTTCCTTTCCTTCTCCACCAGTTTCCATAGTTCTCATTCACCAGGTGTTTTCAGAAGTTATTCTGTTCTTCACCTTGTTTTTGTCCTTTTGGCTAGTGCCTAGCCCTTTCCCAGCCAGGCCATAATGTCCTTTTCACTTTTGCTCCAAGTGTCTCAAATGTTCACTCATCTTTCAGCAGCAATATAACAGTTTTATCTTCCTGTATCAACACACTGCACTAACCGTGGCAAATTTCACCTTCGCGTTCACAACTCGCTTCCCATCAGCCCCAAATTTCCTGCTCATGTCAGTGATACAGGCATAATGCTTTTATATTCTCTATTTCCTGAAACAACTTACCTTCTAAATTTTCTGTGGTATTACAAGCCTTTTTTTTTTGCAGTAATTATTGCATCTTTCAAATGCATGTTTGATATTCCTCATCCCCCCTAAGTGACCCTGGCTTYTTTCTTTCCCCACTAACTCCTGCAGCAAGACCTCCACACACTGCAGCAAGAGCAGGCAGCGCCTTTGCTCCATGTTATTCCCTTGCACCATTCCCCTGAGCCCTGTAGATGGGAGRCAGTTTTACCTGCCTTGCCACATGCTCAAGGAGGGCCGGGAGCGCTGTCCCTTTGATATCCTGGCAGCCCCCAAGCAGGGCACCACGGTACTGATGTAGCCAGCTGGAGCTGCCAGTGAGGGCCGAGACAGTGACTGAAACGCCGTCTTCCACACGCACAACCCTCTCCTATTAAGGACACAACACGCTGCAGTTTTCTCCAGGGAAGCGATACATGAACAGCAGGGCTATGATCAGCAGCTGAGGGACGTGCAGCTAAGGCGATGCATGAATCTTTTAATGAGATTAGTACACAGAGGAGAAAAGAGACAAGCTACTGCTAGAATTACAGAGAAATCTCTGTACCAGGAAAAGCATTCACCAGGATGTTGCTGAGGACAACAAAAAAAGTGTACAGGAGCAGTGCTCTGCAGGTGAACAGGCTAGATATAGACTAGCACAAAGTGCAATCAATCAATTTTTGTGCTTGCAACAGTGCCAGAATAGTGCAGAGCGTAACTGAACTAGGTTTACTTGTTTCATAGACTGTTAATAGGCTTTTCAGAGCATGTGGCAGAAAGAAATACAGCAAATTTTAACACTATTCATCACTCTTAAGGAACTGATCAAGCTTATAGCAAGTTGATGTGTGGGCCATAAGAGTGAATGAGTTATTTGATGGTGACACATCACACGTAAGTGTCTTGGTTCATAATCTTGTAAATATATGCTACATAGATAGAATTGAGAAACATCATAGCTGTAAATACACTAAGTGTATGTGGCCACAAGGAGCCCAATTCCAAAAGCAGGATGAGGACATGATTTTTCTGGATCCATGAAAGGCGGCTGATGTGGACAAGATGTCACTGGAGATGAAGACAAGCTCTCTGGTTATTAGCAGTACTAAATGTAGGATACACAGTAAAGCTTTTGGTTCAACCAGCAGAGAGCAGGGACCCGTACATAGCACAGCTTCTATACATAGACATAAGAAAGTAGAAGCTCAGTACACCTGGATGGTGTTTGGAAGAAGACTGAAACTGCTTTGAAGAAGGAATGAAAGCATCATAACAGGACTGCTGTGGTATATACTGTTTAAATGCACTCATTTAGCCATGTAAAGCTGATATAAGTAGGCTGCCAGATGCTACAGCTAGTATAAATGAGTGGAAAAATCTGACCTAATGGTGTTTTATATCTACTTTGTACTCTGTTTGCATTGCTATAAATGACAACACGAGGCACCAGGCAAGTGGAAAATTGAGGACAATATTTTAGGCTGGAATATAAAGCAGTGGTCTATGCTCCATTCATTTAAATGGGAGTCCTGTTGCTTACTTCAGTGGGGATACATTCACCCGCTTCAAAGTCCTGCTCTTGTGTTTTGCCAAGTAATAAGAGAACTTCCCACAAGGCAAAGTTTTTGCTGCACAGTTAAATCTGCATCCCTCATCTTATCTGTAATCTTGATATGCATTCTCTGAAATCATTTTTCTTACCTCTGTTCAAGAAAAATGCCAACTCCTCTTGAGATTTCCCATATTATTACTTAAGGGACCATCAACATGCACTTACCCCACTAAAAGAGGAGGTGTAAAAAGTGACAAAGTCCAAAATATCTTCAGAGACACATGATGACTATTGCTGGGTAATAAAGAATTTTTTAAGCATGAATACAGCATAACAAAGGCTAATGGCAAGGTGTGTTAAATCACATTGGTTTAAGCTTCAGGTAAGATGTCAAGATGAGAGAGATTAGCTTCTGGGAGAAGCAATGAGTTGTTTTAGATAGTTTGTATTTTATAAAGTTTTTCAAAACAAGACCAGCCCTTTACTGGAAGTGAGGCTGCCCTCAAATGTGTGCAACCAGTTTGAGTATAACGGGAACTGGGTGCAGTTCTGCTCCCGGAGCCAGGCAGAGCCAACAGAGTAGCTGATTTAACTCACAGATTCACAAGAGTAAGATCAAAAAAGATCTCTCTGTTTTCTCCTTGAAATATCTCAGACCACTAAACTTCACCCAATTATCTGGCGCTAAGTCCAATAACTTGTATTTGACTAAAGCATTCTTTGTCTTAGATTAAAGCCTGTCTCAAAGAAAAGCTTTCAGCYTTTACTGGAAAATCTGAAGAGACTTCATTTCTATCCCTTTCCTTGTACTTTGTTCCGGTGGTTAATCACCATTACCATGTTTTCTGAAAAGCTTCTTTTGAGTCTTAATCCAGTTTCAGCCTTTGCTTCTTGTGGTGCATCTCTCCTCCAGGCAAAAGAGCTTGCTAATACCTTCCATTCTTTTCTGCTTTTGGTTGCACTTCATAAAGCACAACTAAATCCCCCCCTACACAAACACACACACAGACACACACAGAGTCACRCTTTTAATCAACTGCAGATTGTATCTATCTTACAYTGAAATCCTATGGCACTCAAGCCTTGGGCTTTTCTGATCTTTTGTAGAAAAATATTCACTTCAGAATTTGGAATGGAGCTTCTGGAACACTGATCACAGGCATCAGAATTTGTAATCATTAATAACTAAGTAAAATATGCATTGTCTTCTCTGACTTTCCTTCATCCTTCAACCCTTTGGCTGTTGTTTAAGGTCCCTGCCCCAGCATTTTCAGACATCTCTTGCTCTTTTGAATGTTTCTATTTCTCTCACTTGTAAACGAGAGTGTTAGATTTTATTCCCTGATTATCATACATAATGAATCTCCATCATGSAACCATTAACTCCCTAAAATTAAGAAATAACTTCTTTAATTGTGGACAATTATACTCCTGTCCTTTCACTTTTTATTRCCTGAAAATCTAATATAGTCCTTCAACCAGGGAACCTGGGAGCTATATGGGGTTAACTAAGCTAAACAACTATAAAACTATAGCTACCAATATTTGTCTTCTTTTTTTTCTTTATGAATACTCAACAGTATTTTCCTTTCCTTCCACAGTTTACCTGGTTAGCTGAAGCTAAATATAAACTAGAATCAGATGGACAGGCATCTCTTACCTCTGTATTTTTTTTTTTTTTATCTCTCACACTCAATTGTCTGAGTCTACTTGATGAAAAACATTATTCGCTAGAAGAAGTTGCCTAAAATCATGATTTTATTCATGGGTTGGGAGGTATTCCCTCTTTACGTGATATGTTCAGCACCTGCATATTTCCAGCTACAGGACAGAATTATTTTTTGAATAATTTCTTCTTTCTCTGCACAAAGAAAGGTTTTATTATTCTTGTCTACTATTGAGAAAAATATCTTTTGCAAGAATTTGGGTTCATAACATGACTGAAAGAAAACTGTATGACTTACAAGCATGGATTTTTCTCTAATATTTGTAGCCTCCCGTTTTTTGTTTTGGGTTTGGATAGCTTTTTTAGGACATCACGATTTCTCAGGGTTATTATTGCCATCTGTTTCCCTTTTTCAATGTTAACAGTAAATTGCTTTGAAAAAATAAACTTCCTCCTTTCATATTGAACTAGAATCAGGTTTTAGACAGTCATTGCTTTTCCTGATTTGTCAATTCCTAAATTTAAAAAAATCTCTCAAGTTTCACTCATACTCCTTTTTTCTATTCCCTCCCCATCAAATGATTGAGCTGATAACCCTCCCTTAGCTCAGTGAAGTTGATCTTTTAAAGCCCTGCATATGTGTGTGTCTCATGAAAGCACTGTGGTTGCAACTGTCTTCTCTTTGCTCATATGAATGTAATGGGGTCATGAATACTGATCCTCTGCCAAAAACCAGCATCCAGACCAATGATTAATTCATCCTTATCCACCACAGTGAAGTCCAGARTAAAATGATTTTGTTCCTTGCAACAGTTCTGGTATTAGCAAAGGACAGCCTAATTTTTTAATTGAAGCCATGGCTGGGATCTGTGAGGGTCTCAACATGTGATCCCCTGGGCTGAAACCACAATTCTTGCCTTGCAGACACACAAACGAGTGTCCAAATGGCAAGTATTTTCTTATTTTCTTCTGTCTTCAGACCATAGATGAATATGATTACCAAAGATGCTGTTAAAAAAAAAAAAAAAAAAAAAAAAAAAAAAAAAAGGAGAATTTTTTTTATAAATTGCAGGAACATCAAAAGATAGAAGCCACCTCTGCTCTACTTAATGACACGGGGCCATGAAGTATTAATCCTTCACTGTCACTTCCAGTTGACAGCCCAAAACCAAGTTGCACCTTGTTATTTCCTGAGTTTGCTTTATTTAAATTGATTTTTCTTTTACCACATTAATTATGATTCACTTTGATTACATCCCAATAAAATCAAACTCCTTAAGTGAGAATTACACAGGCTTTCCAATTTGTTTTTTTTTTCTTCTTTAAATAAAATCTTTAATATATTTTTCATTTATTTCTAAAAGAAAAGCTGTGAAGTATACTGCATATAAAAAATTTGGAGGAAAGTAAATTGATCTCCACATATTGAAGTCATCAATTTACCCATCAATGCCATGGATGAAATCTTACCTCCATTAAGGATTATTAGTTTCTTGAATGTATTCGTTATTCAAAACCATTTGCTAGTTTTGTTTTTTTTTTCAAATAATTCCACTTCTGGAGTTTGTGGGGTGTGTGTCTATCTTCTTTACTCACTTAACATTAAAATGTCCTTCCTGCTTTTAATAAGACAAAACTCCAATTGATCTAGGCAGAGATTAATTCTCTTTCTTTTATTTTTAATCTCAGACTGGCATCTCTATAGCTTGTCCTGATTTAAAATGGGTTATGAGTTAATCTGGGCTATTCCATTTTAGGACATATACTGGCTAACAAGATTAATTTAGTTTCCTTAATCACTGAGCTCTTCAACGAAACCAGAAAATCTCTAACATCACCACTTACATTTTGAGTATAATTTTTTTGCAAAAGACTCCCTTTTTAATCACGAGTACTATTCTCAAATAGATATTATTATAGTTTTATTACTTCTCAGGCTTTAGTAGCTGAGAATTTTAGTAGTTGCAGTTGTGACCTTTATATAAAAATTATCTTTACCATGTAACCAGATTTTGCAAATGACTTCCCTTCAGGCAGCAAGGAAACTTCAGTATTCCTTCCTTTAACTAGCAGATCATATTCTGTCCAATTTCTAATCAAGTCAATGAAATAACTTTCTTGCTCAGTAGTTGCAGTCATGGTTGAAGCTGCTGTAAGAAAGAGCAAAAATTTAGCCAAGTGAATTTCTTTAGAGAAAGACATATTGCACTTTACAGTTTGTTAGTATTTCCTACATATCATTTCCCTGAAATTGGTTATTTCTGCTTTAAAAAAAAAAAACACAATGAGACATTTTAAATTAAAAAACAAAAAAAAAGGAAAGAATAAATATAGCATTTCTGTGTCTTGATCTTCAATTTAAATGAACAGACAGATGTTTACAAAACATCAAACCTAGCTGCTGTTAGTTTCTTCCTAGATTATATATACCAAAAGAGTCAKAAGATGAATTTGCACCTTGATTAGTATTTCTCGAGCTCCACTGGTCTAAATTTTGCTCTCCTATCTATTTTGAAAATAAAAGCTTCGAAAGTTCCCACAGAGATGCACATTGCATGGGTTGTAAAAGCTAAAGCAACGTGAGGTCACTGTTGAAGTTTCTCAAAGTTGGACACCAAGACCTTATATGGGGCTGGAGGTACCAATGTGATGCCACTGAGGATGCTCACGATTCTCCCAGGTTTCTGCAGACTGTTGGGATAATGTGGATGTGGAAATCACCCACTATCAAGACTAGATCTGGGAAATAATTCTGTTTCACATCATTAGTGACTAAGAGGATTAATCAGAGAAAAAATAAATTTACGGTGCCCAAACTGTTTGCATTCGCTTCCTGTGMAGAGCAGCAGCTGGTGGCAAACACAGACCTCTAGTGTCCAAAAGCTGCAGAGCCAAGAGCCAGGGAGGGCCAAGAGCATGTAGGAAATCCCCATCGCCTCTCCCAGAACTGCCATTTTCCCTGCTCCTCAGGCATTTCTTCTCACTCTTCCAATCACAGACCTGTGCCAGGAACCCAAACAAAATCCCTTCATAAATTCCMCATAATTCAGAGGCTTATCAAGGCCTTTCACAAGCCGCCGACGTTCCCTCGTTGCCAATTTTCATATCAAGAGACCAAATGAAGCTCTTTTTGTACAGATTTGACTGAAATCAGGTTGTTTAAAGGAAAGGGGAGTTTATAATGAAATAATCAAGTGAGAAGCAAAGGCAAATATGGTTCAAGATTGCAGGCATTTAGGTCCTCCCAAGCTTCTGGGAGTCATTCATACAAATTCAGAATTTTGGAATAAAATGTGAACTAGAATGCTTTAAAAAAAAAAACAGTTATTTACACTGCCTCTTCTTAATTTTCTAAAAAAAGAAAATGAATTGAAATTCAAATCAAGAGGGAGAAGAGGATCTTCCATGGAAGTTCTGTGAATCCAAACCCAAGCTGGAAGACCTGTCTTAACTTTATTCTCTTTCTTCTCAAATCCTTATGAACATTTAGACTTTAGACTTTAATAAGAGTTTTCATAACCTTGAGCTTGTTCTGTAAGAAATCGAAACCTAGTGAAATATAGCAAACAAATTTAAACACAACCTCTCTTTTGACATGCAAAATTGATTTCAGTTTTGCCCTGCTGTGGTCTTGCGTTTCATTATTATTAAAAATGTCAGCAGTATTTTGCCTGCTGGGAACATATCTTTTCCTCCTCTTCTTCAGTCTTAACTCCAGGTCTTTCACTGAGTATTTTACTGCTCATGTCATCAGAGACTGTTGGGGAAATGGGGGATTATGGTGTTCCTGGTGCTGAGCGGTTCTCCATATGTGAGTGTTATGGAGACTTTGCAACAAGACAAGCATGCATTGGACCTGCCTGTTTAATAATTATATAAAAATGCAAATACATGTAAATTGTTAGGACACAATGCACAGTTTTACAAAGGTTCTTTGGAAGCCCAAKGGGTCTTTCCACTGACAAAAGATAAAAGAATTCCAACTTTTATCTGATGTTGTAGATGCAGACAGAGATGATTATGATATATAAATGGAGAAGGGARGGTGATTTCTGCTTTTGGAGAGGAAAATGTTCCTCTGGCATTTACCTAAAAAACATGGACATTTTCTTGACTATCCTAGAGACCTGATTATTTTTCCTATTATTTTTCATAAATCAGAAGATGAAGGAAAAAGTAGAGCCTTAACACTGAGAGAAAAGTTGTGATTCCACAGCTCATTACTGAAGAGGAATAAATATTTATCTTGATTTCTTAATGTTAGCAAACTGCATCATTTCCCTTGCACACACTAGTTTGGTATTCCTTGTAATGAATTATAGGGAATTGTCGTCRTTCTCTGGGTCTAAGAAAATCCCGTTTTGGTTTCAATTTCTTATATTTAAATATAGGATGAAGGCACATGCATTATTTTCATATTTGTTTAAAAATCATTGGTTCTATGCATCCTTTCACTCCTACAGTCATTTACCAGCGAGTAAATATGAATGAGCATGATCACAAGAACCATATACCATTTTTAATAGTCAAGCAAATATTTACAGTCAAAACATTTGAAGTATTTGAAATATTTGCACATAGAGTCAAAATCAGCAGCTTGGATGTGCTRTTCCACAGTCCAAGCAGTATCTATCTTAAGTGAAAATGACCTTCAGCTGCRTCATACAGCGAAGCCTCCTGACTAAGCCACCTGCTGTATCAGTTACAATCCCAAACTATGAAATGCAAATTCCTGTACCAATAGCATGTTTCCTGTTATCTCTTTGAATTACCATACTGTAGGCAATGTTCAGTCTAACATAATAAATCTCCACTGAGCTGGAATTTAATGTAGTCCCTTGCCTCAGCATACTGTAGGTAGAAATATGCTGGAGTCCTTTTACTACAAGTAGCAAAAAAACACAGCATTGGTATTACACAGTCATGATACTAAATACAAAGTTAACATAGAAATAATATCCAAAATTCATTGCAGTGTGAACATTATAAAACATGAAGGACTGATTTAGTCAGTAATAGTCCTTCATTGCCTAAATATATTTTAACTTCTAATTTGCTGAACAGTATATCTCATTTGGAGGGTTTTGTGGTTTTTATAAGCTTTGCTACTGGAGGAAGGACTTTTGGACTACGACTATGACTCAGAAAAGCTTGGCCCCATTCCCAGCTGTTCCAACATCCCTGCAGTCAGATGGGGGACATTCACCTGGTCATGMAAATAGTGGGAATCCTCAGTCTCCTTTCCAGCATCAGAGCCCCTGATYCAGGTTTAACTTGAACTTCTTTTGTCCACAAAGGATGAGAAGCTTTTCAGAAGCATCCTACCTGGCTACCTTTTATAYCAACAGCCCAAATGATCAGATCCCGTCTAATAACCTGCCAGCTGGAATGGGTTTCTGCCCAAATCTAAATYGAGACATAAACCCCACTTTGGACACCAATGTGTATCAATCAGTTATTTTRCTGCCATTCACTTTTGAGCACTCCACTAATAAGATTAACAGCAGGATCCAAAGCAGATGGAATTTGTTTCAATTCCTTCAGCTCTGGTAAAATTCTGAGTCCAGAGCTCTTGAGAAGTGAAAACCAGTGTACCAGACTAGAGATGAAATATATCAGGGAGATTCAGGACAAAATAGGATTTTCCCCAGGATTCCCTCAAATTGAAGAATAGAATTCCCTCTTACAGCTCAGGATGCATGGGCAGAGAGAGTCAAGAGGAGGCCAGAGGTGTTTTTTTTAGCAGTGTCTGCCTTGGGCCAAAGGACTCTGCCAACAGCGGAGATCAAACACAGCAATAAACCGTTGAGACTGTGAAACTCTGTGCATTTTGGCCACTAAACATATCTTGCAGTGCGGCATGGGCGAATTGGAAAATCATTTTGCTGGAGCTGAAAGTGGGAGTTCTTCCATTTCAGCTCAAATAAAGGAGGTTTTTAAAATTATGCTTTAGCTTCACGGCTGAAGTTTCCTGCATAACAAGTACCCCTGGGACTCCCTGCACTGACATTGAAAGATGCTCCATTCATTCATAGTCAAAACAGGATGATTCAACTTTGCATAGTTTGAATGTCAGAACTTCCAGTACAGATGCAACTTATCTGGGCAAAAGATCCCTTTTGTCCAGCAAAGCTCATGCCCTTTAGGGAAGCAGTTTTAATACCAAGAAAGAGTCATTTCGCTATACATGCTGTATCTCCATTACCAGAATTTTGTCACTATAAATAGACTAATCAGATTCCTTGTATGGTCCTCAATTAGCCAGCACTGAAAGAGAGCGACTTCAGAGACATATAAACATATAAAACTAATTTGTGACCACCAGCATGATGGTCTGTAGATCTGTCTTCCATATTCATCTAATATCTACATTATCCTGTATTTTTCTTGATCTTCTAACTGAATACCAGAGGCAGAAAACACTCAGGAACAATTAATTTTTCTTTTTTCCTTTATTTGCTGGCCTATAAAGAGGATAAATTCCTTCGTGCCATAAGGAAATACAGGCTTCACTTATTTTAAGTTGTGAATTTAAGTAGCTGTGGGTTGAATGAGGCAYGGTTTGCAGAGAAATTTATCTTGTGAAAGGTCATTGTGAATTAGTCTCTGGAATTTCCCGCATCTAAGCAATGTCTTTTGGATGCCATGCAGCTTGGTCACACACACTTGGCATAATGGAGCAAGTTGTTCTGTCCCCTGCAGACTTGTGTATAAACCCACACTTAGGCACATTCCACCTCTCAATTTACCAAAATTTAGACGCGAGTCACAACACTATCTATTTAAAAACTCAAAAACAAGGCGGATAAAAGCTCCATTCTGGATATGGACTTCAAGTGCCCCAGGGTCCTTTCTGCTAAGGAAAACAGCTCTTCTGGTAAAGTGAAGCTGATGACCCAGCAATTGCTGCAAAAATGGCTTTTCAGCAGCAAAAACACGAGACAAAGATCATTTGAAGCAGCCARTAGTGTAGAGCAACAATGGTCCCGTTTCCGATGTGTCTGTGAAATCTCCCAACAGGCACRCTCAGGTTTCCAAACTTCTCGAGCGGTTTCTGGCCTACAGGTCATCCCCCCAATGCTGTGGTGAGAAGAGCCTTTCCTGCCCCATCCTTGAGGCTTAAGTCCCTGTTGGCAAGCTGCCTCCTCTTGAAGTTAACGCCTCTCCAGACATTTTCCCTGAGAAATTCATGTTTCCTGCAGCTCCTTCTCCTCCTGCCTGTATCCTGATTTGTCCACAATATACATGCCATCACATGGCATAAAAAACATACCATGTTTTTTTATTAGGTCAGTGGTAGACAGTGCTTGGCAAATGAAACCTTAGACTCAGACCTTTCAAACTGCTGAAATCTGGCAATTTGCCTCGTTCTCTAAAATGACATTAGTAAGACCCATTACTAGGGAGAAACACTGGAAGGATAAGAACAAATAATCCCCACCCACTCTGCTGTTAATTAAGAACACATAATATTTTCCAGTCTTAAAATGACAGTTTTTTGGATGACTCCACTATGGAGACAGACAGTCTCAGTTCTTCAGTTCGCATGACATTCCCTAAACCTCCTCAGTTTAAAAAAAAAAAAAACAAAAAACAGGCTGTACAGCTCTACAGCTCCACGTGTCTTTATTTCAGGCAGAAAAGGTGAGTGTGACTTGGAAAGAAAATGCAGGAATCTATGTAAGATCAGACTGAATACTAAAAGAAACATAATCCTTCACCAAGAGGAGGGAGAGATCTGGTTCACAGAGCACAAGAGCATTGCTTTCTTTCCGGTGAGACTTTCAGCTTCGTTGCTCATGCTGCCCTGAAGATGCCTTACAGGTGATCCTAGAAAGGCTAGGGAACTCTGTCTATCCAATTAGTAACTCGCTTGCCAGTGTGATTGCTGGCAACTGATGAGGTCTGCAATATTGTGATTATGATTTAAAGCAAAAATAGAACCCCCCCCATCCCAATTGTAAGAACGAATCTGGGTCTTATACCCAAGTTCAAAGTAGTTGCACTCTCCATTTTAATTCCCTTAGCATTTTAGCRGGAGGTATATCACTCTGCACTGCCTTAACCTGAGTGGGATGTTGAATACAGACTGCTTTTCATCTCAAGAGTAAATCAAGAGACTGATTTTTCTGCGTGCCTACTTTGAAAGACATTCATTTTCCTCTTCCTTGAAGGTCCTTCAGAAAGAGTTGGAAATGACTGTCAACCTAAGTAAAAAGTTCATCATTCTTATTGCTTTTTGTCCTGAAAATGGTTCCTTTCTTTTCATCCTGTGCATCCATTTTCATATTCTTGAATTGTTCACAACATTTTGGCTGCATATTTGCAAATCCCCTGCAAAGCAGATGGGCTGTGCATCTACAGCGGTGGCCTTATCTAGCCTGCAGATCCTCTACTATAGCTCGTATGCATTGGATGCTCCTGAATCCAGGCGCACTGATCAATTGTGTGAATTGATCAATGCTTTGGAGTTAGAAGGAAACATCTTTTCTGCCTTCAGCTGACATCAGAGGACATAGGAGGTCACTGGCAGACTGTAAAGTGGATTCTCATCGCAGCCTTGTTTTAACACAGACCCTTATTTTTCAAATCCCTAACTTCATTCAGCAAAGGGGACACAGCTGCTTTGCTGCTTGGCAGACTGAAGTATTGCATTTCACAGCRTTCCTTGAACTGTCCTTTGAGCCCACGGGCAGCCTGGCTCTGTAGTTGATGAGGGTTTAGACGAAAGCCTGGATTATTCTTTACTATCGCTGAATTCACCAAGTGCAATGCACTGCAGCTCAATAGTTTAATAGTTGCCTTACTGCATACAGATAGCAKCCCTTACCAGATGTTCCTTATATTGCCTTGATAGATAATATATCAGATAAGGTTCATTTATGATGGGTTTATTGTGAGCTTCATCAGTCCCAAATGCTACAGCTCTAACAAGGCAAATTAAGGTCCCGCCGCAATCTTGCTCTCTCGGATCATTGTTAAAATGAAAGGGCGAACTGCTGTGGTTCAATAGTGATTTCTGTCTGAACTTAAACACTGGTTCTTGTCAACATGGTAATGCCAGGAAAAAAAGATGGGCATCGCTGAAAGAAAAATATGGATGGAAGGAGAGAAAAATAGCAGATATACAGCGGTAATTTGTCAGATGCAAAAATCAAAATGACTTTTCGAGGAATTTATGCCTGCTCAAACAAGACGCTAGTAGCAGACTGGAATCTAGCCCAGCATACAAATTCAATAACCAAATTAGACTCCATAGGACCTCACAGAGTACATTAACCTCTCTTGTGCCAGACTCAACACCTTTTTCATTCTAAAAGAGTCAACCTCTGCTTTCTGAATTTCTCCTATGGAAATTAAATTCATTTAAGTATTAAACTTGATACATGACTGACTTTGACCCCAGGCCTATGACATATCTCCAAGAGAGTAGTGGCAGATCCTGCACTCCTGTTGAAATGTCAACACTTTGGATCAAAAAATGAATTTCTGGAAGCATGAGGAAACCTGCTTCCCATCAAGGTCAACTATCATCAAGGTGAGCGAGCCTCTATCAGTTTTAGYTAAAGATTGCCTTGAACTCCAAGCTTTTATCTTTCTCTGGAAAGACTTGATCAGTATTTCACGGTCACTCACCTCTTCCCCAACCAATGCTCCTGAACCCTTATCCATGTCTCTGCAAAATATCCAGGTCACTTTCTAATTAGTAGAAGGCAACATGAAAAACACCATCCCTTTCAGAGAGTCCTGTGGAAATACAATAGGAGGAACGTAATTACACGTACTAAATGGGCCTAAGGTACAGAGGTCGTGGTCTCTAACACACCAGCAGTCCACKCTTAGCAGCTTTGTCTTGTTCAAAGACAGCAAAATCCACCTCATCTCCTTGGAACAGTGCTGACACTGTGAGAGGCCCAGCTCATACTCCTCAGTACCTCACAGCACACACTGAAAAACAAAGTCTGAGCAAGCTCTCAAAATGYGCAAAACACCAGCCTTGGAATGGAGGAGGTTAATAGACAGGCTGACTCCAGATAAACTTATTATCCACATAAATGTCCAATCTTTTTCTGCATCTTACTAAGCTCTTGGCCTTAAGAGCTTCCTGTGAGATTTGGGTTGATTCTGTTATTATCAGAATCAATTTGCTCATTACCCAAAGATCATTTCATTGAACCAAGTACATTAAGGGCCAGATTCGTGGCTGCTATGAATTAATCTTCCTTTCAGGCAGTGGGGCTGCAATTTTACACCCATACAAAGTGAATATAAACTGCTACTGAATCAGAATGTTTGCAATTTGCAGACTAATGGAAAACCAGACCTAGTAGCTATGTAATTTCTTTCACATTATCTCCCCATAATTGGTGATCCAGCCAAGCTAAAATCAGAACTGATCTGATGATTTGGAATTTGGTAGGATTGAAGGATTTGTTTTGTTACTGCTGTTACCGGTGTCAAAATTGTTTTCTCAAATATTTTAAAATATTTCAGACATCTTTTACATTTATTTTGAAGAGGAAGAAGAAAAGAATAGCTGGGAACTGTAATAACATTTAACAACTCACATGAAGGCAAATAAAACATTTTTGCTGCTTAAGAATATATAGAAATAAGCAGGAATAACAAAATCATGCAATCATTTTTGCTGTTGGCGACTTCAATTTCAATTGCTTGTGGCACCTAGCCAGAACGTGGACATCACTGCGGGAGCAGTGACTATTATGTTATTTTGGAAAAATATCAATTACTCTGCATAGTACTCTGCATATTTTAACAGTCTTAAGCCTGGAGCTTGGAAATATTTCTAAACTTTCACCTTCCCAAGGATTTTATAACTGTTAGGAAATTATCAGGAGAAAGCTAGGTAAAAAATAAACTTTTAGCAATAAAATGAAAGAAATCTAGAAAACCATCAGATAAAAAAATAATAAATAGAAATAGAGTTGACCTAATGAGGGGCTCTCAGATTTCTAAGTCTCATTTTGAAGACAATATAAAATTATGAATGCTTCCCATAAAGAACACATACCAACCTATTCTTGATGTCTGCTGTTTTAAGTAGAAGCAGTTCAGGAATGTGTCTCCTCTCCCTGTAGCTGGAAGGACCAGGATCAGCAAGTCCTTGATTGACTTGTCTTTGCAGTCTGAGAGAAGAATTAACCCAGCCCAGCATATTTCCTCTGCATCTCATGAATATCAAGGAGTTTGAAACTTTGTTCGGATTCCTGGAAACAGGAAGTTTTATAGTCAAGTATCTGTCAATGCATGTGTGTGGGCAAGAGCTGGGTCAGGGAGCAAAAACAGGGGCAGAGAACTGCCTGGCCCCTCTTAAACATCATGCAGGTAATTTTTCTCACTGTGGGCTTTCTTCACAATAAGMTATTTTTAAAGAATGAGCATAAAAATGGAGGCCCCCATGACGAAGCTAACAAATGTCTCAGTGCAGAGTGTACAACTCAGCCACTGAAACACCCAAACAGCAGACATGTAGTGTAAAATTCCAGACAGAGGACAGAAAACAAGCTCTGAACAACAGAGAGAGAGGTCAGCCTGCCACATTACTGAAGGCTGGACAGGCACCATGAGATAGCTGAAGAGAATGAGCAGATCCTATTACTTAGGACAAGCAAGACATTCAAAAAAAAAAATGAAATTAAGTTTTTAACTCTTAAAAACTGCATTATCCCTCAGTCAAATAAAAGTTGAGAAAGGCCTATGTATGTCAGCTACACTAAAGAGACAATTGTCTAGCCTTGCAGCCTGGATGTCAGGTGGATTTCTTGATGGGCTACAGATATAGCTAAAGATATCAGAAYAGATAAGGAGACTTATGACTTACCTGTATAGTATTTTCAAGTCCACAGCAGATCTCTAAGGCTGGCTCTGTGTTCACTGACACTTATATCAAGCCTAAGTTCAGGTGATGAAGTTTAACTCCTAATTCAGTCACTACGGTTTACAGCTGCTTCTCATAATGTTGATGGACTTAGGGCTGAGCCCAAGTACAAATATCCACCTGAAAAGCTCTACTGATGTCATATATAAAAGACCAGAATGCATGGGTATTAAACCCAGCTTTGAGGTAAATTGACCTGTAAGAGAAATAAATCAYCTTCAGATAAAGTGAGATTTGTCATATGTGTGTTTCTATACATGGACATATACATACATCTTTCACAGATGTTAACACTTATTTGGTTGAGATCAGAATGCATTTACAGCTAATTTAGAGAATGTGTTGACTGAGTAGATTTATGAGTTACAGACTTACTTTCCCCAAATTTTGTCGTTCTACATTTGGAAGTCTAAACAAAGCTAAGGCAGGAGGCCACCACTCCAGTTGCATTTACACTGTCTAATTYAAGCCCCATCCAGTGGGGCAGAGGAAGGCAGGAGGTTCTTCAGAGATTTCCTTCTTTCCAGCTGCAGGAAAGGGGACAGATCTCCACGGGTGTCCATTTAGGCCTTCAAAGAGACAGCAATAAAGAACTCACACCAGAGAAAATAAAATAAGAGACACAAAAAGGTCTGATTCTTGTTAGGAACACTAAACTCACAAACCCAAGGGTAAATTGTTCCTACACATGCATAACTTGTGGGATCTTAGTACTTTTTTCTCCTGGAAGGAGGAAGTCTGGCAGGCCTTTGGGGCAGACACCTTCAAAAATAAATTGTATTTGTCCTCCTCCTTTGTAAAATATCCAGCTGGCTTATTCACTAGAGTTTCCATTTATTTTCATTAGTGAGTTGTCTTTTTCATAGTCAACTTCTTTTGTTGCTTCTCTCTTTCTACTTTTCCATTTTTCTTTTTTTTACCCTTTTTTTGTGTGTGTATAGAGGCTTTCTTTGATGTCTCACTAAGTAAAAGGCCCAATGAGCATTTGCCTGCTTTCTTTGTACTTATGGTGTCAAACCTCAGATTCCTCTCCTTTTCATCGGCATTGTGTGCACATCCTCAGAGAGCAGGGTGTTTTATCTGCCTTTGTTAGAGAATCACGGCAGCAAATGTGCTCGGCAGAACTGGAAAGGAACTGAATTCTCTTGCACACACACGTGCCCACACACATGTTTAGACCTCCAGAGATGTCATCTTCAGTGGCCCCACTAGTACCAGGACCACCATAGGACAATAGATCTTATTCTAGTAGCTATGTGATGCTCATTGCACATAGCTCTCCACTTTGAGGTGAAGCATGACATTTTTGATCATACAGAAATAAACTTTCCAGATAGCTCAGGACCGAGCCTGGGTTGTAAAGATGCAATTTTACAAAGAAGTTCAATTCCCAGCAGTTGTCATATTACCACCTTCATGGCCTCATTCCCAAAAGAGTTCTCAGCCAAGTGTGAAAAATCTGGCTCTAAGCTGTCACTTCATGCTCTTTGATTTGGGGAAATCTAGCCCTAATTTTATACTATCAAGATCTGGGCTTTTGAACAGTCTGACCAAGGGGAACACTTCCCGACACCAGGAGGAAAGGAATGAGAGGAGCTGCTAAGGGTGACTACAGTGAGATATGCCAAGATATGTGCAAAACATACAGATACACTTTCTAGCGCTTGAACTATATGAATGTGAATCACCTTAAAAAATCCAGGAAGGAAAGAGCATGTAAAACTGCCCTTGTTCTTTCTCCTTCTTTTCCTTCTCTTTATCCTGTCAGCACTGCATATATCAAACTGGAGCTCTGGGTTTTAACTAGGCTTTACTGTTTCATTCTGCTTCATGAATTTTTCAGTGTTTACACTTATGCTTAATATAATAAGATTGATAATGCAGCTGCCTGATAGATTCTTATTCAGGCTTCTCAGCTACAGGGATGTTTATTCTTTCTCCCTAATTTCTATAATATTTGAAAGTTCATTTTCACCTTTTGCATCTTGATGCAGTTTCTCATCTTTCAAATATCCCTCTTATGAGATAAAATATTCAAGGTAACAGCATTTGCTGCTTGGATTTATTTGGATGGAGCTCGGCGTGCTGCTGGAGGCGTGCGGGTGAAGTGGGGTGGCTTCGTTGCCTTGCGGTGCCTTGCAAAGAGCCGGGCGATGCTGCGCCCACACTGTGCGCGTGCTGCGCTGCTCCAATAGAGGGGGATGCTGTCATCCACATACTCCAATTTCTCCTAACTTTCACTTCTAAGCGAAAAAAAGAAAAAAGAAAAAGAAGAAAAAAGAAGAAAAAAGAAGAAAAAAGAAGAAAA
>NW_020455976.1:4222955-4371611 GCF_003342845.1 Nothoprocta perdicaria
AAGAAAAAGAAAAAGAAAAAGAAAAAGAAAAAGAAAAAGAAAAAGAAAAAGAAAAAGAAAAAGAAAAAGAAAAAGAAAAAGAAAAAGAAAAAGAAGAGAAAGAGAAAGAGAAAAGAGAATAAGGGGAAGAGAAAGAGAAAAAGAAAAGAGAATAAGGGGAAGAAAGGGGAGGATTAGTAAATAAATAACAATTTACAACCCAGCAGATTGCATGTGCAGCCTTGCTGCATTGCCTTGTGATGCAAAAGCAATGGTCAATGAAAATGACTGGCAGCAAAATTAAAACAATATATAAAAGGGAATAAGTCTTTTACGCAGCATTTGTTGACTTTGCTGCCATGGGAAATCAATGAGATGCACAGCTTGGTGAGATTAGGAAGGAGAGCAGGATGTTCACATAATCAAAGGGCAGAATAAGATGCAGGAGGACATTAGATGCAGTATTTTAGGGCTCAGCCTCTCCTCACACACATACACACACAAACATGCATCCCTTCATCCTCTTTTTTGCCTTTTTTTCTTCCCCTTTTTTTTGTCTTTCCTTCTTTCTTTCTTTCATTTTCTTTCTTTTCTTCTTTCCTTCTTGCTTTACATCTTTTCTTTCCAGACATTGTTTATGCTGTAATTAAAGTTTCAGTGAATGAAAGACAGCAAAGGGAAATTGTGTTTGAACAGGAAATCATCCCTAAGCATATATTAGAATAACTTTTTTTTTTTCCTGGAAGCGAGTTTTACACCTTGAGTTATTATAATTATTATAATACAGGAAAAGCATAAAACTAAGCCCTGCTTGATTTCTATCAATATAATCAATTTCAGCAATATAATCAATTCAGACCAAGCCTATTGCCAATATACTCCTAAAGATCTTGCTCAAAGTAGTTATGTGCAGATCCAACTTTCAGTACTTTGGGAATCTCCTATATATCAGCATGACTAGACACTTACTATAAGTTAAAATGATGCTTAAGCGCTGCCCAAGGGCCCTTTAAAGAGATTTTAGATAGCATTTCTCAAGGAAGATCATGACGTTTGCATGGTCACTATTCTTGTGAGCCAGCCCAATTAAAAATAACACAGATGGAGCATTTGGATATAGGATCTCTTCAATCATTTATGGATCAAACACAGCAATTCCTCTTCTTGCCAATAGCACACCTGTCACCGTGACACTACTGGTGTCTGCGAATTCACTGTTTTAATTTTTCAGGGACCAAGAACTGGATATTTTTGCCTGGCCAAGTGATTACAGCTTCAAGAAATTAAGTTCTTCTTTGGTTTAAATAAATTGATAGGGTTCAAGCTTCTAAAAAAAGTGATGTTGAACAATATAAAGCTTGTTTTAATAATATCTTATTAAAACCTTAAAAACATATTGAAGGAAAGACAGGTAGAGACGTGGATGCCTTAATGGTGAAGAACCACTAGAAAATCCTGGGTAAAGATAATGATTCAACATGTGCTCACTAGAGCTAATGTGATGCAGGATACATCCTTCYCTTCTCTTGCTTTCTCATGGCTAGGGCTTTTGGGACCACAGGGCACAACAAAAGGCACCAAAAACTGTTTTGTGGTTATTGGTGACCACCCTATACAGCCTGTTTCGTGATGCTACATGGCTTGTAAGTGATAAAACGAAGTATCTCCTGAATTCTGTCAGGAGCCCCATCCCACAGCTACTAAACCAATGTGGTCTTCCTGTGGGCCATGGACATCTGGTCATCTTTGAGGGAGCATAAGATATATAGTGTGTGAACTGACTGCAAGCAACAAACTGAAAAGAGATAAATGAAGCAAACCCAAGCACCGAGGCAAGCACCAGCCACTTCCAAAAAGTGGAAAGAAATGGAACACATAGAAACAAAAAGCTTATTTTTATCTGGCTGAAAAAGAAATCCTATGGCTCAGATGTGTAAGGCATATCATAATATTTTTACTCAGTTTTCTTTCTGGGCTTTTATTTTATCCCTCCAAATTTCAGACTGGCTGTATATCACTAACACAGCATCAAATGACTTTGCCTCTCAATGTCATGCCTGTATCAGGGACTGAATTAAGGAACTTAAGAAAGCTGCATGAAAAATGTTTTTTGATCCTTAGATCTAAGTATTGATGTGTACATAAACATTTTGTCTCTCTGCTGCTTAAAGCAAAAAAAAAAAAAAAAACCCTGATTAAAATAAACAAAAACTTTAATTGCAGATTTTCTCTCTGTATTTATTCTTGTCATAGTAAGCTTGTAAAAGCAGCTTAAGATACGCTTTTAAAGATTGTATCTGAGAGCTTATATTTTCTAATATGTTTGAGGATAATTGAAGCTGTCACCTATTATTATTAATCACACCCCTGGGTAAATATTTTGACAGAACAATTGCAGGACCAATTAAAAAACATAGAAACTTGCAACTCTGACACTTTCCTGTCACTGCCATTAATGATGGCATCACTGCTAATCTAGTCATTTAGATCTCCAAATATTTACAGTGTTTGCTTAAGAGTCTCTGGGAAAAGAAAGTTTACTCTTCTATTGGGGTGAGAAGCATTGCATGAGATAAAAAGAACATTTTGAAGCTATTTTTCTATACTGGAAAGCTTTTTGATTTTTTCCCATCCTTGTAGAGAATTTTATCAAATATTGGGTCTTCTTGTTATAAAAAAAACCCAAGATTGCAAATATAATTCTTGTCCCAAAWCAGGATAAAAAAGTAAAATCTTGGTGTCAGAGGGAAGGAGTTGGGGAGATTAGCCAACTAACCACTTGAGGGGAAGAGTCAGTGCAGAGAAACCAGAATGTTTTAGTATTTCATACATATACCTACCACAGTATTTTGGTTTACACAGTAAGCCTTAGCATATCTTAGCAATACTTAACACAGTGTTTTGACTTACCAAAATGCTAAAGTTTGTGATAACTGATTTAGAACATCAAACATACGTTCACTGTGACACAGCAACATTGTTTTCAAGATTGGAACAAAACATGTTGGCAAATAAAAAAGCTATATATTCCAAAAACGTTTCCAGGAGAAAAACTCCTAAGCTGCTGTTGCTAAAGGACTGATTTGTCTGAGCAATGACTAGTTTAAGTGTATCAGTTTTTCTTGACAAAAAGCATAGGCTTTGAAAGCTCCTTGCCATCTCTACCTGGACCAGACTTGTCACTTAACACAAGGCACTTGCTCTGGGGTTGGTTGCGACCTTCAGACAAGCTGCTCACACTGTGACACACCAGGGACCACCAGGCAACAGAAGGGCAGATTTCAAGTCCACAGCTCAGTCTGACGTCAGATGTTCGTCACGGCCTAGAGGCACCTGCAGCAGGACGCAGTGGCCGTGGCCGTGCTCCACTCGCCCCTGGCCAGAGCGTGCCAGGGACCCTACAGATACATCACAAAATGTGCCTATGGGCACAAAAGTCCTCTGCCGTCACTGCTGCTAGAAGAGCAGGTGAATACCCTTTTCTCAGCCATTTTGCTGTCTTCCACAGCTCAGTGGGAGCAGGTTCCTGCAGGGATAGGGCAGAGATGAGTCACACTCAGTGCTCTCCTCTCCCTCCTCCTCCTCGCAGAGCTTCATCAACCATTGCATCAGTCCAGACCTCATTAGGTTCACTTTACATGAAGCGCTCAGCGGCTATTTAGAACAGTTTCTAATGGTTTAGAAAGGCTGTTACCCTCACTGCACTGCTGGATCTGACCCATGACACCATGGGTCACTCATTCGTTCCTCACTCTGTACTGCAGTCTCCTCCATAGACCAGCTCAAGGCCTGGCCACAGGCAATGAAAACCTGCATGAAGAAATACCCCACTGAAACCAAGGCTTATCTTAACACATACAGATTTCCAGCTGACAAGACCTCAGACCAGCCTTAGCCATGTTGCTTATTGCTCAGGAACCTGCATGGCTTCTCCATGAGCTCAGGGCATTGTGATGACTTTGAAAATCTTTCMTTCAATTGCTATCTGCTAGGTGCACTCAGATGCAGAGGTGCTGCCGCAACCTTCTTTGCCATCGTTCCCTATCTGACTCTCCCTGGCAGCTCTGCAGTGGCCCCCTCACTCCCTGAGTGGCTCTCAGGAATGAATGTKGGCACAACTCAGACAAGATAAATCRCACATTTTCACTGAAAATGCTCTCTTGCCTTCTACTTTCCATATCCCACAAAACAAGTAGCTTTCCACCCTGTCCTTCACCTGTTTTCCGTCCTTCACCTGTTTCTGTACTTCACCTGTTTTCTGTTTCTGTACCTGTCTCTCAGGTCCTCCTCTTTCCAGTATTAATAAAGACCACAGCACATTTTGAGACAAGCTATAGTTAAAAGTTACAGTTGCCTTCTAAGCACACATTTCTGCTAGAAAGACTTAACTACTCTCCAAGGCCTGTTTTTTGCACGGGTGCATATGTATTACTTGTAGCATGAGCAGACCTGGCCAAGCATAACCTTCTCTGCTGTTAGCTTTCTGTTTGCATTACAACTTCATTTGCTGCTGAAATTAAATATGTAAGTGTGTGTGTGTGTGTGTGTGTGTGTGTGTTTGTGTTTTCAGCAAGAACATTAGTTAGCAGGGGCTGAAACACTTGTGCATTAACAATTCAATCCCGTCCAAGAACTTCTTTTTCCTTTCTCTTCCTGCTTCCTTATCAAGTTCAAAGAGCAAACAGAGGCAGCATCTCTTTCTTCCCTGCAGTTTGCTGGTCCCAATTCACTATGGACCTACTCCAAAGTAATCTGAAGGACACTCCAGCATGTGCACATCCTTTCATTTTGGATTGTATCCTGAAAGATAGAAATTGTAAAACTGCAGGTGCTGGTATTTCGCTCAAAGCAGAGATGGTTTTAGGCAGCTTTGGGGGAAAATGTGATATAAATGCTGTGCACAGAGAGCAGCAGAGACACAATCCTGCCATACTTCCAGTCTGCAAAAAAACGAGGCCTAACGAGTGGRCACAACAGAGGCAGTCATAGAGGTGAGGTGATGTGAAAGAAAGGTTATAGGAATGACTCTTACTGCTTCTACACAGGAGACAATAGAACACTCAACGCTTCAGCAGAATAATAGTGAGGAACCTTGAGGATATACGGCAGCTTCTTCATTTTAGGCCAAGACTTTTCATCTCTACAGTGTCCTCATCAGACTMTTCCTCTGGAGTACCTGAGCCTTGCTGCCATCAGGTCCTTGGTTGCTGAACTAGCTAGATTTTGGGTCAGATTCACTTCTTAAGACCCTCCCATCTCGTAATGGAAAGAAAGTGATTACTCAGTGTACTGGCTGTTGAGCATAAGGCCTGCCTGTTGCTCCTTCATACTGGGCTCCAGGTCATGTTCTTGGAAGCCTTTCAAGTCACATGCAGGAAATGGATTTGGCTGTGACACACAGCATGGTTTTCTCTATTGGAAAATATCCTGAGATGGATGCTGGAGTGAAGAGCAGCTTTCCCTGCTCCCTCCAGGCTATGCAAGTCTGTGAACATCAGGGAAGTCATTTTAGTGCAGCTCCCCTCTCCATGTTTCTTGCGGAGAAAATTGGGCTGCCTGTCTCAAGCAGGGGTTTTGAAATCCAGGCTCCACAGCAACAAAAAACTAAATTTAACTACACAATCCTTAAGAGAATGCCTATACTACACATAGGAAGRCTGAAGGAAACACATGGATTTCTGATAGTCCTGGGAAGTGGACCACTGGGATGGGACCACCAAAAGTAGGAGATGAATCAGGAGCCCCACACTGCCTACGAGGGTGACCATATATTGCCTTAGTTCCCTTAGAATCCAGAGCTGAGTTTCTGTCCACTTGGTTTTATTGCCAAACTTTCACATCAGTGTGGATTAGTTCTATTTTTAATWGTCAGGAGCTTAAAGAGTTTGTTAACATAAACCACAAATGAGGCACTAGGTGGATGTACTGAGCTCTGTGTCAGTGATGCTGCAGCAGAGTCCTAAGGACTGAATCTTTTTCGAAAGGCTCAATCACTTCTGCTCTGCAATGTCTTCAAGCAGGAATGAAATTACTTCCCTCCCCCTCTCTATTTAAAGAAATTAATGATATTTTCTGTCCTGTCTATCTAGAGAGAGCAAATAATTGGAACAGAATTGATCTTTTGAAGTAACAGCGTCAGCACAGCCTTCTTTCTCTCCCAGCCCTCTTCCCAGTTCCTATGTCTGCAGAAGGAAGGTTTATGACGGAAATTAGTTTCACCATTTGCATACACCAATATATTTAGCTGGTGGCTGTGCAGGTCCAATTAACTTAACTAACAATATGGGTGAAATGAGGTTATTGGATTATACTTGTAGCCAATTAGAGTTGCCACGGTTGAATTACTTCCTTTTTTAACCTTATTTAAAGTTAAGAAAACATGTTGATGGTGAGACTAGATGGTTTTGTTCCCTCTGGCTCCAAATAATATATTTCTGTTAGTTTTACAGTCAAGCCTCAGAATCAACGAAAGCCTRAGTGTGTGGAGGGGTGTCTTCATAGACAGGCACAACTACATAGGTCATATGAGGATTGACATTTCAGAGCAGATAGCCTGATTGACCCCATTTGCTGTGCTTCTCTGGACTTTCTCCAGAGAAAATAAAACCGCAGGATGGCCTTGCTCCATGCAAGTCCTAAACGGATTCCCACTGTGTGGTACCCAAAGCAGGGCCAGCATGGATGTCAGCTCCTGACCAGCAAAGGCTCAGTGAGTCCCTTCCTACTGCAATGAAAACAGGACTTCGTGCTTTCTTAACATGCTCACTTCACAAACCAATTTCTTTCTTACAATGGCATTCTCCTAATAAAATAGAAGTCAAGTCCCTCCAATTTTCCAGAGCTTGCAGGCAACAACTAAAGTCCCTTTGCATGAAGCCCTACGCACATCTGTTCCATATTTTTTTGACTGGAACTTTGTACCTCTCTGCGGGACCCTCTGCCCAATTTCTAAGCAACATTTCATTACTTCTGCTTAACAAAGGCAGGTGAGAGCCAGTTAGAAGAGARATCTGTCTTGAGAGAAGCCAAGAGCTTTTATCCTGGTGGTGACAATTTCTTAATTTTCCTGTCGGCTGGGAGGACAGGGCTTGGCCTGCACGGCAGGAGGCGCATACGGCACCTGACAGCTGAGATGAGCAGCATGGTCACATCCAGCCCCTCCACGCTGCCTTCATCAGAGTCCCAGGGCCGCTTGCCCATGAATCAGCCCATTGAGGCCTTGGAGGAGGAAGGCCRTGTTGGCCAGGGCCAGCCTGGAGCCACCAGCAGGGCCACATTCCCTGGCTCTCCACCACACACGACTGTTGTCTGTCCCCRACTCTGATGGGACGGGAAGCTTCCTGAGGTACAAGCCCCCTCTTTGTGCCGGGAAGTGCTCTCTCTTGGCACCAGCTCTGTGCCCTTCACTTCGCAGGCATAATGTGGCCCTTTGTGGCCCTTTCCAAGACTGTTTGGGAAAAGCTGCAGCAGGGACAGGCCCCAGAGCATGAAAGGAAGGGATTGTGTGTGCCAGTATGCCCGGCTTTCTGGGGAAGGCCAGGGGCCAAGGAGGCTCCTGTCCTTCATGAGCTCCCCCTCCAAACTCTTGCCCTCTTCTCCCAGCCCTGCTGCTGCTAACTGGTCTAAATATACAGGAGTTTTAACTCTGTATTGCCTGCAGTTTCTGAGCTTCAAAGTGAAGCATGTAGTGCTTCTGGGTTTAAGAGAAACTATGATCCATGTCATAAATGGTAGCCAGTTAAACCACCAATGCTGTGGGCAAAATGAGCTTTCCACAGGGAGCTTCCACACTGATGAGAGAAGCTTTCCCTTTCCAATGTATGCAGCGCCACTGCTCCTGGGGCTGCCAAAGCCACTCCTATGAGGGCACTGAGATCTGCCAAAGTGATGTAGTCCCTGCTGCATCTTCCATGCAAGATGCTACTACAGCACGACCTGACCTCCTGATGGATCCAGACAGATCCTGCTCTAAAAAAGAGGCCTCTGTCCACAAATAATGAACCAGAACCGGCTCCACTGTCATCTCCTGGGAGCAATTCTGCGCTCCTGATAAGTGAAATCATTCCAGTAATGTGAAGCAAGGCAAGGAAGAGCACAGTGAACCATCCATCTGCAGTACTGACACACAGCACATTAACTAGCTAATTTCTCACTGCATTTTCCTAGATGTTATCTGAAGAGAACAGCAAGGACACCRGAGAACCCAGCTCCCACAGAACAGTTTATTAATCATTCACAGTAATGGTTTCTGCAGGAGAATAAACATAGCGGAAAATAATCCTTTTTTTTTCTTCTTCTCAAAAACTTGACTTGATCCAACAAGGCTTGATGGGCTTGTGGTATTCTCATGTGTACCACTTCAGGCACAAAGGGCTTCTGTTTTTGCAAACAATGACAACCCTTGTGCWTGGTAATTTAAGCCAGTCTCTATCTGAGGGGGAAAGGGATGTCACTGCTGTGTAGCAGTGAGAGCTGTGCAAGTGCTTTCTGCAGCGCACAGCATTGGCCATCAGCAGAGAGGTCACGGCACTCAGTGCTAGATCGCTGGGGGACACCCAGTACTCTCCCTGTGAAGCCAATATGTGCCACCTGTGGTGGGAGCTGGACTATCTGGTCTCTCCTTTCATTGCCTCAGGCCCAAACCATGAACAAGTCATGCCACCTTTTATGACTGGTTCTGACCCTCTCTCTAGCCTATTTAACAGAATTAGAAAGCTGACCCAGAGGTGGTGGCAGGTCCCACTTTATTCCCCACTCCCAATAGTATTTAATGGAAGTGTTGGAATTTGCACTAAAAAAATTGAAATTACATTTTTCAATTGCCATCTTCACATCAATTTATCCTGAAACATTGGTGCAAGCTGACATTTGTCCATTGGAAACTAACAGCATCACAGACCAGGTTCTCCACAGCTTAGGACATCCCCAAAGCATTTAGCAAGATGCTGGTCTACTTGTAATTGTTTGCTTGTTTTCCAAAAGTTTTGCTCCTTCAATCTGAGTGTTTTCTTTTTCTCTGTCAGTGAAGACAATGATGCAGAAATGATTGTGTTGGGAGTCACTGCCCAGCCAGGCTTTGTGGTGCAGGACTTGAAAAAGCTTCATGTGCTCTTCCCACTGCGAGCTGTGCTGTTGGCATTAACATCTCTCCAGTTGACTTCATCAGCTTCTGCCCTTCAGGAACAGGAGTATTCCAAGTGGACATTCCTCACCCAGAGAGGCTGTTTTTAACCCTGAAATGCTTTGTGGATGCTAGTTTAACCCAGCACTTATCTAGCTTTGCCCACTACTTTAGTGCTTGTTTTAAGTGGCTGTGTTTAATGATCCAAGTGAGGTAAGAAAGATTAAGATGATGTTTGGGGACAATCAGATCTGAATGAAAGGAAAGCACAAGCTTAATGTTTTGGGCATGCTTTGTTTTATCCCCATTCAAATACAAAAAGATAATCCCAGGCATTTAATATTCACTGTGCAAGTGAGAAATTTGAACCTACCTGAACAAATCATCCACATTGAGGAAGCATTATGAACAGCAAGTCTTGGAGCTGTGCAATACAYTCAGCTATAGCTTCCCATCTGCTTCTTTAGAGGCTCTGGCCTTCAAGATGCTTCCTTTACATGCTGGAACTAAGGAAAGGAAGGTAAAAAGAACTTCCTTCCTCTGTTTTGGCCATAGCCCCAGCCCTGCTCCCTAAGAGGAAGCTTGACGGAAGCAGTGTGCTTCAGGTGATGTTGGGAGCTTCAGCCAGCCAATTTGAAAATTAAAATTTTACAATTTTAATCCCTGCCCAGAAGGAAATACAGTGTGAAAGCAGGATAGCAGGAAGGGCCTGTGGAAGAAGAAAGTGGCAGAAGAGAGAGATGCCTTTGAAGACTCCTCTGATTGTTCTCACTAAGCACATGGTGAGGGGCTGATGTCTGCTGCCTGCCAGCTCACCTGGTGGGCTTGAAGGTCCTTTGAATTACAATGGTGCACATATTCCTTGATTAGATGGTCCCAGAAGCAAAATCCATCACATGTGAACATCTACCTGATTTGTGATTAGAGCCAGAAAAAAAAGGTAAGAATCAGATAGGGGAAGGGCTGGAAATGGACACATGGAAAGTATCCACCGGGGCCAGCATTTCAAAGCATCATTTATGGTGAATTGGATGCCAGTTTTAGTCCTGCAGTGCACCAAGCTATTGATGGTATTCAGGGGGTTGATGGTGGGATAAAAGGAAGCTAGAGGTCATGAAAATTTAATATTCCTCTGCAAGATGAAATGGGCATATTTATTTCTCACTCTGATTTATAATGCTCCCATATGTTGGCACTCACACATCATGGGCAAAAAAAAGGAGATTAATAATGAGAGAAGACCAAGAAATGAAACATTTCAGTGGACTTTCAAATGCCTCTTTTATAAGAAGCTGTAATGTACAAGGAGTGATCCACTGAAAATTGGAATTTTAGTCTTATCTAACCTTTCCTTTAGTGCACAATGCTGTACTGTTCAAGGGCGTCATCCACAGTTTTTCATCCAACAGTAGTGAGGATAATAAATTGAAGGGCTGGGAATTAGTTACCTCTTGCTTCCTGGACCTTGTGCAATGCTAAGTTTTTATCAATATTTTGCTGATCTGCCCAGAATTTGAACTGATTTTGCATATGAGAAACACTCTAATCAGCAGAAGCTTCCTAGCATATGCTGAGTGCACTAAGGTATGGGTCAGGGACTTTCTTGACTCCCACATGCCCGAAACATGCTGCAATCTAACCTGAAAGAAAGGAAACACTTGTATTCTGATGCAAGCTTTGTCTTTTGTGATGTAGCTTTACAAACGTCAGCTATTCCATTTTCAGTCCCAGGGACACCACAATAGCATTCGCAGATGAAATACGTGACTATTAAGCATGATGTGGGCAAATGACATATGAACAGCTTTATTCAAAACTGCAGCCAAAACCCATAAAAATGGAAGCAAAATTGAAGCTATGCTGATGCCAGGCCTGTTAGTTGGGCCTTTTTCTTCCTTCAGTGTATGTCTCTCCCTAGGTTCCAAAATGTTTTACCATGAAATTCATATAGCTATATCCACGAGTTAAGTGCTGTGAAATTTTAATTCTCTATATGGAAAGCGGAGGTCCTCTAAAGTAAAATTACCTGGCCAAGGTTACCTGAAAGCCAATTGTAGAAACAGAAAGGAGTCTCTACAGTTCCAATCCACCTTCTTTGTCTAAGTGAGCARCGATTAATTTATGTGTTTTTTGAAGCATTCAGCCCACTTCAGCTTTAACACCTTCTGTATTTTTTTGTTTTATWTTTTTGTCTGATTCTGCAAAATAATGGGAATTTGTGATATATAATGTAGTGGAAAATCGAGGGGAAGGCAATTTTTATGCCAAMTAGCATTTCAGGAAGCTTGTCACTTTGCTCAGTACCAGGTGGTTTTTATTTAAATTGTCAAGTACATGGCTTGAGGGTGGGCAGATGGGTGATCTGTGTGTCTGRGGGTAGGCGGCACATGGCTGTCTGCTCTTTGAATATTTCCTGCTCCAGAAAAGAAAGTGAAAATTTAAAGGAAGTTATGACTTTATGAAAAGAGACACAGAGCAACTTTAACTTCCACAGGAGTTCACCAAAGAGATGAAAGGAACTAGAAAAGGAAAATGGTGCTCCAGCACTTCTTGAAGGAATGAGTCATATCTTGATGTTGCTTTCTTCATAGCATTGCCTTTGACACAATGAACCCCGCCAGACCTGCCCCTCCATGCCTGCTGCCTGCATTCCTAGTCCCACAAAACCATGGGTTGACATGACTCGGGGTCAGCCAAATCATG
Organism: Nothoprocta perdicaria; assembly: GCF_003342845.1. Classification (NCBI taxonomy): domain Eukaryota; kingdom Metazoa; phylum Chordata; class Aves; order Tinamiformes; family Tinamidae; genus Nothoprocta; species Nothoprocta perdicaria. The sequence goes on from NW_020455976.1 coordinate 4,234,759, forward strand.
GCTCAGCCTCCCACAAGCCAGCCCGCTCAGAGCATGCAGCATACAACTGCTCTATGTGCACTTAAAGCTTTAGCTTTTGAGTGCTTTAGGTGGGAGCAGGTAAAAGTCCCACCCTTAAGGTGGACAAAACTCAGGACATGGCTATACCCTAGCCACAATAAAGATCATTGTACTATAGATGTGTCTGAGTTAGCTTTAAATTACTAGGCTTCCCTAACTGTGACAGTCCTGAACTTAGTGTGGGCAGCGACACTGTCTGGAAACTAGATTTATTCCATTTATCTGGAAGCTACTAGGACTATAGCTTGAGAGTATGTCTAGTGTGAGTGCAGAAAAAGGAAAGGTCTGCCAAAGAAAAAGATCTGAATCTGAAAAAGGAAAGCACAAAATGCCTAAATGCAACTAATATAGTTCAAGCAGGGCTGAAATCAAGGTGATTCACTTCCATCACAGACGAAGTGAGCCTGGAGACCCTCCCCTTCTAGCCAGAGATCTTCTAGACATCTTCTAGCTTCTGCTGCCCATCTTTTGGGTTACTCTCTTGTTCCCTAGCAGGAGAATGACTTAAGAGAGATAATTTATAACATAAAAGCTGAGTGTAAAAAAGGATATAAGGATCTGACCCTATTATTCACATCACCATTAGGAAAACTCTGTCCAGACTATGAGGGGGGTTAAAACTGTGGAATTTTCTTTGGGAAAGGAAACATGCACTCCTGTGTTCCTAGGCAGCCTCGTGTACTTTGAAGTTCACAGTGCCAGGGCATGAAAGTAAATGCCCTGAAGTTTGTTGTTGATAAATGATTGTGCTTCTGAAATGGTAATACAAATGCAGTGAGTCGTGAAATGCAGCTAATATAATTAATCTTGCAATATTGTAAATCTGTTGGAGAAAGATAACATGAGAATTTTGCTCTACAGTTTCACACTACAGCAAAAACCAATAAAGTGGTGTTTAGAAGGAAGCCTGGAGCCTAAATATTTCCAGGTGACTTTGGTGATTTAAAAAAAAAAATGTTTACATTACCTTCCACAAAAATGTACATAGTACATAACAGTAGTTTGTTTCATCTTAGGAGAACTGCTGCAAAAACTACCTGAAGAATAAAGATATGTATTATGTTCATTTATTGAGAAAAAATAAACAATTGCACAGATATGTGAAGTTTCAGGAGATTTTCTTTTTCTTTTTCTTTTTTTTTTTTTACTACGYCTTTTCTTGAACCATCACTATTAGAACATTCATAACAACTGTTCTCCAGTTATGGATCTTAAAATCAATGACCACTCTTTATATGAACTGGATTTAGGAATATCTGAGTCTATTTCACAGTCAATAAGTTCCCTTATTTCCTGCATTGCAAATTACCTTACTGCAATTCTTCTTGCTGATAGCCCAGTGGAATATCTAGCTACAGGCACAAAGATGGGACAGTTTTCCCCTTTACAGTTTAAGAAAACTTGCTCAGATCGGAAATAGGCCACAATGAAGGAAATTCACAGTGGCATTGTAAAGAAAATATGCTAGAGAAACCTGCTATAAAGTGATCTTAAGGCTCAAATCAGSAACAAAACAGGAATAAATGAACTATGAATAAATCACACAGGTTTCTGTAACTTTCTTCATATTCTTGGATATGTTTGCACGTAAAGCCTTAAAACAATGACTTAAGCAATCTTTGAACTTTCTAAAATCCAGTCTTCTCAAAGTGGATATGACAGAATAYATACGTTATCATGGTGGGTCCAGTCGTGAAAGATCTGCTTACGCTCAGAGAATTTACAGGATAAATGGTCAGAGTGGGCAAAGATACCAAAGGACTGTGGGTGGTCCACACAGTCTCATATGGGGCACCAACCAAAAAGATTTTCTTTGAAGTTTTGGGTTTGGGTCTATCCCAGTGAGGAAAATTCTCCATGCCTCTTGGCCACTCCTGATTCCCAGTGCCTTCTCCATTGCATTATAGAGCAGGTAAGAGTTCCTGGGCTTGTTGTTCCAGGTTATTTCTATATCTCTGCAGCACTTACCTGTGCTCAGCACTCTGGTTACATAAGCTTGCGTAGATGAAACTCTTCTCATGTGCTTCCCATGGTTCAGGAGGTGATTTAGCTGAACTAGCTTGTTGTGGCTTTTTGCCTTTTTTATTGGGTTTAAACTTCGTTCATAAGATGTTGCAAAGTCTGTGGTGCTGTCTGAGGATAAACAGGTTGTCTTCTGTCTTGGATCATGTGGCACTGGATTGATGGATCTGAGGTGTCCTCTCCAGGCCCCTGGGCCATTCTCAGCAGCTGTGYAGGTAACATTTCTAGGTCAAAAGAGAAAGCAGAAAAAGGAGGATAACACCTTCCTGTACCAATATAGCACTTAGAAATCTCCCCCATCATATTTCCTTTTTTTTTTAGTCTCATGAGGTCTTGAGTATTTTGAGAAAACACRCAAAGTTGGTAGTAACTATAGCTGACATCTCTTAGCTTTGGCTTCACTCTCTGAAGGATGACATCACTCCTTGCAGAACTGAGAACATCCTTTGGACACCAGCATGATAAGCAAGAATCAGCCTGGGAGCTTCTCAGAGAGTCTGAGAAAATATTAAGTTTCTTCCTCTTGAGATCACCGGTGTCATCTTTTATTCTGGTCACATCCTGTGTTTATGGAATATGAATAACCATGAGCAGAAATGTTATCAGTGGTATTTGGCCTAACAAAAAACAAACAAACAAAAGTACCTCAGCATGCCTTGTTGTCAGTCTTGTTTGTACCACATGCAAAACACACTACCTGTTGTCATTTTTCTTCTCTGGGAATCTGGTATCTTCAAGGAAAAAAAAAAAAATCAAGTCTCAAGTGAAAATTCCAGGACAAACATTTTGTTGAACAGTTACCCTTTGATCTAAACTGCTGATAGTTACAGAAGCAGCATTAATCAGAATTGTTTAAGGAAATAAACCCTGAGCTGCTCATTCAAGCCCCAGTTCTGCCTGCCTTTATTCCTGCAGCAGAATACTTTTTCCTTTCATCTGAGCAGTCTCTAGAAAAGCACTGGTCCGTCTGTGGTGCACATATTTTAGATAGATGCTCTCTGCCTTCCTTTCTCAAACTACAACTAACTTCAGGGACAAAAATCCTTCTTCAGATTCAGAAAGCGATGAACTGGCATACCTAAAAGTGGGATTACAGCTGTCTGCTATTTATGTTCACTTTATGTTCAGGGCTAACCATTTCATCTAGGTAAACAAGGGAGCCAAACAAAATTCCGTGATTTCATGTCACTCCCTTTCTTCTCAGGTCGGAGACCAATCTGAAGGATCTCAACATCAACAGTGGTTTAGCAGTAGGACAGAAAAATAATTTGGCAGAAAAAGAGACTGTTCATTTTGCTAGGAATTGTTGGAGCAATTTCTTCCTCTATTATGAAAGCTGTCAAGGAACTTTCTTTAACCCACCAATCAGTCAAAACTAGAGCTACAAGATGTGATTGTTTACCTATGTCAGAAATTTGGGAACTTCAGAGGCAAATTTCCCTGAAAGCATCCTTGGAATCAGACTCAATAGATGAATTTTCAGTTTGTGACAGCAGGACTTGTTCTATCATGACCTTACTGAAAAAAGCAAACCTCATTAGGAATCTGCATCCAAAGAGAGAACAGTCACRTCAAAAGCCAAAGCTTCAGTTTAATACGTGAAGACAGGACTTTACTGCACGCTCGGTAAAGGGAATGTACTAATTAAAGTATACTTAAATAAGAATTTTAAAAGGTACAATGGGACCTTTTTACATACGTGTAGAATGTGCCTCATCTCTATTGAAATCCCCTATAAAGAGAAACAGTCTTTTCCTTCATTTTCTGCTGTGACCTGCAACTACTTCAAAATGGTCCATTCTTCTGGCACTTTAATGACAGAGAAAATCTTAGCAGTGAATAGCCAGCCGGGTTAACGACAGCAGCAATTTCCCCTATTCAGTGCAGCTGCTTTCCCAGTGGATTCCCAGGAAGCACAGCGTGGATGATGCTTCACAACCTTTTCTTCCCAGCCTCCTCATAATTAGCTTTGTAATTGCATGGGAAAATTGGCTTAGCAGAAAAGGTCTAAAAAAGCTGGGAAGTTGCACAGGGCTCCAGTATGTGCAGACCCTCCTAGAACTGCAGTGGGGACTAAACAAAATACCCAAGGGCACCTCAGATGGCACTAGACACCTATGCTTAGCAGCACTTTCCTTTGATGAAGGAAACGGGGATCACATTAAATAGTAATAATCAAAACATCAATATATTCACCCAACATACGGTGTTTAGATGGCAAAGTAAGAGGTCCACAAATATTTCTAAAATAAATGTTGTTTATCAGTTACTAGCTGAGAATTAGGTAGGATCTAAAAATGGAGATGGCATTTAAGATTTCTAAGTCTGGACCAAAAAATGTGTATTCAGACATGGCTTTGGACCTACGGCAATGCCTTTTTCAATCATCTCAGCAATAATTAGGTCCTTGGTCATTCAAACTGCAGAATGAGGTGTGGGCTGGTAATATTACTCCATACATACTGTGGGATAAAAAATGAATGTTATCGTGCTGCCCATATGGACCATATGGGCTGTCTGAATCCAAAAGAGAGGATTACATGCCATATGTCATCCCTGCATGTAGCAAGAGTCAAGACAAGCTTCCAAAATTTTGTGATCTGAGTTTTTTAAAAAATGGTTTGAGAAACAAAAGCAAGTAAGATTTTTTTGGTTGCAGAATGATGCACAGAAAGTGTGTGAAACACAAAGAAATCAGAGTCCCAGGTAGAACTCTGGGTAGATGAGGAGAACATATGGTAGGGAGGGAATTGGACTTTGGCATTTCATTTAGAAAGAGAACAAGATCTGATTTTTATGTCCGTGGACAATTTTGAAATTGTAAAATGATTCTGTTTAAGGATGAATAAAGACATTCCTCTTGTGAGAATAAATATTTTATTTCTGTGTTGATTATTTAAGGGAAATACAGAAATACTATAATACTTCATGTGAAGAGAAACTTTTGGTTTAGATATATTGATTTCAATGTACTTTAGATTTCTGTTTTTTTCCTCTTAAATCATCATAAAGTGGGAAAGCAACGTAAATTTGTTGGGTTTGTTTTGTTGTGTTTATTGATTTGTTCAGGAAAGCATATTATCCTGAGTAACTACTGTTCCAGTTATTCTCTATTCTGAAATTCTAAGCATAAAAAATAAGATTCATTTTACAGAACCACCGTATACAAAAACTGATGCTTTATAAAGGCCAAAAATTATATCTTAACATATGTATCCACCAGCTTCAGCTGCTTGTTACATTRTATGTTTCTTATCAATGCTTTTGTTGCTATAGATCAATTATTTTTCCACAAAAATCTTCCAAACGGATGTTATTTAGATTTGAACTATGCCAGAGGATGAGGTATTTCAGCTGATATAGAATACAAGATAGAAAATGATTACGCTTTTAAACAGAAAAAAAAAATGAATGGAACAGCAAGGCTTTCAGCTTAAGAGAAAGTCTGCTGCAAGCAAATCTTTTTTAGAAATAATTGCCTGATGATTAGTGTTTTAAAATCTGCAAAATCACTGTCTTGCTATTAAGCAAGGATAGTGTTGAGCTGAAACAGAAATGTAGAATGGAAAGAAATGTATTTGAATGATTGTATTTCTATACTTACACCTGGACATGTTAAAACTGTATTCATCTCTCAGACAGAGCTGGCAGCCAGCCATACCATACCGTGGGTTTTGCATACCATGAAGGCACCTATCACATACAGAATCTCCATCACAGTAATAGTATTACTGTTTGAAACCACTTTTTCAGAAACCACTGCTTTCAGAAACCACTTTTAGTGATCAAGTGGAACTCCTCGTTGCCTAGCTTGATGAGGCAGAAATGTTAATCACAGTGATAGGATGCAGGAAGCCTGGCCACTGTACTGTCTCTTCCTAGTCTCCAGGAAGCGCCACAGAAGATGCAGGAGGTTTATTGAGGAAGTTACTGGGCCCATAACACACAAGCGACAGCTCTGGGTTCTTACCAAGGCACCCTGGTCCAATAACCTGTCTTTGACATTGGCCAGTAGTGGCTGCTTTGGGAACTGATGTGTCAAACAGGTTAAAAAGTGTCATCCTGATAATCAGCTTCTGGCAATCATATTTTTTGGAATTTTCTGAGCTGGAAGATGCCTCAAGACTATCATGAATACTAATTACTAAACAAATAATCTCTAGGAGTATTTATCAAGCTGTGGAAATCTATTTCCATGGATTTGCAACTCCTAAAAAATACTTTTGTTCTATCATCCTGGACACATTGTCCACCATTGTCTCATCACTGCCCTCTTTTGGCATCTCCCACAGAACAACATCACAGCCATCTCCAGAGGAATTTGCAGGGCAATCCCCACGGCATAGTCAGATGGATTAAGGCCATAACATTCTTTTTCTTTCAGTGACATCACTCGTTACTCATGCACATCAAAAATTATCATGTCTAAAGCAAAGATAGACGATTTTTTTTTTTTAGGGCCGTTTGCAATTATCCCATGAATTTGGTAATATCAGTAGGTACTGAGGCTATATCTAGCCAGGCTACATGGTGAAGAAAAGTGAGGTTGATTCCATATAGCTGAATGCAGATGCTGCATTGGATGGTGCTAGTGAGCATTTGCCCTTACCCCAAGTGATGCACAGGTAACTTTGCAAAGCCCCTCACCAGTTATTCTTTGCTATTAATTATCCTGGCACAGAGAATAAGCTGTATATAATGTGGTAAGGGGTCAAGAGAGAATACGAGCCATAGTCAGCCTTTTGAGTCCATAAATGCATCTGAATAGTGGGAAAAAAAGTGATGGATAGAATAACTATAGTGGAGATGTGCCTGTATAATACTGTTCTATCTAACTAGTTATTAAATAAGCAAATAACAGAAAACTTCCAAGATTTTGACAAGTTAGCAAGTACCCTTGCTTTCAGCAAGTAATGTGTCATTGATATTGTCCCAAACATTCAGAAAAGCTGTAGTTAACAGTAGAAATGCCATTATTTCCTGAGAGATGTGAATGCAAAAACGTAAAATTGCATGCTTTATTTATGCTGTTAGCAGGCTATAGGAATGTTTAGTAATCTTCTCTTTTTCTACTCAATATGGGACGCTGACCAGTTAATTAGCTGAGGTTTATTCACCTCTCTCATTCGTTCTGTTGTTATTTTTAGTTTAGAATCAAAACTGGAAACATCGATCCCACCAAAGCACAAAGTGCCAGGATTCATCTTACCATGATAAAACTCTGCTTTACAGCTCCTGGAAGGGAGAAATATCTTCCCCATCAAGGCTGAGCTTGCACCAAATATGCTCATTTCAGAGTCATTCAATGAGTAATGGAGTGCTACTTCCATGGATTTGTTAACAAATGAAGAAAATAAGCAAGATATCACTGTCAGGTGTGGATCTACGAGGCAAAACTGACCTGAGAAGTTTGTTCAGCTCAGACTGTAAAGACTTCACTGAATTGCTGGAGCATCCATGCTGAACTGATGTGGGAAGAGAAGCTATTACACATCCAGTCCTGTTGAATTAACCTCACAGTTGCAGCATTGAAATAACCAAATGGATGTCAGTGAGCTCAGAAACACTCTCATATCCCTTCCAGTCAGTAAAGGGTCACATGCAGATAAAAAACACAGTCTGAAATATCCCTACTGGTATCTCTCATAAAAGCAAAATGGAGGAATTGCTGCTCCCTCCCCTGAGATAAACACCTCTTTTCATAGCCTGCACTTCAAATATGAGATATTTTGAAGCAATCACCTGCAATCAGACAGAAGGACACAATTTCATGGAGCTTTGACGCTGAAAGGGATGGTCCCCTTCAGCTGGGGATGGAGAGCAGTGGGGACAGCTCAGYCCAGGCCCAGGCCTGTCATGGGACCTGGCACCACACCAGCTGGCCTTCCTTACAAACCTTCTGAAATTGGGTCCTTACTGCTTTCCTGCAGCTCAGAGCTCAGGACACTGGATGCAAATGTATGAACTGCAGCAAAAATAAAACCAGAAACACAGTGATCTTTACAGTTTAGCGGCATGAAGATCATTAAAAGCTGGTGTGGGTAGCGAGACACTTTTTTCTCTTTCTCTTTTTTTTTTTTTTTTTCTTTTTTACCAGTAAGGATGTTAAAAAAGAAAAAAAAAAAGAAAAAAGAAAGAAAGAAATATAAAATAATAGCAGCACAAGGCAGGAATGGCTTCTTTTTAATCTTCTTGGAGACAAGGCTTGCCTTGCAAAGCGGGTGGTTTTGKTTCTCCCGTTCAGCAATCTGCACAACTCAGTTTAGCATCCCTGTACTGTATCTGCCCACACTGCTTGAGAGGCTGGAATATTTAAGAAAGTGCACAGTCATCCATTTTCCCCAAACTGCCCTTGTAGCAGGGACATACTGAGGGAAGACCATTTATTAAAAATACATTGAAATGGCTGATCAAGAGATTTTCTCAAAAAAAAAAAAAAAAAAAAGGAAAAGGGAAAAAAGAAAAAGAGCTCTATAGACTTAGGTAGAATCTCTAACTGCAGAGGGAATATATATATAGAAAGCTGCACTAAGACGAGAAAGACAGACGAGAAAGACAGACTGTGGGTTACACCAGTGCAAAGCAATAGGTGGAAGCCAGAGTCTGGAGATGCTCACATGTAGTGCTTGTGCTTGGCCTGGGCACTTTCACTGCACTCAGCATTGGGGTGTGAACATCAAATAATGAGTAGCTACCCTGATGTGTGAACAACCATAGGGCTTGGGATTATTTCTTTCACATAAAATCAATAGGCATCCAAAAACTGCCACTCCACTTTGTATTACAGACCCTACCACTCCTCACTGCCCTGTCCCCTCAGCTCATCCCGAGTATAGGTATGACTAAGGACTACAGATAGGGAAAATTTGAACGATGAGCCTACATGTGTTTAAATCTTGTCTTTTCAACAGTTCTATGACCTGCCCAGCCTCAACAGCCAGTGCCTGGAGAAACGTTCAGCAAGGGGGTAGATGCTTAGCAGTGCTGCAACACCATGCAGTGCTGAGACATAGGCAGCATATTATTTTATTACCTTTAGTGGGTYTTTCTTCAAGATTGTATCCAGTGGATCATCAGCTCCTCCAGCCACGTATGATTTATAGAGCATATATCCATGTACTGGGTGACACTAATGGGCCTTGGGAGAGAAGGGAAAAGAAAAGCCACTTGGGAAGTTTCACTGCTGTTCATTTTATTCCAACTGATGTTAGCTCTATTGCCATCCACGTAGCTCCACAAACTGTCCTCTATCAGCAATCAGCCTCTTCATGTACTAACTGGCCAGCAACTAAAGCTCCTAAAGGTGCCAACTGAAAGTTTTTTAAATGATCTAGCAGGTGTTTCTTTGCTGCTGTCCCCCATTTTCGGTGTCATTTTAACCAAGATAGATTGGTTGTTTTCACACAACCCGTTCTTTGAAGCACTGCCATCAGCAGCACRGACCTGAGAGATGATGGAGATTGGAGAAGTGAGAGGTTTCCATGGGACATGAAGGCTATGCCCTATCTTGATTTCATAACCTAAAACCCTAGATCAAGGGGAAGGTAGGGCCACTATTTCAGATAATCTGACTCTAAAGATGCCTGTAGTGTCCCAAGGCCCTTGTGCAGCCACCATTCTGTTGAAGACCCATCTGTTTACGGGCACCAACAGAGGGATGAATTTAGCTTGGTACATGCCAGGTTTCATAGGTAGTTGGCCACAACTGAACTAATAAAATTGTAGCTTTCATCTTTCTAGCTCTCACTTGCCAAAGTGAGAAAAAAACAGTTTGGTAATAGCACCTGAGTGCAATTCTTAAAGCTCCAAATATAGAAACCAATGGAAAAGCASTCAAAATGAATTATAGTTAAACCTCATGTGTTTAAGTCATAGTTCCTGATTTTGAGGCCACCAGACTCATAATTTTCAGAATATTTTTCATGAATGGTGCCATGTACTCACTTTGATAATGGGATTGGAGAGACTATCAGAAACACAAAGGCAACGAACATCAGTGATTTAACGAAGAAAACCATCTACATTCATCAGACCTGCAGTAGTCTAGATCTGCAGCATTTCTGAGTGGCTGAGGAGAAATGAGTGGTGGCTATAGATAAATTACCCCAAAAGCACTCTAAAATGTCAACACCCACCAGTGAAGAAACTAAATGCCATCTAATAACATAATCTGAACTCGCATTACAGGTTAATGGCCTTCTACTTCATCACTTAATGGGCCACACATATTACAAGACTTAGAGTAAATGGATTATAGAACATAACTGCATATACTGGTATTATATAAATAAATTATTATAACACTAATTGGGACTAAATTACCGTGTTTTAAAGTCATCTAGTAATTAAAATTTTTAGTGGCTCAGTGCCTAGCCTTTTCCTGTTATGGAAAAAATATTTTCTCTGATTATAGTAGTGGCAAAAGAATGCTGACATAATTTCTGCCTGTTTGATCCCCCAAACAAATCCCCTCCAAATCCATTATCTTATGTTGAAAATATCTGGAGGATTAAAGAAAGAGATTGAATGCTAACCCTCTAAGTCTTCGTAGGGAAAGATGAATTACCCTAGTTTAATATAGCATTTGTTACTAGTACAGCGTCCTTCTTCCAAACACTTATCCTGGGATGATTTTATAGCATGAGGGTCAGTGCTTTTTCTCCTGTGGCACTAATGTCATGCTGCTGTTGGCACAGAGAAGTCAGAGATAGTGTGGGCAGGTGCAGCGATGGGCATGGGTTGCAATGGGCAGCATGGATGTGGTTTCCTGCTCTGCTCCTGTTTTTTGAAGCCCATGTTGGTTTTGGGTCTACAGTTCCCTTAGTCAGATCCCATTAAAAACAGTTCTTTTGCCTCTCACAGCAGTGCTGATGCACTAAGGCAGTTTATATCCTGTCTTTACTGTCTTTGCACTTAGCTTCAAGAGTGTAAACCTACCAGCAGACTGACCAGTAATAGTAAGGATACGTAATCCATAAGGCCTACAATTAAAATATTGCTTGATCCCTTGATCCTGCAGGTCAAATGAGGTGTTTAGCATAAATTATTCACTAACATACCTTAAGAAAAAAAAATATATTGAGTTCATTGCCATATTTTCTCACATCTCAGTTCTGGGATGTGATCAGATTCCAAACTGGGAATAGATCAGAAAAGCATCAAATACCATAAAGATGTATTTTATCAGTCTCTTTTCAGTGTTTAGTGCCTCATGAAGTGCAAGCTTGATGAACGGCAGGAGGCTTATCTGGTGAAAGCRTCCAGAAGCTTGGAGCCTTATCTGGATTTCTGGAGTATGCAAAATTGGATTGGAAGTCTCGTGAGAGTAATCTCATGTGGGATTTTCTAATCCTTCTGTTGGCAGCTCCAGCCTGCAAATGAAGACGAGCGGAAAGCTGCTCACCAAAAGCTATTTAAGTACTGAAAGCCTCAGCCTTTATCAGGGTKGTTATCTCTGAGAGCAACCTCGTGCTGGAATCACAAAGCATTCACTGCACTTCATGCAAAGATATAAGTGTTCCAAAAATGCAATTACAACTGKCTACAGAAACCTAGTTTATTACTCTCTTTTGAAGAGACATCTTCTTCCACATAGGGGTGTGCACTTTTTCACCATGCTGCAAGAGTTCTAGGGAAATGGGCACTGAAAAGGGTGCTCTGTTTAGAAATCTGTCCCAGGACCAACGAGCTCCCATGGCAAGTGATTTGGTTCTAACTCTGGTCCCACATTTATTCTTACCCATTTGTTCTCAAAATGAGATATTTTCCCCAAGCTAAAATAACACCTTTCTATTGGCAGTGAATAAGCAAAAGTTAGAGTGGAAGCCAACATTAGGCATCCACTTATTAGTTATGAATTGTTTCGTAGCAAGCACTTAAAATAAATCTTCTSCACTTGTAAGGACATAATTCAATTCTTTTCAGTTAATTAGCCAATTGTATCTCCAAAAGGGTGTAATTCTGATTATCTGAGACTGTGTTTCTCCTGCGCCAAGCCTCTCACTCAGAAGTACATACACTTGCTTTGGATATCTAAGTCATACTGTGGAATCAGGCCCCAAAAAGTGCAAGTGGGGAAAGCACTTGGGTGCTCATCTTAATTTTTGCCTGCATTGCTCCCTGCTCAGCAGAAATTGTCAAGTCTCTCCTTTTCCTATCCTAGGAAAAAAAGGTTGACAGTTAATAACCACTGCAGACACCATAGTTTTAGTTAACAAGTTTGTTTTATTCAATTAGGAAGACCACACTGGAATCACTCTTTCTCTCTCTCTCTCTCTCTCTCTCTCTCTCTCTCTCTTTTTTTTTTTAATAAATTACAGAACTGTTCTCTTTTGTGGCTAGATTTTCAAATTAAAATGGAGATGCTTTTCTTCTCAGAGATAAAATACAAAAGCCTTCATATTATTGCCTCTGCACCTGTCAAGCTGAACTGGTGAGTTAGCAGACAAATGCAGTAGGGAAGAGCCAGTCTGTCATTTCTCCCAAATCTACCTGTAGGGACTCAGAGTTTCAAGGGCTGGGGGGTGACTTTCTCTAAAGCCTTGTAATTCTGGATTCTACATTTGAATATGAAGCAGTTCCTGATTCATGGTGGGCTTCTATTTATTTGCATGGGATGAGTTAAAAATTCTAWAATACATAGGAAGGRAAAAAAAATGAAAGAAAAAAGGAAAAATAAGGAGCTGCGCAAGGTGCAGCACAATATTTTAAATGGGGACACCTCTGAGTAATTCAGAATAGCAGGGTATCATTTTTTTACCTTGCGCTTTCATAAAATCCTCAAAATGATGAATCTGTGATGGCAGATGCAGCTTTTCTGGAAGCTGTAGTTGGGATGATCAGAGGTAAGAGTGTTTAAGAGATCTTTCTCTCTCAGCCTTCTGGTTTTCCTGCCCAAGAAGGTGTCAGGCAGCAGAATAACTCAGCTACCTGGATTATCCCAAACACATAGCACAGAAAGGTCTGTCTGCCCTCACTGAAATGAACTCCCTTAGGCCATGTTCACTTRTAACCATTGCACAGCATTTTTGTGGAATCAGTTCTTTTCTCTGAAAGAGGGAGAAAAAAAATAATGCTATCAGAGACATTTTCTGAAGATCAAAGAAGGCAGCTTTCATATTCCTGAACTCATGCTCCATACCCATGTCGGCATATTGGGTTAATGGGGCTTCAGCAGCATGTCAGTGCTCCTCCTGACCACAGGTTCATAGCATAGTAGGMCAAGTTCTGCAGGGTCTGTGCTTCAGCTCACTCTAATTATAACTGGCAGGGGAAAATGCGTTGCAGATGACCCTCCTCTCTGAGTGACATCCTCAGGAATAGGTGGTTTGCACCACTTAGGCAGAACTCTGGGCTATCGCACAAAGTCCCCCCCCAATAGGTTCTCCTCAGCCTATGTGAAGTCCTATTGAGTCTTAAAGGAAAGATCACTGAAAGGCCAATAGATGTTTCTCTGCTTGCCTGTCACTGAAAGGCAGCGAGTGAAAGATTTGAGCAAAAGAGTCCCTAGGAGCCTGAAATCTGTAAATCTGCCAATCTACAGAGCCCCTGTATACTTAAAATTAGGCTAGTTTAAAGAACTCTACTCCCTTAGAAGGATGCTGTGTATATTATGCCTAACATCCTCTCTTATGCTGCTGGTATCTTGTACATTTTCATGACAGTATCTATTCATTTAATCCAGTCCCTTCTGATTTGAAGCTTGACGACATATGGCAAATCATCAAACAGAAATTATTGCTAATAGATAACTGCCAATCAATTACACTTATGCACAACAAGATGTGACTGAGCTTTTCTTTTTTTTTTTTCCCCAAGATACATAGATACTTAGAGCTGATTTCCCTGTCACTGCAAAAATCTCCATGGGATATTTTCATTGAACTCTCTGTATGCATTTGCTGCAATGAACCAGATGTTTATTTTCTCTGTGGTCTAGAGATTATTTATTTTTTCCCTTCCAGTTAATCTGAAAGCCATATATCAAAATTCCCTATCTGTTTATAAGAGATAACCCCAAAGGTTGAACAGGGGAGGGGCACACAGATWTAGTTCTGAAATGATTCAAGAAGAAACCATTTCCTAGCTCTTCATCTGCACTATAAGCCGTTTCTGTGGGACCTCTGGTTTTCTGCTGATGGTGAGTGGTCAAAGTGCCACCTCTATGGGGTTTGCATGCTTTGGATGTAGGGCTGCCAGCTGCCTGTCACCACTACAGACACGTGCCAAAGTGACAGGAAGATCAGGGTAATAATGTACCTAAGYAGTCATGGGGAGAGGAAATAGGAGAATATCTTGTTTGCAGGGAGAGCTTGGGTCACAGTAGGAACAGAACCAAGATCTCCAGGCCACGAGTGACATTTCCTATTCAGGGCAGTGTTGCCACAGTGCAAAGGCAATAACTTCTCTGCTGCACTGGAAGTGACTGGATCAGGGCTGAAGTCAGATTCGTGAGACCTCAGAGCTGCACCGTGGATATGTCCATGTTATTCTGCAAGCTAAACCCTCCTTTATATACACCCCTAATTTTGTGGTACTTCCCCTGAATCTGCAGGTGACCTATTCATGCATTTTGCTCCTTAAGTTAATTTGTGCATCATCTTTGTCCTGCAGCAGGTTAATATTAAAAAGCACATCCCACAAAGCTGAAATAGCTTTCAAGACTAAATAGTCCGAGATACAAAGGAGTTCTGATGCAAGTCTGGGACCCAGAAATGCTGAAAGTACAGCTTTGGGGCAAGCTCTCAGAGGGCTAGAAAACAAGATGTGAAATGATTTTAAAAAGTGAAACGAAATACTCTGTTCCCCTCAGGAAGTCGGCTGTTTTTATGCACTTATATATTATGTGTGTGTGTGTTTATATAAATATATATATATTTATACATTGAAAATCTTAGATATGCTGCAGGAAGGAAGATTGTGGCCAAATAAAATTGGAAATGAAGTTACTAGGGAGGACAGTAAAGCAGTTGAAGTATTAAATGGAGAGTTCATAAATGTCCTTGCACAGGGATGCACCGAATATATTGCATCTAAAATAATGCTGGCTGTGCCTCTGCTAACCTAAATAAATCTAAGACGAGTAAGGCAGGTACTTAGTTTAGAAAGTAATGCCAAACAATCAAGTCACTAGGAAGAAAATGGGAATTAACSTAAAGTAATAAATGTGATGGTAGGAAAAAACTTCCTTGCAGGCTAGTATATTCTTCCATAAGGTATGGTGTGAAAGTAAAACAAAAGGACAGGTTCATAATAACACAGGTTGAGAGTCCCRGCTTGACCTTTTGGGTCCTTGTTACTCACACATGATTTGAAGTGATTAAATTTTCTGAAAAGTAAATTACAGAGCCCAACACTCCCCTCCGTGCTAAGGCCCCACCATGAGAAATAGTGTATGAGGGAGACCTGAAATCCATTTCCACAGGAGGTGCAAAAGCCTTTGAGTGAGAATGGGGAGGTGAAAGATGTTCTCTGCATGGGAAAATCTGCAGCCATTTTTCCTAACTTTTCTTTCTCGCATCTTTCAGACTACTAAAAAAACCACTTAGGGCTTTCCATAACTGAGCAGGTTTTAGTGAATCAAGATAAGGATTCATCCCTGGGGCTACACAAAGACACCTGTAGTATTTCTATTTTATTTTGCAAAGTTTGTAGAAGATTAGRTATTTCTTTTCATAGAAAGAAAATCTCAAAGCCCTAAAAAAACTACTTACTTACTCCATGCAAAAGAAATGCATCTTTGAGTCAGAAACCAGACTGCTGTGTGAAGTTTGCTTTCAATTAAGTTGAATTTTTACAGTGAATTATCATGTTTGTCTGTAACAAATAAAGTGCATTTGTAATCAATGCACTCGTAATCTCTATTTTCATATACATAGGTATGGGAAGATGCTCCTCATAGCACTCTTTGGTCTCAAGTGATCAATTTTGGTTGAGGGAGATCTCTTTTCTTTTCTCTGTGTACTGGTTCGAGGCTACTGTGGAGCAAACGTGTGGGAGTCTGCAGGGACACGGAGGAGCGCGGGGAGGTGACAGCAGCTGTTGAGACCACCCCGTTGTGYTGCTCCTTGGCATATTGGCAGAGGCTGATGGAAAGCCAAAAGCTTTCTGCCTTACCARCCATCCAGGAACAAGCAACGGATTAGATTTATCTTTGAGTTATAATTTGCTAGGTCTGACTTGAAACTGGATGCGATTTTCCAGATATGGTGTGTGTGTGTCCAGAACAGCAATTATGTTCTGTTTGTRTATTAGAATAGGATCAGATGTACTTTGTTTTCTAATACTTAATCAGAGACTGAACACAGCTCTTTGAGGACCAGGATGTATTGATTCTGGTAAGCCTTTTACTGTCTTGTTTTGAAAATTGTCCTATAATACAGGAAATATTATGTAAAATTTTCCTAGACGATAGGGAGAAGAGCAGGATCCAAAGAAGAAATTCCTTATTCCTTTTGCTAATTCCTACRTGCATGACCATATATTCTGAACAATTAGATTTCACACCATTTTTATTATTCTGGTGAGGTGATCCCCAAATAAATGCTCAAGCTTCCTCCACGCTGGCAAAGCCTCTCTTCTGTATTTCAGMAGCACAGGTGCATCCTTTATGCTAAAGCCTGTAGAAAAAACATCAAATACGATCAGTCCCCTGAATGATCCTTAAGAAATTTCACTCATAAATTCTCTCCAATCCAATAAGCTCCCTTTTCAGCACAATTTGTTTTATCAGTTTCTTTACGCACCTACAATTCACCTATTAATCCCCGTCTTCTCCAGCTTAGCTACTCATGTCCTTGGCAGCCTTGAAACCTGGGCTATACTGCAGCCCAGACGGATTAGTGCTGCTGCTGTTCCCTTGCCTAAAACAAATTGTACTGGAAAAAGAGAGACTGGAACTCTTTGGCAAAGCCAAGTTAACCCATGGTATTATTTGCCATTTGTCCCCCATCTTCTGATTATTCTTCCCTCCAAAGTTGTTCTCCATATTGCCAACATCAGAATAAGCAACCTGACACCTATAGCTTCCCTCTCTCTACCTCTGTTTAGAGACTGTGTTTGTCAGGAGTTGCCTGACACTGAAACACTTTTTTCTTCTTTCTTTTTCTTTCCTTCTTTGTCCTTTTTCTTTCTTTATTTTTTTAATAAGTTCTTGAGTGCATTTTCTGTGCCAAATCTGTCTTTCCTCCAGGAGAGAGACTGCCAGGTCTCCCAGAGCTCCAGCATATCAAGTCRTTTTGAATTCTCACTTCCATCTCAGATATGATGATTTCCATTTCTGCACACTTCATCTCTGCAGGAKCCCCAAGTTTTCCTCCGTATTTTGCATCTTAGTGAGAATTAAGATGAAATATCCATTTTATCTGGGGCCACATCCCTGTTACCTCTAAACTCAACCCTCYGTGTCTCACTCGATGTTCTCTTTCCTTGCAAACTCTTTATTTACAAGAATCTTTTACTTTTTGACTCCAATATGATAAAAAGATGACAGACCCTTGAAGAAAATAATTTTAATTCTAGAATTTGTAAACAACCTGTAAATGCAAGCTAATCCAGTTCAAATTCATCTAAATTAATAAAACTTAATACCTGACAACTATGAATTTTGACGCTTAGGAATAGTTTGAGGTATTTAATATCCTTGTTTCAATTTATTTAAAGATAAAAAAGCTCTCCTCCAAGGGAGCAGAAGATCTTATTATCCAGTATTTATAGAAATTCTAGATAGGAAAGTTACTCCTTGGAACCATCCTAATCCTGAGACGGATTTATGGACTGAAGAAGATTGTGTATGTATCCTGCATGTACCACAGATTAGACTCGACTCTGCAGACCCCGCTTGCCCTGTTAATTGCCTCATTCTCAATAGCCGGAACCTCTTATGAAATAATAATGTGTTGCTCAAGCAAGCTGAGACAATTTAACCATGTGTCAGCCTCCCACCGGCTCACTGCTGCTTCTCCGTGCAGCCACAACTGCTGCAGCTTCTCCAGCACTGATTTATCAGTGATGCTTTCCTTATAAATCCAGCGTTGAGTCAGTTTTTGCCTAGCAAAAAAAAAAWAAAATAAAKAAAGAAAGAAGCATCTAAAACTGGAAGGCCCTCATCATGCTTTATTCATAATGAGCACACAGGAAGGGGCCAGTTCCTCAAACTCCAATTTCAGGTGAATTYGATTTATAAATAAAGAGTGGCCACAAAGGAGAATTGAATGGGGGAGAGGGTTTAGGGGGAGGTGAGGGAGCAATATCTCTCCTGAGGAGTGAGATTTCATCTGGTCATTTTTGGCAGATGTATGACGGCTGATAAACCCCCAGAAAATAGAGCTGGCCATAAGAAAGGGCAAATGCAGCTTGCTAAGCAGAAGACCAAAATGACACAGCTGTAATTCGCCAGCCTCTGTTTAAAGAAAGAGTTGCAAGGACTTTGTACAGCCCATAGCAGGGGATCTGGGGACACAGTGATCTCTGGGTTTACCTTCTGGTTTACCATCTTTTCCATCTAGGAAGGCCGTTTCCAAATGTTAAGATTGCATTAAGTTAAGTGGGCTTAGAGGAAGTAAAGATTAGTACTCTGCATTAAACCTGGAGTCAGGGGAAGGAGATGCTTAAACTGAGCTGTTGGGAAACAGCAGTGGGAAAAGGCAGGGTGATGCATTAGGAAAGTAAGATCTGATATTCTGTAGATAACCTTCACATCTGATAATATCCAGGTCCACCCCTGTAATAAAAATGGACTTCTTGTGATTACTGTCCATGCAGCGTCCCAACTTCAAGATGAGCACTGCATCAAACACCAGGGTGGGATCCTGCATCTGGCACATCAGTGTGAATGCTGCAGGGAATTCTCCCCACTGCCCCCTYCCCACTAGAGCCCCATGCTCTTCTATTGAAAATCACAAGAGAGAAAAAGAGTTTTTCCATCAAATAATGGAGAATTAGTCCTGCACTATGTTTGGGACTATTTTCCATTAACTCATGAGAGAGCGGGACTTGCTGCAGCTTATCCTGGGCAGATTCATGTCTCCACTTGGAGGAAAGCAGTTAAGGAAAGTAAGCAAGCTGGTTCCTGGGAGCTGGGAACCTTCCTGCCAAGCRTTAACAGTCGGTGTCTGCTAATGCAACCGGCAGCCCCAACTCACAGAGCAATAGATTCCCACATTTTATATATTTGTACTGTTGAGTTTGATTTTGTCTTTTAAAACCAAAGAGAATACTGCCGGGAGCGGGGAGGGGAAGACCAGAGTTATTTTGGCATTGAATTGCAGAGGCCTATAGTCCTAAGTGATTTGATTGCGTTGTGCCTCAGTCAGAGGTAATGTGCACATCGTAATTTATGCTAATCTTGAAGCTGTGGTGTAAGGTACTACATAATATGCCTTAGATTCAAAAGGCATAGATTTAATCTTCAATATTAACAAGTCTTTTTTTTCTTCTCACTCTCAGGCTCTGCAGGTGTTGGTTTTACAGACAGCCTACAAAAGATAAGAACCAATTTCTTTTCCCTTTTCTTTCCTGTCTTCCCACCCACCTACCAGTGAGGTGCTCAAAGCACCACATAGTCTTGCAACATAACCAGCTTTGGYTTTTGCAAGATTTCCACCTCCTGTTTATCTGTGCTACTGGCAGCAAGGAGAGCATTTTGCCAGGACTTTCAACTGTCCTTGCTCAGTTCARGAGGTCCTCAGACCTTGCCAAGCTAGGTGAGAATCTGTCTCCTATAGTGGGTACAGTGCCTGTACCCACTGATCAAAGTTACAGGCAGACTTATCAGATACATGAGTGTTTGCCATTTTCCCTTATATTTCATCTTGACTGTTTATACTTGCAATTCAGGGGCAGGTCTAGCCTGATAGAACAAGTCCCACGTGAAATGATTTACAGATCCATAGATCCACTGTCATTCTGGTGACAGTTATTTGTTATTATCTCTATGGTTATTACCTGGGGTCCCAGAGATGCAAAAGGACACTAGATATTGATAAAGCCAATAAAATGTCTCTCTTTCCCATCCCCAAAAGTGACCTGGCTATGGATTCTGTAAAAACACCTCACCAGGGTGTCCTGAGCAGGCACTGAGCTGACCAGGACATAGCCCACTGAGAGCTCCCAGTTGAGGTGTGATTTACTGATGGAACATGTTATTTCATGTTTGCTGGTCATTTGGAGTCATTTTTCTCACAGTTTTAACTTCCATGCAAGTAAAATGGACCTGAACAGGTGGGACCTGAATATCTTGGCCCCGCTGCTTGACCAACTAAGTCCTTAAAAAAAGTCTTAACCCTGTAACTACATCGCACCTTTCGTCATTGTACATTCCACTCTGGTCAACAGTGTGGGCTTTCTCAAAAAAGGGACAGACAGAAAGCGTGTTATTAAGCTGATATGCCAGTCTGAGGACCTCACTTTTACCCTTTACCTTTCTCAGTCCTCCTGTGTGCAGGATCCTCTCAGCTCTCATGTTCTCTTTATAGACCTCACTTCCTTCTGAGCACCCTGACACCACTATGTAAAAACAGCCACCTAACAAGTCTTCACTGCATTCTTAGCTTTGTCCTAGATCCTCATGATACCGACTGAAGTTGAGGTTTGCATCAGGGGAAAAATGGATTTTTAAAAGTTGATAAGTACACTAATAAATATCAAAAACCACTTCAGCTACTGAATCCATACTCATAATGTTGTTTTGCTACATGGATAAAATATCTCCTAAAGAAAAAAATAAAAATGAGGCAGGATATATATCCTGTCCTCGCACAGAAATGAGCTACACACTATTAATAAAAAATGAAAATTAGAAATTTAGCCAAAGACTTACTCATTTTCCCTTAACTTAGAACCACAAGATATTTTGAGAGAAAACACATGTTTTATGAATTTAAAGCAGTAAAAACTTCTCCCATCATCTTGGTTTAAAGATTGCTTAATCAAATTATAGGTCATTTGACAGGTCATAATATTTTCTTACAGATTCCACATTGCCTGCAAGATTTTGAAGTGTTTCTGCCTTCATACCCTAAAAAGAGGCTCATTTTGTTTCAAAAAAAAAAAAAAAAAAAAAAAAAAAAAAAAAAAGCCTGCAAATATTTAAATGCTGGGAAGCAAAGCCCATAGTTGTTTCACTGAATATGATGGCATTGGAAGTATTTAAACTGACGCTTATTTCTGCCTTTATAAATTTGCTACCTGGTAATTTGATAGGATGGGGTCAAAGTTCAAGATGATAAACCTTTGTGAGAAAAGGTCTTGTCTTATATTTGTATAAGACCTAGAAAAATTGAGCTCTAATCCTGACTAATCTCTTAAGACATACCATAAAATGAAATAAATCATTTTTAAATAAATATAAATCCATGCACATAGAATATTAAGTGTGCAGTCCTACGGGTGTAGAACACTACAGATCCCACTTAAACTCACTTAAAAAGAGAGATAATTGCAGGATGAAGACCTACGCCATTTTGTATTCCTGTTTATTGGAAATTAGTCATACACAGTCATACACAGTCCATCCATAGGATTTTATATATATTAATGTGTTTATTTTATTTTCASAGTCCTGAAGCATTTTCTCCCATTTTGCAGATTGAAAAGCTGAGGCAGAGAAGTGAAGTGACTTTCCCAGCGCCACAGAAGGAGACCTTGCAGGGATGCAATGTGACTGCAGGCATTAGGGGGTTGCTGTGAGCGGCAGACTGGGGACAAATGTTCAAACTCACAGTAATAAATGTAATGACGAACCTCATTTATCACATGTGATTCCCCCTGTCTGGTTCRTTATGCCCACAGCTGAGGAACTCATTTCTGTCAAAGATATTTCACGAGGCCCATGGTGGGCTGCTTTCAGACCTTAATCACACCCAGATTTCCCCGTTCCTAATGGGCAAACTGTGAGACTTTTCATCAAAGCACAGCCTTAGGATAAAAAAAAAAAGAGAGAGAAAAAAAAAGGTTAAAAAAAAAGTTTTAATGTATTATCTGCAGGCAGGAAATAACAAATCAGARCTGTGGGATATGCTGGGGGAGGGGATGGATTTAATTTTGCCATACAGCTTCAAATGTCATCTCCCTTTTATTTTGTCCTAGTTTTGACAGATGTGCTTTGCCAAGACATCACCTCCATCCCACCCTGTCCCCAGGGCTCCCTAGTACAGCGGTGWGGCACAAGTCACGCTGTTGCCCCGGCGTGTGCTTTGTCCGTAACATCCAATTTCTGCTGTTTCCCCACCCTTTTTAGTTTTTATTTTATTTTGCAGATAGTGGTCGTTTATTGGTTCAAGGCCATTAATAGAACAATGATCAAATAAAAAGACCTCAGGCATAAACATGACAAGAGCAAAAAAATAGGTGGTTGTTCAGAATGTTTCTAATATCATATTATTCTGGTGCTCCAGTACAGTTTTTGACCTTAAGCAAAGGAAAGTTGATGACTTTAATAGAGTTACCCCATAAACCTTTGTCTTTCTTTTGCTCCTGGAAAAAGTATATGTCTGCTGATATCTTTTTTTCTTTCTTTTTAAGCAGGACACCTTCTCCTCCTATATCAGAGCAATCAAATCTGTGATTCACAGCATTGGCTTCAAGGTACTAGTCTGGGCACTAGAAAGCACTTTAAGGAAATTAATCTGATTTTTGCTTCACAGAAAGAACATATTTTCACTTTATTTTTAAATTAAAGAAGGAGAAGGTAAAAAGAAGTGGGAGTGGAGGGGGTGAATCAGGGTGCGGCTCATTACGAAACCACAGGGCAAATTAGTTCCCATCAGAAATGCTTCAGAGCTCAGCATTAACTTTCTTTCTTAACAGTAAATAAGCTGGTGAGCAATAAGAAATATATAAGTGCTGCCAGGGGGGTTGTAGATTAGTAGACACAGGGGTTTGTTTAATGTCTCCCTCTACGTACATATTCTAGTTGATATTAAAAATTGGATATTAGAGTTTGGCTTGGATTATTCTATTTATTATTTGTGTTATGATGGAGAATGAAATTCTGCATCCTGTGTTTTATGGGTGGTTAAGCTAGATAATCTAATCATCGCTCCTGGCCTTACACTCTACGCAGCTGGAGGTTGCAATAAGGATCGGAAGGCTCCATCTTATTAACTCTGAGAGTAAATTCACCGTTATTATCTTTTGTTCTTTAATAGTACATCAAGAGGAGGGCCTTGTTGTGCTAGACACTGTACAAACATAGAGCCAATATACGGTCTTTGGTGAAAAGGGGTTACAGCCTAAGCGGAGAGAAACAGGCCGGAGGGGAAGCAGGGGACAAAYAGACTCCTTGGTGTCAAGTCAGTATGACAAGCATAGATCCCAGCTTAGAATCACAGAATTAYAGAATCATAAAGGTTGGAAGGGACCTTTAGAGRTCACCTAGCCCACCTAGAGCATTCTGCACAGAATGGTGTCCAAGTGTGTTTTGAAGATCTCCAGAGAAAGAGATTCCACAGCCTCTCTGGGCAGCCTGTTCCAGGGCTCTGTCACCCTCACTGTCAAGAAATTTTTCCTTAAGTTCCCATGGAACTTTTAGTGCTTCCGTCTGTGGCTCTTTCCTCTAGTTCTGTCACTGGCCACCACGGAGAGGGGCTGTCCCCATCCTCCTCACTGCCTCCCTTGAGGCTGATCAGGTCCCCCCTCAGCCTTCTTCTCCAGGTGGAACAGACCCAGCTCCTTCAGCCTTTGCTCATGGGGCAGATGTTCCAGGCCCCTGATCATCCTCGTAGCCCTGCGCTGGACTCTCTCCAGCAGCTCCACATCCCTCTTATACTGGGAAGCCCAGAACTGGACACAGTACTCCAGATGTGGCCTCACCAGAGCTGAGTAGAGGGGTAAAATCCCCTCCCTCAATCTGCTAGAGACATTCTTTCTTGTTTGGTTGTTTGGGCCAGAGTTGGGATTTGAGGATTTCAAACTCATTCACAGTCTGTGTCCCTTATCCCACTTGAGACTTGTGATAGACAACCAGGAGCTGTGACACCCATTTCTGTCCCAACAACTCCCCTGCACCCTTTTTTGCCCTTTATTTCTTTTCTGCTCCCTGGGAAAACTATATTATTTGCTGTGCTGTTGCCTTAGTGCTGTTCACAGCTAACTGGTGACTTCTAGAAGAATTAACAATTCGACTTAAAAAAAAAAAAAGGTAAAATATTTTTTCTCTGATTATATGATTTTTACACATTTCTCAAATGGTAATTATATGTGCCGTATTATTAATGCCTGGGGAGATAAGAAGGGACTGAAATCTGAACGGGGTTTTCTCTGCAACAGCAGCGGGACTCCATTATAGATTCTCATACTGCTAAAGGTCAACAGACTTTAAACCAAAATACAGAAATGGCCTTAATGACTGAGATCGTCCAGCCCACGGACCTGGAGGGAAAAGTAAGAAGTAGGCAACTGTTGCTTATTTTATATCTAACTGCCTTTACTCCAGGGAGTTTGGGCTCCCACTATTTGGCCTCTTGCTCTTATTTCAAACAGATAGTGAACACTAAATCCCTCTCTGCCCTCTCAAGCTATCTGTATCTACTTTTCCTAGCATTTTTTCTAATGTATTTCTTAGTTCTTTAGATTTTGAAAAGTCTGCTTCCGCCTTTCCTCTCTACCTGCTTCCCAAGCTATGCTTAAAAGATTTCAGGCAGCTTTGGTTCTGACATTTCCCTCGGATGTTGGCTCCCTCTCCTGAGAGTTGATTGCATGCTAATAACTTATTTTCTTTCCTTGTTTTTTTATTGTAATTATATGTCCCATAGGACAGATGTTGTGTTTTATATACACAAAAACATCCTGAAAATTTAATGTCAGCACAGCAACGTGGAATTCAGAATCTAAATACAACCGTACATTCATTTCCCTTCTACCTTTCATAAATTCTTACAATAACAAAAGCTTCTAAGTAAATTAACTATCTTTAAATCACCTTCTTCCAGCTCTTGGTCATGAGTCAGGAAGCACCTCCTGGTCTTGTAAGTAGAGAAAATTCTTTTGTAGAATGAGGAGGAAGAGAGATGCCGGCTGGCTTTTCTCTTCTATTTTATTTTAAATGTCCTTCAGAGGTGTGTGGCAGGCAGCAGGCCTGCTCTATACAGCAGGCCAGAGAAAAATATGCAGCACTGTTCCCTTTCCCTTTCTCATTTGTGCAAAACCAAGGGGTGCTACATTATCTGAAAAGCAGACAAGACTTATCTGTCACTTGCAGAGCTTGGCTAATGTATGTTGCAGTCATCCCAGGAATACTGTCTCAGCGATATAAATATAATAGAGGTAGTACAAATGCATAGCATTAAATCAAATGTCAACTCTGACCTTTAGAGGTCAAAGAAGCAGAAGCAGGGAGTGGGAGATGCTCTTTTTGAAGCTACTTAGAGATCTCCTATATGTTCCCCAGAAAAGCTGGTGATACCTTGCACCCCTGCCTGTTGGATGTGGGGTGCTGCAGGGCTTACCACCACTGCCCTTGAAGGAGCTCCAGGATCTCCCTCAGCCCAAGGCACACAATTTGCTGTCCCCTTTGGAGAGAAGAAGTTTTTCCTTGCTCTGTTGCTGTGTTTCAGCAATGCAGGTCACACAGTACCTCTTGCTGGACAAAGTGTTTTTACTAGGAAGTCTCATGGCATTTTGTGATAGGAAACAGGGGCACCTTAAAGAAACCCTGTGAAACAAGCTGGTATATTCAGAGCACACCCTTGATAAAGAGAGAAACCTAAAAATGAAGTGAGCCTTCAGTTCAAGCAAGTCACTGGTGGAACTGAGCTTGCTTTAGCCGTAACACCAGATTATCTCCTGGAAAGACATATGCTCCTTGGCAGCATCAAATCTTCACATACGCTAATACCACCTCAATAGATCTGAAACAATGGAGAGAAATGGAATAAGACCATCCAGGAAAGACTCCCTAAATGGGATAATGCCTTGGGAGTGATCTGGAGATTGACAAAGAATGGATCGGTTGCACCATCAGCATGTTGACACACTTACCTGCTCCATCCTGAAGTAGTATCAAACATAAAGAACGGGTCAGAAAAGAGACGTTAACTCCTGCCTGGAGGGTGGCCTAGGGATAGGCAAGGATGTGCCAGGGGATAGCCAGGGAATTGCAACTCCTCCAGGTGACAGGGCAAGACAGAAGCTCCCTCACTGCAAAGCTAACATACCCACACATTGKGGCACATTGACCAGGCCCACATTTTGCTCTGTTTTGTTTGTCTGTTTGTTTTTCCATCAGATCAACAAGCTGAACTGGTGAGACATAGGACTATTAGAGCTCACRCAAGGGAAGAGCAAAAAGATGCAGGAGATTGCTCATCCCTATCAGCATTACCCCAGATTTAGATTTGTTTTTACTAGTCATTAAACTGGGGGTCTCTGGAGAGAGACAGACAACATGACAACAGACAGCACAGAAGCACCAAAACAAACTAAAATGTGGGATTTTCTTTAAATGTTTCTCATCCAAGGGCAGCATTAATTAAGCCTGACCCTGCTTAGCCTGTTGAAATAAGAGGTCCAGTGCCTGGAGGTGTCAGGTCTTTAGGCTAAATGGATTAACAAACAGGTCAGATATAATACATCGTGCAGCCTGGAAGGGCTAATACAGTTTGATCTCAATAGTGCATTCCCAAAGCAAGTTAATTAAAGTAACAGCTTAGTTTTTTCCTTTCTTTTAAATACCTTTGTTCAAAGCAAGTTATTACTCTGAATATTTTGCTGTATTTTCTTTAATTATGCAACCTATTACAACAAGGAACTAATTAGGAAATATATCTGGGTTTGGAAACAAACTACATCAATGCATTTTCACGAAGGGTTTTCATCTTCTGGAGACAAAGATCACATTCAGCTATAATTAAGGCTGATAAACCTGGTAAAGAGGAAATTAGCAAAAATCTCTGTGCTCAGCAACTTAAAGGACTTATGAGAATACACTTTTAAAAAGTAAAGGAAAATATCAACACACAAGGGAACAGTCCACATGATATTCTTATTACACAAAGAAAAAGTCATGGATTTCTGATTAAATCAAGCACTCCCTCTTACTTTTTACACTTTGATGTTTTATGTCATTTAATTGGCACTTGGTAACAGTGGAAGTCTCTTTTCCATACACTTTAAGGGCAGTAGCAATCAACAATAAATTTCTAGAAAACAGTTTGTACAAATCGTTTCCTTAATCAAGAGATCGGAAGCATTGGCTGATTTACTGCACCTTTCTTAATGTGTGTTTGCCTTTTGGGTATAGGTGTCAGCACCCCAGGGTCTTGTCCCAGATTCTGCCCTTGATTTATTCTCACACTGTGGACAAATCACTTAACCTCCTTGAAACTCAGTTTATCTTCCTACGAAATGGACATGTGAATTTATTCACCTAACTCTTGGGCTGACTATGCCTTTAGCAAATGCTTATAAAGTTCCTTGAGAATCTGGCATGAAAGGTGAGATATTATAAAATTACATGTATTGAAATACAAGTCTGTTTCAGATGCCAGTCAGTTTCACATCAGAACCTCCCCACTGAACATCATCTCATGAAGTCACAGCAGATACCGGAAGAGTAATCACTAAGCTCAGCCTGCAACCTTACAAAATAGGTTTAGATGAAAAACATTCTTAAAACTTGAAAAAAAAAAGCCTGAAAATGCCATCAGATCAGATGTTGTCTCAGGTGAGACACCTTCAGCATATTCACAAGAGTCCTTCCAGCTGAAGAAAGGTGAGATCCTATGAGCCATTTTCACCTCTCACATAGGCGCTCCTTAGAAGGCTGTGAATCCTCCATGCAGTGCTGTCAGTCTCTGCCCTACAGAAGCATATGTTTGAATTTAAAATGTCACTGGTCACGTTCTTAGTCTTGCCAGGGTCCTAGGTGTGACACATGAGAAGTAAGCAAAAAGATCTTGGGAAGAAGCAGGGCTCTATTAAATAGGATGCTAATAAGCCATATAGACTTGATAAGTACCTCATCTAATTAGCTGTTAATGGTGATAACAAATGACACTCCTGCACGGTCTCCCCCTCTTGCTCACAAGTTTGGGGGAGTTTACAAAACAATCTAAAATTTGATAAAATGGGTAAATACGTGGATTACTTTACTCATGATTGACTTGAATTATTTTTATAGCTTCACTTAAAGATGTTGATGTCCATCTGATAATACTGGAGCAGATGGCTTCTCCACTGATGCGACAGAGAAGATGGATCCCCATTATTTCCATAGACCATTAGGAGGGATGGCTAAAGTCACTTTGCCTCAGGAACTAATACTGACATTCAAAATAACAGTGAGTTTCCCGGTCCCACAGTTCGCTCTGTGGAAACCGTATTTTCACACAGGCCAGCTAAAGGGGTAGTGAAACACTCTTAGCAGCTCAGGAGAGATGCATGGTGCTGTAAAGTGCACATAGGAGGGTCTTTAGACGCTGCTCCTGCTTTTCAGTATTATGTGAAGGGTTGGTGGTTCTGCGCAGCATGAGTCAAGCCCCATCCTTGCGAATTCCTCCATAGCCTGCCCARTGGATTTGGAAAAACAAGAGCCCAGAGCTGCACCCATTGCTGTTTTCAACATAACCCCCTGAAACCACAAGAAACATCAACYGGAAACATTAAAGGATTTAGGAGATAAAGAACTGACAGTGTTTTTCATTCTGAAAAAAAACATAGGCTATAAAATAATATGCATTTATTCTCCTAATAACTTGTGTATACACACATGGATGAGAAGGTACATAACTGCCCCATTCAAACCATTTCTCTATCTGTATTTGAAGGCTGCAAATGTTGATCAAAAAGTGAGATAATTAAATGTTCATCAAATGATCAAACCACATTAGCTGAAAGCCTCAATTTGTTCTTCTTACTGTTTTTGTGTTGCATTTCAAACAAATCAAGACGTGATCAATTATTTAGCAAGAATTAACCTCCCAACCATCATCCCCTGCACTCAAAGTGAATCTGATTCAAGTAAATGTCTTTTTGACAAATATCTTCAGCCTGTTTKATTTATCAACATAATGTAAACAGGGTTCTTTGACAATGTGGCATTAGTTACAGACTTCCTGTATGTCGGTGGTCTTGTATTCCTGGCTGCTTGCAAGGAGGTGGTGACAATGAGGTTGCTCTGGAAAGAAAAAAAATGTGATTTGTGTTGGTTTGGAAATACGTGTCTCAACAGCCTCTATACCCAAAAAAGCAATAAGAAGGCACACAGTATTGGCTGCACTCTCTGTAGTGAAAGTCATCTGCTGACTCTYGAGCAAGAAAGACACAAATATCATTGCAGTTAAGAGAGACTATTAAATTACCAACTACAGAATAACTTCTGGAATTATAAGTCTCTTCTAGAGAGGGTCATGTGAAGGAAGATTTTATACTGGCTATTATAACACAGAAGTAGGTTAAATTCCAGGAGCAAAGCCCTTCTTTGACTGGGCCAGATGGAGACGGGCTGTGCCATGGACCTGAAGTTCCTTCCTACAGCTAATAATCTGTGTCCTTTGTTCTTGTTCCTGGCTCTTGCAATCATATCACTGGGCTGAGATGAATCTCCTTGACACACTGGACACACCGGCGCAGCACACCCTACTCATCCTGCTTTGCAGCCACCAACTTGAGCCTCAAGMAGGAGCTCCTAATGATCTCCATACAGTTCTCATGCCACAGGCAGGACATGGTGTGTTACAACTCTCACTAAATCTGAGGGCCTGGAAGTGCTATACCTGTTGAAGTAACTCATGCAAGGTGGCTTCAGGATGGCAGAGAAGACTTTTGAATTGTTTTCATCTAAGGTGTTCACATTCAAGTCATATGAGGTAGGAAAAGTGTATAATCCAGCTCTGTGTATAAATCTTTATACTGCACCAGGTTACTTGACAAGTGGAGAACCTGGAGCAGCTTGCAGACATACTCCTTTCTTGTGTCCCCCATCAGGCTTCCCCCAGAAGCTTCTCCCCAAGAGCTGAATTTAGCATCATGCAGCCGGTACAAAAACAGCAGGGAAAATTCACAAAAGGGAAGTGTCCCCATCAGAAGAGGAGGCAGGTGAGGAATTTGGGGCTACCAGTCACCTAAGGCAAATAGTTGCAGCACTGCATSTTTGGAAACATGCTCTCTATACCTTCCAAGTACCTCCTGAACAAGTGCCTGCATACATAGGCATACATAGGCTGTGAAAAGGCCAAGCCACCATCTGTGAGAGACTGAATTACCTGAATAATTTATCTTATGCCAGTGCCCCGGGCAGGTGGCAGTAGGTGCTTTGCAACTCTTTCTGAAATGAATCTGGCTTTAATTGAGTCTCAGACTCAATTCAAGTCAAGAGGAATTTTGGCTCCCCTTAATCAGCTCTAATTCTCCTGTTCTTTCTCTTCCTCCTGCTTTACTACTGTCTTTGCCCAAGTCTCCACTGATCTCTTGAAGAAAAACTCAAAAAAATACAACCATCGGTTAGCCCTTACATGGTCTCCTCAGTCATTTATTCTTGCCYGGCTGTATCTGAACCTGGCAGGTTCAGGTGTAGGTTAAAGCAGAGCTTTCCTTTCACATCTTCCTTTCCAGCCCTCTCAGTTACTGGAGGCCTCACCACTGTGGTGCTGGTAACTTCAGCCAAGCACCTGAGTACGTTCTCACAGTTCTTTGTTTCAGGCTGTGTCTAAACCTTGCAGGATGCTTACACTTCCTTATCCGGAAGCTTTTGCCTTTCCAAGCTAGGCATGCCAGTAAAGTTACCTCTCCTTGGATGAATCAAAATTTGTGTTGCTCCAACTGCACGTAAAGGCCTTGGTCTTCACTGACTGTGCAAGGAGCCGTCACCTATTTTTTATCACTCCTCACTGCAGAAGCCATAGCAGGAGCTATGTAACAGCTGTCTGGCTAAATACATCCCCATGCTGAGATTTTTTTCCCCCATTTTAGAGTCCTTTTCCTCTCGGAAAAATGAACATCTGAATGCATGCTGTACGAAAGCTGTTTATCTTCATTTTCACACGGCAGATCTCTTGCTCCAAGTGAACTAGCAGATGCAATTAGAAAAATAATTAAAAAATAAGTAATGTATTTGATCTTCCAGTGAAGAAAACATTTTAAAATTCTGCTGCTTAAGTATACAGCCATGGGTCTCTGAACTTGTGCTCTCTTTGTTCTTACTTGGTGTGTCAGAATAGAGAACAGATGCATGGGGAAAATAAAAGCATCTCTTAACCTCTCAGAAGCCTTTTTTTTTTTTTTTTCCAATACAAAGGTCTGAGAAGGGACTAGACTGCGCTCTTTTATCAAGGCCCCATTTTTTTACGTGAACTGTTGCTCAGGTTCATACCTTGAAAATTGTGAATACAAATATAAGATCACATTCCTATCTATAGGTGAAAAGATTTCAAGATTTAACATGAAGGCCCTCAGCAGAATGGAAACAAATTTATTACTCACCATTTCTCGAAGGCTTTTATTATTTTTATCAGCTACAATTGCCTCAGGTTCTCACCATGCGAGCTACCGTGCAAACACATAATAAGTTTCTGCCAGAGAACATTACATTAAAGCAGACTCCAAAAGTAAAAGTATCAAAGGAGGGAAACAAGAGGGAGATAGRGGCACAGGGAAGGGTGGTAGCTGTCCAAAGGGACGTCCTTGAACACAGAGTCCCTAGGGGCCACTTGAATACCCCGAACATAAGAGCATCCTTCCTCTGTTAGGCAAACAAGGCAAGAATAAGAAAAAATAAGGAGACATATTTTCCTTATCTATAAGAGCTGTTTGATCACTGCTTTATTCAGCATTCAGAGCCAAAGATACGAATGATGGGACCACTAAAAATATTAATAATAGTGGTGTCTCTTGCAGCRGGTGGAGGGTGGTCAGACAAATCCTTTTGGGGCACTGTAAGGGGTAAGAGGAGAAACTTTTTTCCGGTGTCAAAAAGATACTTTGCTGGCCGCCAGCAAAGCAGTTTWCTGCGCCAAGGCTCTATCCTGTATTTGTTCATTTTTGCCTCTGGCCTTGGCATCACCTGGTGCTTCCCTTTTCCACACATAATTTTTCCTATATATAAAATGTTATTGAAGAGTTAACAGTTTTCCTTGTTTAAATCTCTCTGACTCCTGATAAACATTATTCTAGAAGACTCAGGTAGGATTACTCTTGAAAGTATACCTTAAAGAACTGAAAAGTTTTCATAAATGGAAGGCGATGTTCTGCAGGTGGACACAGAARGGATGCAGATTTTCTCACCTTCATGTGTGATATGCCAATAAAATTAGGGATAAAACTCCATTTTCATTACACCACTTGCATTCAGATGGTAGAAACAAGGTAAGACACTGAGCTAGTAGTGCCTTTGAATCACACATTTTCATTCAGGCCCATCTATATTAATAGGACTGCTTTTTCTGTTCTTTAATGGCTCAAACTTAACCAACAGAGCAGAATGTTGGTATGCAAATGGCTTCTAGAAAGCAAATGCTCCATAAACAAGCCCCCATTCCATATCACTTACATCCGAGAAATACATCCCATTAGGTCAGGACAGAAAAAAGACAGAATAAGCTCAAAACATACTGCTAGTCCTGAAATCCATACTGCYGTTCTTCCTAATTATTCTTCTAGCTGCAGACATCATTAGTTGCAAATGTCTCTTTCCCTGGAGTACAGAAATGAGAAGCAAGTCTTCTTTGAACAAGAGCAAAAACATAACTGTATACGAATGATGTTTTCTTTGTGAATTCCATCTTGATGACCTGACAGCATTTCCATAAGCACTTTCTTTTTTCTCTCTAATCTTCTGTTGGGAAAACAATATTACTGAATGGGCTTGAAGGCATTAATGGGCTTGAAGGCAATTCTTCCTGGGAAGCCACACAGCTCCCTTGAAAGAGATACAGTGAGATAGAGACACAGAGGGAGAGATAAGTAAGTACAGTTCTGTTGTACAGGTTGGAACAATAATAACCGCATTGCATTTATAATGTATTTCTTGTTTCTGTACAGCCTCAGCTCTAAAAATGTTGTGCTAGGGGCATGGAAACATCTAAGCATCTCTCAGTAAGGTCTCTAAGCTTGTAGTTTTTAATCCTGTCCTTATTTTCTGCTGCTTACTGTCTTTCCAGAAATGGAGCGAAAATATTTTACCAGGAAGAAGAAAAAAAAAAAAAATGCAATTCTAGCTGGAAATGACAATTTTAGAAGCCCACACTTCAGAGGCAAAAATATTAGCCTCCCAGAAAAAAAAAATCCATTCACTTGGAAAATTTCACTTGATGTTTTGAAGTCTGGTTCTATTTTGAATAGTCAGACTGTGTACAGTGGTCTGAGCCTTTTCTTAAAATCACTTTAGCTATTAAAATCCCGATGCAAAAGACCTGAGAGATTTTTTCATTGCTTCTCCAGTTATAGAAAATGAAGATGAGTTCCTCATTCTCTAAAGAAAAGCATCACTAAATTGCCCTAATATCTTGCAGACCATCTTACAATTCTTACAAGCTCTGACTTCATGACAAAATTAACAAAGGCAATTTTTAGGAAAAAAAAAAAAACAGGGATCATGCAGCATAAGATATACTTTATTTCTTTGACATGCATAGTTTACTTTTAATTATTCCTTTTGCTTTACAGTACATTAATAAATGCTCTGGAGTATATTTAGTGTAAGTAATGAAATCTTAGTAATACAGGGCTTCACTACAAGCTTCTGATGCTTGCAGACAAAGAGGCAGAGACCTTGGGGGAGATTTTGTTCATGAATGACGCCTCCATGAAAATCAGCAGCCTGTAAATTAATGAGGTTCTCCCAGAAGGGGAGATTCTGCTCAGCTTATCTGAGCTTTCTGAACTGCGGCAACCATTGCCGAACTCATACAAGTCTTCTTCAAGATTCAGTTGAGAAAGGTACAAAGACATCTTCATCCCACCCTAAAATCAGGAATCACCTTTCAAAGGTGACTCCTGGACCTTCGTGTGGCTTTCTGAGCAGTCCCACAGGTCTGTGCATCACATAGCAATACTTCTCCTCAGCCCAGCATAAGGCTCTGCCCTGCGAGGCAGTGACAGCTTCGTATCCTCAAGAAGACAAGGGAAGAACAGGAAGACGGACTGCGAAGGAAGCAGAAAATAGCTTGGCTYTGATTTTAGATCCAAAGAAGGGATCCAAGGAGGGGAGGAACACACTAAAGTGACTGTTGCTGGCAATTTAGAGATGCCATCCATGCAATAGCATCTCAGGCTGTCCTCCCTCACCAGCAATTACAGGATGACCTATAGTAGGAGGGAGACAAACTGCAGTGGCAGGAGAAAAATGAAAAGGAGATAGAGAACAAGCTGGAGAAAACTCTGCAGCTGAATTTYTTGCTATAAGAGAAATAAATTACAGCCTTCCTCTTAAGGCAATCAATGAGACACTGAAGCCAAAATAGAAACTGAGGCTGGATAGTGCCAGCACTAGGTACACCAACCTGCTGGTCCKTGTGCTGGCACCTTTGAACCAGTGCGATGGAAGAGCTGGAGATACCTCGGTGGATGATGGAGGATGGACCTGCAGCTTAATGGGCATTCTTTGGCAGCGCAGTTCTCTCTGCACCAGCTTGSCGGACTTAAATTAATTAGTTCTTTTGCTGAGATGAGCCAGACTTGTATTTCAGAGTGAAAGGGCACCTTTTAAATCTCTGTAGGTTATATTTCATTATCCTGGGGATATATTTCATTCTAATATTATCCACTGAAAGCTTAGGCCCTTAGTGTTTGTAAAGCACTCAGCACAATGAGGCTGTGGTCCATGAATAGGTATCCTAGAAGCTACCACAGGCCAGCAGCAMTAGCAACGTTACAAGCTAATATTTCTTAAATGGGTTTCTGAATTCAAAGGAAAAACTAAGTTGATAACCTAAAATTCTGCTAAAATACTTTCTACTAGTTTCCCTAAGGAACTCCAACTACTTCTCTCCAAGGAATGCAGGAGCCTTTCTGTGACACTTGCTCACTCTCCCATGACAAGTCTATGAATGAGACAATACAGTCAATTATCTGACWGAAGAATATCCACCTTCTTCCTCATCAAGCAATTTAATCTGATTTCTTGAACCACATAAGCATCAACCCTTACTAACTGCAGGTAAAATCAGTCAYAGACATAAGGCAGTCACTGAAGATGAGCTCTGGGCAGAGACTGTTTTACACTACATATCTTCCAATGCAGCAAAGCGTATCTATGTGAAAAAATACAAAATAAAGCAACTGTCCTAACTGCAGCATGCTTGAGAGCAATCACATTAGAAAATCATTTACCGTGTCTGGCATCTGCCAGTTTTGTACCAATTAGGAGGTAGGAGATTAAGATTTGGTTCCATGATATCTACTGGTATTTTATTTCTTGTCGGTATTTCTCATGCAAACAACCAGGAAACGCCTCTTCTCACAATTTATTTCACTGAGAAATGGACCTGGCTAATATCTCCAGCACATGTTATCGCATCAGATAGACTGCAGTTTGGGGARGGCTTGGAAGGGAAGCGATAGTGGTGAGTAAAGACACTTTGCCTTCAGCTTTTGGAGAGAAAATGTGTGTTTGAAGCTGAAATTACATGTAGCGCTTCATTGCACAATATTCCTTATTCTATTCCAACATTTAACATGATTTTCATGACCTGAAACACATTTATAGGAGACAGTATGCTTTTTTCCYTGCTTCTGATGTTCAACTAATTATGTTTAAAGCTGATATTTTTTTKGCTGTCCTTTATAGAACTTTTAGCAATAAAAATATTGCATAACAAAATAATCTTAAACTGAGAAAAAAAAAAAAAAGTTAAACAAGGAGCAGGCATCTCCTCCTCCATGGAAGAATCTAGCACCGAAGGGCCAGACTCACACACTGAGAATGGCCATAGAGCCAAATCTTGCTCTTCTACATAAAACCTGTTTGTGTAGCAAGCCTAATAAAGCCTACATAAAGCCTGCTGTAGCAGACCTAAGGCTAAAATCTGCTAAACAGCAGGCATGGATTTACATGTCCTGGAAAGCAACCAGCTCCCTTCCCTCCTTCCCTATGCACGTCCCTCTCAAATATGTGGCTCTGGAGGAAGAAGTGACACTGGAACAGATATGAGGCTAGGAAATACTGTGCATTAATTAGAACAGCCCTAGCAGACTGTGGTGTCTCACAGCCACTCATGCTACGTAACAGCTCTCATCCAAACAGCATCCTTCCTAGAGCAGCTCTTTCGGTCATATACCCGG
Source organism: Nothoprocta perdicaria (assembly GCF_003342845.1). Classification (NCBI taxonomy): domain Eukaryota; kingdom Metazoa; phylum Chordata; class Aves; order Tinamiformes; family Tinamidae; genus Nothoprocta; species Nothoprocta perdicaria. The sequence continues at coordinate 4,271,053 of NW_020455976.1, forward strand.
CACAAATAAGGTCCTCCAGTTTTTTGTTTTCCTGTCCTCAGACTACAGACCATCTTCAAAGACTTGGATCTTACAGTGAAGATACTTGTTGAGATAGGAAAAGGAAACAAAACACTGTTTTCCGTAGTAAGAAAGGATAATAATGTCAAGGTTAGCTGTGCCTGGCGTCTGGAAGTGCTCATCACAGCAGCATCTTCTGTTTCCCAGTCCCCCCATGACTGTACATATATGGTCCCATGACCATATATATGTCCTCTACAGAACTATACATATTTCACACAATGTCAAACACCAATGGAACTTTGCCTTCTAGACACCTACATAATTATCAGTGGCTTATTAAAGCCACTACTCCAACTGCCCTAGTACTTTATTCGTCACTGTGCAGCCTCCATGGCAGAACAAAGATCTCGACAATATGACGGTGTGCAGTTACCTCTAATGCCCTGTCCTCTCACCTCTTCCCAATCACCATCTCCAGACATTTTGKCTTTGTTGGCTGTGCCCATTGCCCTGATACCCCATGCAGCCTCTCTAACAGGCTTGATCAAATGTGGACATGGAGGAGGTGGTCTGTTCTTTATACCCCCCACTGGAGAAAAGATGAACCCAGGATGTTATTGATTAAATGTTGTTCAGTGACTCATTTGTTTAACAAAATTCAGTAGCAGGGTAAGAAATTTGCTTGACTCACACAAAGCTAATAATGTGTCCAGTATAAACATAGCATCAGCTCCTGTGACTTTTGGGAATATTAATGGAGCAAATAACTTTGGGGGGATTATTTTTAAATGGTATTTAAGCCATCTCCTATTTGGTATTAAAGGCAAATAAGAGACAGACTAAAATTCAGAGGCTTTCAAATCTTTGCTTTAAATTCAATAAAGAAATGAAAGAGTAAAAGAACAAGCATAGGATATACAGTTAAGCTTAAAAGCTTTGCATAAAAGCATAATATAGCATTATATTATTGTATTACAATATGGTAGTAGATAGGTACAATCCCTGAGTCAGGAAAACTGAAGAACTTCCTCTGTCAGTAGTTTTTGTTATCAGCTGCCCCAAATACTAAAAAAAAAAAAAAAAGAAAAGAAAAAAGAAAAAAAAAGAAACTGCATGGACTGTAAAGCCACATGGTTTAAAGCAGGTTAAAGTAGGCAATTACTTCCCCCAGGATATACTAGGACTGGGTTGTGCCCCCATCTGCAGCAAGAATAATCGTACAGTTTTACATTTATATCTGTCAYTTCTTATACCTTATTCCAGGCAGAAAAGAAAAACAAGTCTGAGTAAATCCCCTCCAGTTCATAATTTAGAAATATATTATATGTTCATTGCATGCTCAGTAAGAGGATTCCAGTGTAGCCAGATTGCTCTTACCATCCTTTGATGAACAAGTCAAGGATTAAGTAACTCAGATCTCAGGATTTCTACTTTCTAATTCTGCCCAGCAATTTATTTTACATCATAATCTTATTTCTGTGCCACAAAGAGAGCATGTGTATAGGTCAACAATAAGGCAAGTGTCAGAGATGACTTTCCATGATAGACCACGGGCCTTGTGAAATCACTTGGTTCAACTCACTACGGAAAAATTGGCCGGCGTGGTCTCCAAAGAAAGCTGTGACTCACAATATTTTATCTTCAACGCCTGGATATGACTTAGCATTGAATTCATACCCACCAAGACATAGTAATAACAAGGCAGATGTCTTATATAGCTGTGTTTTTTTCTGTCTGGCCTTCACAGAGCTCTTATTTATTTATTTATTTGCCCTATACAATTACATATGAAGAGGTAAACTGGACCAGTTTGAATTCTCCCAATTGTTGAGTGTAGACAGGTACTGAGACACCTAAATGACCTGTAGGAGAGAGGGATTAAATTCCCCTGAAGGTAAAATGTACCTTGTAATGCCAGGTAAAGACACAATATGACTGAAGAGTTGATACCAAATTCCAGGCTCCCTGGTTGCCATGATACCTGACTGATAATCCTGTCATTTCCCCTGTTTAAATCTAAGGCTTGTTGCTCACCTTCATCAGCACTGATATAATTTTCGTTTTCTTCACTTCACTTAGGAAATAACTTCAGCATTTATCACACCTCTCACCGCACATAGGTGTAGACCTTGAAAATCCTGCTGTTCCCAGAGGATCTAAATGTGTTTTGAACAGCAACTCACTGGCATTCAACCTGAAAGGCAAGTGGAAATTATGGGCACCAGGAATAACTGTAACACTAGCATTTTGCATGTGTGTGGCCACCCTGGTCCAATCAAAGAATGATCACTGATTACCATAATCTTACTGCCTGCCCTGAAACAAGCAGGGGTGTAGCATCATTTCTGCTTCAAAGAGAGGGAGAATAAACAACAGAAAATGATTTCTGGTGTATCATAAATCTGTGTTAATGCTGCGATTGCAATCTAAATTGTGAAAGTTTTTATTCCATGCTAATACAAAAAAAAAAATTCAAAAAAATAGAAACAGTAAAGAAATTGTCGTCACTAATATATAGCTTACAGTATCTTAATATAAAATTTGAGAATAAGTAAAAAATTTTCATAATGACTATTAAAGAAAGACCATAAGGAGGAGTAGAAGCTAGGATTTTTTTTTCAGTGCTTCAAAAGCCCTAGAGTATTGGCAAAAAAGAGATTCCAGAAGGATGTGTCATGTAACACAGAACGTGGGGCGGTTAGGGAAGTCCATGATAGCTGAATCAGTGGGCAGGCTAGAGATCATCTATTATTTGGCRGGTTTTGTGGTTTTCATACCAGAGACAGGATGATCCCCACTGCAAGAAGCCRCCTTTATGAAGCTTTGGCAACAGAGAAAAGACAGAAGTGTAGGGAGTTGCATGCAGACTTCCACCATGTACAGCATCTTCCTTTGGGACCGACAGATCTGGTCTGCAATTGTCCCTAAAGATATGATCAACAAGCACCCACACCTGTTGATATAGAAAGGCTGAATGATTTGCACAGCACAGAATAATTTAACTCACCTCTGATGCCTTTTATGCATGAGATAGACAGACTTTCTCTTCTGGCACTCTTTGCATGGAGCTGAGAACTGCTGTCTTGCCGGGCAAGTTGCTCTCTATCTTGCCATACACCTATATTGTGTGATACTTCATCATTTGCTAAAGCCCAAAATCAGGAGGACACCAAGAATCCCTGAGAAGAGGATCTGTAAGTCAATTGTTTCAGTTAAATATCAAGTACAGAATTAATGAGGCTTCCAGGAGCTCCTGCCAGGCATTCATGCAATGACCTACACCCTCCATAGAGGCAGAGCCAAAGCAAGCTCAAATAGCACTTGATGTGTATGCTTTGATGGTCATGTGGGACCCWGAGGTCTCTATCTGAGTCACAGGCAAGATTGTCTCCTATGCAGAGGAGAAGCAATACAAGCTAGAGCTAAAAATACCCTCTGCATCCCCTCATTTCAAAGCTCCTCTGAATCAGATACACTAGTCTGGCTGCTCATTTCCCTTGCTCTCTTTTTTTTCTTACCCAATTAGCACCTCATTAACCAACTACCTACAGCGCCTCTAGCCTCAGCCTTTTTTAGTCTCTCATTACATGACACACAGCTTGACAGTCATCACTGTGGGGGGTTCTGCAGATGTTCTGCAGAAAAATCCAGTTCCTCCAGTCATGACCCTTTTTGCTCTTGGAGATGGTCTCTTGGTTATGGGGTTTGTACATCTGCAAACAGCTGCAGGCAAGATAATCCATTTGGGGATTGTAGCTTCTTGACTATTGAAGTGAAGCCACCTCTGCAGTGGAAAGCGAGACCTGTCCCCCAACCCTCTCAAGAGCTGTGCAGATAGAGCKAATGACTGGGAATGCAGTCAGTCAAAGTGGGGTCCGAAAAACATTACTGCCAAACTTTAAGTAYGCAAATCTAAAGGACATGGTTAAGGATGCACCTCTGGCCACACAGATATCCTCTACCCAGTTTACTGCAGAAAGGTGGACCTGAGCTCTGTAGAAAGATGGCCCTGATAACCAGAATATCGGGGAGTCATTCTTGACTCCATTCTCAGACCTGGGATACATCTTTCCATTTCTTAATACCTTCATTTTCCAATTCATCTTTCTTTTTTCGCTCCTCTATTCAGACTGACCCTTACTGCACAAATTTATAACCCTTTAGTTTTTATTGGACCATCGAAATGCTATCTTTTAGGAACATAAAACAGGATAACTTGTCATGTTGGGTGAAATGCTGATAGYGAGCACATTTCATCATTGTGCAGGCATTTTGAGACAAAATGGGCCAAGTTCTGGAGAGTTTCTTGGGTTAAAATGTGTCAAAGGTCTTTGTTCTTCTCTTTCTCTTCTCTTTTCGGAAAGAAATGCAAGGTATAGCCCTTGAAATAAACAACCTGAGATCTGTGCCTGCTGTGTGCTTGCTGAGCTTCCATGATCTGTCATCAACTGTCCCAGAAATCATACAATTAGACTGAGAGAATGAGAAAGCCTAAAGCTCACAGATGTGTGACAGCCGTCAATGACTTTTAAGGCCCCATGTGGGAACATTCTCATATATCACTGCACATAGCAATCACAGGAGACCAGTCTGTAWGGCACAGCAGACCAGCAGAGCCACCTCCATTTCACAGGAAGACCCCAATCCATACGCACATTCTGCATTGGCATTTGTTATAAATTGCTTCTCAGAGAGGAGCTGCTTGGAGAAGCATCAGGCATAAACCTGTTGCTATTTGACTTATGCACCTCAAGAGACAGTAAGACATGCTACACTAAAATGATGGCTCTGAATTCATTGTCAAACTGAATTCAAAGTCCTCTCCTTCCTCCTAAACAACTCCAGGTTGTTATACCTTCAAAGTCTGACCCCAAACATTGAGTTAGTGGACTCTAGACCTCCAGAGCTTCATCCCATCCATATCTGGCCATGTCCATGTAGGAACACAGGATTTTCTTCTTGCTGAAGCCTATACATAGCAGCTGTTTTCTGAGGCAAATTCTCRAGGGAAAAAAAATACAAGTTGGAAATCAAAGAAGAGAAAAATAGATGAATGGAGAATAAAAGTAAAACAGGATAACATTTAATAAAACATTATTTAATTGAAAGAAAGCTGACAGTATCTTATAGTCACGGAGTTGTTACTTTACAAAATTGGTTCTTGGGGATCTTAGAAACACAATAAATCAAAATATGATATTACAGCCACCTGGGAAAATATTATTAGAACAGATGCTGGTGTAAATCCATGTAAAATGGCCCATTTACACTGGCTAAGCTACATCACAGTACTGAGAATCACAGGAGTAAAGAAAATCCTTGACAGCACAAAATGGGAATTTCCCCTCAATAACAAACATTTCTTCGCTRCCCCCACGCACAAGGTAGCTAACCTGAGAGCTGATTACAACAAGTTATGAATAATGTATTAGAGCATGAAATATTCAGGAGAATATGGGTTAATAATGCCAGTACAAACCAGGACAGACAGCGCTGCATCCATCATTTGCTTATGTTCAGCCTTGAGCCAGATCAGAGTAAGAGACACAAGATAAATGACAAACAGCCAGAGAGGTTCATAGTTAAAAACATGATAACTTAGCACACTCTTCCACTGGTGCTGAGCTGGAAAGGAGCTAGAAGATGATTTATAGACATTATCTTGTTTTATTTTTGTTTAAAAGCTTGGCAGTGGAGAGTGAAGCGATGCTGAGAAGGACCATGCAGCGTGCCAGTAGAACACTTGACATATTCTAAAATAGAGCTAGCAAATGTGTGTCCAGCCTGTTAAGCAAGGTAGTGAGCAGGGAGAGAAATGGTCATTAACTGGACAGTCTTCGGCTGCTGCTGTCACCTCTGTGGGATGTAAAAGAGGAGGAAAAACAGTGAAACAGGGTGGTGTTGAAGGCACCACAAAGTCAGAGTTTTCTCTCTGTGCATCAAACATGGATTTTACAGGTAAAATCCCTACAGCATGCAACCAGTGTACTAAGCTGGAGAATTTGTATCATGGCCTTTGAGATCCTTGCTGATTGTTGGGGTAAAATCTGTGTGCCCCAGCATCTGGTCAGGGATTGTGTTTGACAGGCTGCTTAAGGAAAATGAGAGGAAAAGAAAGCAAGTTTGGCATCAGGCAGATCAATCTACCAGTAGGACTTTTCAAGGTTTATTTTGGCCCCACGAATCAACTCTTTGTTGGTTTCCTTTAAAATAATCCACATAAACTTTCAGGCCCCCAACTCATCTTAGAAAAATATCTCAAAAAGCAATATAGATCTTAGAAAGTCCATTGTACAATGGGATCGGTAGTAACCTTCATGACTGAGGATGCTGRGGAGTAGCTAGGGAGAAGGCATCAGCCTAGGACTCACAGTCAGAGCACAGAGAGGTGTGAGGAGTGGGAAAAAGGTGCTTTGACCTCCTGCTCATCTCAGGGTCTGGCACCGGGGCAAGACTAGGATAGGAGGGCACTGCAGAACTGGGGGAGGAATCTGTGAGGATGAGGATGTCATATATTTTTAAGCCTCAAGAAGATTTTATATGGAGTAATACAAAAGCCTGTTTTCTGAAGCTGAAGCCTGCTGGGTATTTTAATGCTATTATTATTTAGAAAAGAAAAAGAAATCCGAAAAAAAATCTGAGTTTAAACWCCCCAATTTATCTTATTCTGTACAAATAAAGCAAGGGTTTACATAAATTCCTTATTTTCTCTAGAAGTGTCATCTGGCTTTGCTTTTTATTAAATATTAATACATTTGTCCAGGGAAAAAAATTAAATTCCTTCCTTGGCAAATCTTCCGGAAGTAGAAAGTTAAACTGGAAAAATCAGAGCTAGTATTGTCTTCTGGGGAATCTCATCAGTGCAGATCCCTTTTCTGGGCTAACTTTCATTACATGAAAGCTTTTCTCTACTTTCAGAGCCAAAATAGAGAAGTAGTGAAACAATAAAGGGAGGACCAACCAAGAAATTACAGCTAATCCTCCCTCTGCACTGGGGCTAGGGGGAAGCAAAGGAGGTCATGATGTTATCTGCGAAACTTTGCTRCTTTCTTATTCTGTGACTTTTATCTGGACCTAGTGCCATGGGCTCCTTTCCTTCAACTCCCCCCTGCTTTATCATTTTATATAGACATCGCCCTGGTACCTGCAGTTTGATGGAGCTGATCTCTACCAAAGACTGGCCGCTCAGACTCTCATATTGGGTCAATCCATCCATCCTGCTCAGTTTTGTGGCTCCACACTCTGAGTGTCCCTTGAGTTGATTTTACCATTTTCCTGGCTTCTCCCAGGTTCTGTTATTGTTTTGTTGCTCTCCTGATTCTCTTTTCCTCTTTGGTGAACCTGACAGTTTCTTCTTCCCCCCAAACATATACACTGTCTTTCCCCAGCCACTTTCTGGACTGACAATTAGTTCTGTGAGGTTTCTACATGGGCGATTTCTCTGTTTCATCAGTCACATATCACTACAACTGTATCTCTATTGCCAAAATAATCTCCACATCCTATGCTTGACCTTGCTCTTTGATCTGGTGAGTGGGGGAGAAAAAAAATTAAAGAGCAATAAAAGACATATCTCCTTGTGCTTTTCTTGCACAGCGGATGGCTTCCTTTCTATTCTTGAATCCTTTCTGAGTTAGAAATTCTCTATTGTTGTCATCTACAATGAAAGATCCATTTCCAGCACCTGTGATGTGACTCTATTTCAGTCCCTCTTCCTTTTCAGCTGACACATTTTGTCCCCCTTTTTTCTTGCCATTTTACAACAAAAGGAACCTTCTGTGTTATATCAAAGCAAGATCTTCCTAGGGAATCATTCATTTGACTTCCTTAAAAACTCACATTGTGAGTGCTATACRTTGAGACTCTTTGAAGTACACTTGCACTGTAATCTTTTAAAACATTTCCCTCTTCCCTTCTTTCCCACATGTTCTGGCCAGGGAATCTGGATAGTGTAAGCACTTGGATACACTTTCCCCTAATTTTTGTAATTTTTTAATAGAGAGTGGGGCCAGCATGCACACCTGAACCAATCAGAAAGACAAAAGTCTGGACCCAAATATCACCTGTATSTGGACAAGCCTGTATCGAAACCCAAATGCAGCAAGAATTTGCCTCACTTTGATTAATGAGAACCATGTTTGCTGCCAGTTCATCAGTCATTTATTAAATTATCAGTCTTTATTTTGCTTCTCTCATGCATTAAAAGTACTCTCACATTTGGCTTTCTGACACTGAAGCAGAAATCGTACAGTTCACAAGGACTAAGAGAAGTGGGACTTCAGGACAAACTCAAATTGGCCTCTGTAGAAGCCTAGCTGCAGCACGGTGACCACTGCCTTACCCAGCACATATTCAGTAGCATGAATATGCCCTACTTGTTGATGCTCTCATTTTTTATTGATCATTTGGATGGATGAATGCAACCCTCATGAGCTCCAGCTCATGGCCTAGCAGTTGAGACCTCTGCCAGTATTGCCAGGGAATGCAAAATAGGCAAGAAAATCCCCTCTTCTTGCTCTGAGGCTACCRCTCTGCGCAGTCACTTTGGGCTAGAGCCAGCAAGCAGCAAAATACGGCTCCCTCTTTACTCTAGGGAGGGAGATGCTGTATCCAGGGATGTGAGTGTGTTTGTATGTTTTAATATCAGAAGAAATTAAACTAACGATGTGAAATGAGCATGAAAATTTGCAACAGAACAATTTGATTGTTCTGGGAAAACAGATCTCCCACTTTTAATCATGGTAATTAATTTCAAAGATTAAGAGGATTCGTAGATGAAAATAAAGCATTAAGATTAGAGGAAGGATATGCATTTTACTGGGCTTTTGGGTTTTCAGCATTTTTTTCATATTAATTTTAAAAGCACAGACGATGAAGATATAAAAAAACCTTAATATTTATATACTGTGATGCTTTTCAACTTCAAAACATTTTGTGAGCACTACCTCAGATGCAGAAGACATGAGAGGAAATGGATTTCACTTTGTAAAAGTAAACGATTCCGTTGCTTCTGTATTAGATTGCAGACAAAAGATATCACTGCCATTCATTTCAAGTTACTAGTAGGTATTAAACAAGAAACAGATGTACATCAAGGAAAGTTACTGTTGAAAAATAAAAATCTAGCTATTTGAAGGTATATGAAGTGGTAAGGGAAAGGAGATAAATATTCACACATGTCCATAGTTCAAGCAAGGTGAAATTCATTCCTGTRCACAAAGGTTTGAGTGGGACGTAATTGGTGCATAGATCCTATCTGGCCTCCTAARCAGAATGAATTTCTCTGCCAGTCTCCAAATAAATGGATGCACATTAGGCTCTGCATAGTTCAGTGCAAAACCAAACTGTCCTTCTCCTCAGGTTGGTTCAGGGCAGCCATGAGGGTACTCAACCTAAACCACTCTTCCCGGTTGTCCTCACTGCACTGGGCACGTAACCTGCTCCAAGAACAACTGATTTCTGCTCGGCCAATACCACCACTGACTGCCATGATTTGAAAACCCCTGCTCTAAGAAGCTCTTCCCTAACTATTTTCGTGTCCAGATATGACACGTGGCAAAGACTGATGTCAGATGCTTTTTGGGCTCTCCAGACCACACAACAGACATGCTCCACCAGCCTCCCAAGCGCTGGGCTCGCCTTCTGCTGCCTTGATGGAACACTGGTGACTTTGCACATTTTGCAAGCGGAGCAATGGACCCAGGCGGTTGCCCTCAATGCACTCCTTTCAGTTTCTCTGAGCTCTTTGACATCTAAAATCTCTCATAGGATCCCTCATAGGAGGAGAGGTATCATCTGTAGAGGCATTGCCTGCTTTTGAAGATCATACAGCTTTAACTGCATAGTTAAATTTGCTAATTTTAATCACTTTAATCACCATCTTTGACCTTGGTGTACCTCCTTTCTCCAAGTCAGCCTTAATCTCAAGCCTGAGTTCCCACCTAGGGAACCTCCCAACTTGGTAGGGAACCTCCCAACTTGGTCCCTCTGGACTGTCCTTGCTCTGGTTGGAAATAACACCTACATACACTGAAATGATCTATTCATACCATCGGAAAAAAAAAAAAAAAAAAAAGCCCATGCATCCTGTGGGCTGCTCTGCTGCTCTGCTTTAGCATCTAAACCTTTCACTTGTCTTGGCTTCTCAAGTCCAAGGAACAAAATGGAAGAAGGAAGCATCACCCTGAATTGTTTACTTATGTATATAGAAACATTCAGTTTTCTGCGTACACTAGTCTGTGCTTTCTAAAATCTCTCCTTATTAACAACTGAAGCAAATTACCACTGAAGAGCTCTTATCTCTGCTGTATTATAGGAAGTCAGCAAAAGACTGATTCACCCTAATGGAAAAGAACTGCCTGGCAGCAGGCAGGCTCTGACAGGGTACGCGAGCRGAAATAGGTGCAAACAGGCTGGAATAATTATAATGAGTTGTTTGCAGTTCTGCTTGGCTGGGAGGTGTTTGTTGTCATGCTTTTTTAATTGCTAAGTCCTTCTGCAGCGAGATTTGCTCTCATTTGATCATTACAGTCACCCACGACATTTAGAAATAAACTGTTTGTGTTAGATATGGTGTCTACTGGAGTAATTACTATCTGTTGAGAAGAAGATGATGTTATTGAGAAAGGAAAATTCAGACAGGATTGCATCTAAGAGATGTGAGTACAAAATTGTATTGGGACACTTAAAGAAAAACCCCTCAAGCACCTGGAAATTAGCCACTGATACAATGCAATATCTCCAATTTGATCATAGAAAATATAAATCCCAAGCCAAGAAGGCATCTAAGTACTGCTCTGAAAGGACCAGTGTTATAAATTGYTCTGAAGTGGGAAATTATGTGTCAAATCAGCTACAAGAGAGAATCTGAACTGGGGTGCAGGGGAATATGTTGATTGCAACTGCTAAGAATATTTGACTATATAACCTAAATGCCACACTCCTACTGTCAGTAAGTTTACTGACTAAAAACATAACCTGGCTTAACTGGAAAGCAGAAGAAAAGAAGCAAAGTAGCCAAGCAGGTCCTGCACCAGCAGCTTCTGATGTCTCCTGTTCTTTTTTTGGTGAAAGCAGTYTCTAGGGGTGTTGGTGCAAAGCCTCTGAAGTCTGCAGGGGATGCAGAGCAGCACTTTCTGGGACACGCAGTGTTGGCTCTTGTGGGTGCCTCTGGATTTGGTTCTCACTCCATGTTTCCTGAGAGCACAGGAACAGGGCTGAATGTGCAGGTCGTCGCTGTTTCCTAGCAGATGAAACCTGCCTCAGGGTTAGCTCGGCGTTGCAGCCCAGCGATGCTGCACATAACTTGGAAAGAGCAGAGCTGTTTGATGCCTATTTCTCCCATGTTTGAGACAAGGACTCAGCGATATCTTTCAAATCTAGTATTAATGTTCTGGGATGTTAAACAGCAGCTATTTGAAGCTCAGCCTTTCCAGATCGATAAGAGCAGATCACTTGCACACAGGAGATTTAGCCCGGAGCAGCATTTTCTCAAGTGTGACAGCAAGTGCAGAGCCTCACGTAGCAGAAATGAAGAATTACTGGTCACAAAGGACAGACTTTGACACCTCATCACAAAAGCCACGCGAGTCAGGGCTGTTTTGACCAGCTTCCCTTTCACTAGAGCCTCAGGGATGCAATGTTTCCTTCCCTCCTCAGAAAGCAAGCTCAGACCCAACCGAATTTTATCATTTAAGTGCTGGCTACCTCTCTCTCCCCATTAGATCTTCTAGGACTACACATCTCATTGAAGCTCATCRTGTAGGGTCTCTTTGGCATTTAAGGAAGACAAGCTCTGTGGACCATCCTTCTCACCTCAGTTACCTGCACCCCAGTAGCAATGTTCTCATCCCCTCTAAAATGTGGCTAAGGGAGCTCACCAGCTAGGTGAGGAAAACTGAGGTCCATCCTCACAGCCCTCGCCATGCTCACAGCAACCCAAAGGCTAAGCAACCGATGCTGTCGTCCACCCACGGCAGACCTGACAGATTGCAAGAGAGGGAGGAGAGCTGCAGGTAGACTCAAGCCAAAAACGTAGCCCCTGCTATTTCAAAATGCTCAGGGTGTCACACCATTTGCATCCCAAGCAGAGAAATTTTTTCTTTGCGGCACAGTAGCTACATCTGTTGATTTCTATCACGAAAGCAAAACAGATACATTTGCAAGACTGCATTACAAACTGTGTAACTGGCAAGTAAAGGGAGAAGAAGCCTTGATTATAAAGCTTGTTGAATGTCTTTATCTTAAAAATCTGTGTTTCATCTGAATTTTATTTTTCTGTAGAATAATAATTTTGAAGAAATATTCTAAAAATAAAATTGATTTTTTTTTTACATCAAGTAAACCTTAAAATCCATATCTGCCGTAGGCATCAAAGTGTGCCCAATTAGCTTTTCTCTCTTCATTATAAGATATTTGCTCTCACTGGATTGCAATTCCATGAGACGTTAGGGAAGAAGCTCTGAAAAACTGGAGTATGGACTTAACATCCTGAGTGTTAGGACATGTTCTGGTACCAAGATAGGTCCAGTGATCACTGCAACCAAATCTCAAAGTGTCAGCATCCTCAAACAAATTCCTGCAGTCAAAAACAAAGCCAAAACATCTAATTACAAKAAAACATGCCGGAAGAACGCTACTTGACATTTACAGATCAGTATCTTTCAGAAGCTTCTGTTTTCCAAAAGTTTTGATCTTTTAATTTTTATCCCCATTTGCATTGAAAACAAGTGTCTAAATATCAGATTTCCTCAAGGGAAACTCCAATTTTTTCAGTCCTCTCTAATACTAAGATTAAAATTTTCTTTTTAAACCACAGAAAGCTACAAATACACAGCTGGGTTTAGAATTTAATATCCAGAGATCAGCGTGAAACTAGGATACCTACCCAGATTTCCTATGTGTAAAACCAATCACTGTTTATTCCTTTCCATTAGTATTTGAACCCCATCAGGACTAAATCTGGGCTGTCCAGGTCCCTCGGCATCACATTGCACCCCAATGGCCTCCATCCTTCTCTTGCCTCCTGGCTAGCATGGGGACTCATTTCTCCAGCAAACCCCACACAATAGCAGAAAGCCTGATAGTTTAAAACTGGATTAGTTCTGCCTTACTGAACACCCCAAGCTTATGATATCTCACGTGTGCAAGTGTTATTTCCTTTAACCATTGTATTATGGGAGAACCTGAAGTTTCAGCAAAATTAAAGGAAAACACTCTTTAGCCTAATAAATGCTTGAGTTGGCAATCCAATAAACTCTCTGATAAGTTGCAAATTTAAGTCCTCATTGGACTACAACCAAAAGTATAATTAGCCTGCTGTACACCTCAGCCCTTCATCACTGCACAAAGAACCTGTGATGCACAGCAGAGTCCAACCATGCAAAGGACGGGACTGAGGGGCAGGTCCAAATAAAATAAAATAAAATAAAATAAAATAAAATAAAATAAAATAAAATAAAATAAAATAAAATAAAATAAAATAAAATAAAATAAAATAAAATANAAAATAAAATAAAATAAAATAAAATAAAATAAAATAAAATAAAATAAAATAAAATAAAATAAAATAAAATAAAATAAAATAAAATAAAATAAAATGGAAGCTTTGAATCTGCAATGGTGTGATTCTAAATTGCTGCCATTTTCTGGTCCATAGTTTGCTAGGTCCAAGCTCTTCCACATACCTACCCTTAAGTGAAATAACCCTCCATTGGAAATGTCTCTTCCTCACTCCATTGGATATAAAAGAACTTTTAATTCCTAGCTGAGGCTAGAGAATGGTGACACAAGCCACACTGCTGATCTCTACATTTGCTAAGGGTCCGCAGGGCTGCTCATGTCCAGGCTTCTCCATGAGTCAGGGTTAAAGCCAACACAATTCCTGGTAGGAATCGAGGAACTGGCACAAAATAAAAGCCAAGGTGAAAAAGGGGAGTCACAGAATCATAGAATCATTAAGATTGGAAGGGACCTGTAGAGATCATCTAGTCCATCTTTCAGAAACATTCTCTGAAGATTCAATTCCCACAGCTTTGTGAGCAATTGCTTTTTGGAGCGTGCAGACCATACTGAAAAATCAAAGCAGAATATTGCTTTGGGTGATTCCAAAGCTTTTTTGGCGAGTTGTTTCTGGCCAAGTACAAATCATTAACAAGTACAATTAATTCATTTCATGTTATTGGTTTTGCTTCTATTTGTTTTTAAGTTAAGCATAGCTCAGGTTGTTCCCATCAAATTGAAAACATGATGCTTTCCATGTACAATAAAATTAATGTTTTTATTTTTTCTGAAAACAGTCCTCAGTCAAATAGAAATAATTCTGGTTAACATGAAGTTGCAGTATTCAATAAGAAAATTATTCACCCAAACAATCTCAAAACATTAGGATCATTAACTAATTACAGCTTGCTTGCAACATCCCTAGTGCAGTGTTGAGAAGACATTTTCCAGGTTATTAAAATCCAGCCAGTCTGGAATCACAGTCTTTGCAAAAGCTGATGAAGCGTCAGATTTTTCGAACGTGACCCAAGCTAGCAATTTGCTGAAATGGGATAYGTCTTCAAGGGGATAAATGCAATTGCAGAGTTAAAACAGAGAGCTATCAGCTGAGGAAGAATATGGTCCAGGCCAAGACAGAAGACACTTTCAGCTTGGGAATCAATGTGGGAGGTGTTCTTCAAGTCAGAAGTCACCTGTGAGAGGGCTCTTTCTCCATAGGCTAGTAGAAGGAATGGAAAAGAGGTGAGTGTTAAACRAACTGGAAGAGAAGGGCCAGCAAAGGTGAATAGAAGCTTTTGGAAAGCAAACTACAGAAATGCAGTCTCATGTCTCATGCTTCTCCAGTAGAAACATATACAAGTGATTTTCTAATTCCACAAAACTCTTTTTGCTCACATTACCTGTTCTTGCTCTTGTCAGCTCTGCTGTTCACAGAGGCAGAGGAAAGAGAGACAATTTAGGTCTAAAAAGCTGAACAAGAATCATTTCAGCACAGGGAACAACCCAGTGATTAGAACAATTGGACAAGATTACTGCYAGGGACTTCAGTAAATTCAGCCTTTCATTCCTCTGCTGGAGTAAAAAAGCTCTTACAGCTCTTCCCTGAATACGTTTGCAGGTGAAGAATAAGATTAGGTAGCACCACCGCATATCCCACCCACAGACAGTGCTGCAAAACCTCCCAGGCACTCCTGATTTCCCTCCTCGTTTTGCCGGTGAAAATTAGGCAATCCACATCTCGCAGACACGTACAAACTGTGAGTGACCAGCAGCTATCCTGTGGTCCCTTTGGCATCAGTAGAGATTCTCACACATTTCTGAATTTTCATGAGGGCTCGACAGTCTTTGGGTTTGATCCCCAACATCTCTCTGACATCTGTCCTCTAATCTGACAGATTCTGACCACTCTCTAAGCAGCTCTAGGATAAACTAATCAAGACCTTAAATCAAATCTCACGGGAGAGTTGAATATCTGCATACGTTCTCCTTTATATGCTTGAACAATTCTGAGCAAAATATTTGTTGCTGAGCTCTGCACCACACAACTGGACCTATGACGTAGTGATCAGAAGGAAGAGAAAAAAGATACACCTGTTCAATGAACCGTGTCCTCTTTTGTGCACTCTGCAAAAGCTTTCCAAGTGGAAATAACTGAGATTTCCTTTCTGTCATACCATTTATCAGGAAACTGTAATTTTTCCAAATATTTTGCCATGCAGATTTGATGCTTTAATGATGTCACAGGGAAAGTCTTGTGTCTATAATCAAGTTTCCTGGAACCTCTGCTTACAAAGGTTCAGTATTAAAAAAAGAAATTATAAAGCCTAATAAGTATTACAGGCAGAGAAAATCCTAGGAAGTCTCTCATGATCTTCCCATTTTAAATTTACCTTAAAAYTGCTTCCCAATTCATAACATGACTAATTCATACCTTAAATGTTTATAAGGTTGATATGCAAAAACAAACTGCTTTGTATACCACATTAGTCAACTCTTTGTACTCCTGATAATGACTGTTCTTTGTTTGCTTTTCTCCAGGTAGATGATCAAAGGCTACCAGACAGGTAGCTCAGACGGTAAAAGGGTGTAAGCTCAGAGGCTTTTTTAGCACTACAGAAACATACGACTTTTAGTTTTATCATGTTGAAAAGTTTCAGCTTATTCAATGAGGAATTAGAGGGCATTACCATCTAGCAGTTGATTGTATCGCAAATACTTGAAGTTCCTAGTCTGACAATAGTCTGCTACTTATGAATCCTACTAAGGAGCACAAAAGTTTGCCCTGACTTTCTTTTTTCCAAGATCCAAGGGTCACTTTTCTGTCAGAAAGCACTTTTCTACCAGAAAGAAGCAGTAATAAAACTGGAGTTGGACACAAATGAAAAGTTTTTTATCTCTTTACTAAACCTGAAGCTGGATTGATTTGGAAGGCAAGCTCAAAGGAGGGCTAAAGAGGAGGATGGTGTGTGTTACTGGTACCCTAAAATAACTGCTGCCTGGAAGGCAAGAAGCAATGCTGGCAATAGCTGCATCTCATTTCAGTGTGCAGTTTGGACAGGCAGGATGCAAACTTCAGGGAGTTTTTTTCTTTTTTCTTTTTTTTTTTTTCCATTCAAGTGGGGATGCAAACAGTTCCCCAGGAGCAGACTAACCTCTCCTTGCAGCCTCTCCACTGCTGCTGCCAGTGAGGATGCTGATGGAGCTGGTGGTTTTGCAATATGCCCACTCTAGTGACTGGACTATCATTTCAGTTACTTCTCTGCCAGCAGCTAATGGGTTTTTCAGTCATCATCATCCACGGAGGTAACAGGCAACATTCAAACAGATGTTCAATGCTCTTTATTTCATTGTCAGTCTCGAAGCCATCTACACTTGATTGTTTGCCAATTTTTCTTTTAATAAAAAGTACTCCTTATTCCTGTTTGTGCAAAATGCCATCACAGAAAACAATATTATTTACAGTATTCTCTGGTTACTGGCTGTGCCCCAAAATAGTGCTTAATAACAGGAGGTAAAGATCTGCTTCTAGTACCTCTGCAGAAAGTGCTACTTCCACTGCCAACCATATAATTACTGCTCTTTCCACCTCCAGGAAAATTTATAGGCAGTCCTGTCATTTACAGTTGCATGAGGATGGACTTTTGTACCTTACAGGGAGCGCATTAACAGATTCTAAGCTTCCAGATAACTATACTGAAAAAAAAAAATTATTACCATCTTATTAGAGACTTTTTAATGTGCTGTAAGCATATTATTTGCACATTTGCGTATAACTCATCAATAAGCCCTTTCTAAAGAGATCGCTTTAATGAAACTAAACAACATAACAATTCCTCTAGATGGTTCATCTCAGCCCCCTGCTAAGCCAGGATCGCTCCTAAAGGAAGGAGACCCAGGTGGTGTTTCTGTGGTGGTAACTATCTTCTCTGATTCCTCAAGGGTGAGTCAGTGGAATCTGGAGGAGAGTAACCAGGGAGCTACAGGTCAAGGCAGTGGTTTATGAACAGTGCAGGAGGGTTATAACCTCCACTGAGCAGAAACCTAAACGTTACATGTGGACTCTGTCTTGTCTCTCCAGGAAACAAATCAAAAACAGATTTTTTTTTTTTTCCTGAGCAGAAAGCTGGAGAGAAACAGAAGGATCATTTTTGCCATTCTGAGGTGCTGCAGATCTTCCTGAACTGTGATGACTCAGCATCCATGATGGTGGTAGAGCTGTGAGATATCTAGGCCTAACTGCTGYACAGGTCAAGGCCAGCTCAGAATCAGTTTTCCAAGGCTGTCTGTGGTCAAGTTTTGAATATCTTTCTTGTACAAGAAAGGCAGATAGCAGAGGAACCCAAACTTTTGACAAGTTGCCCCTGGAGCAAGTTAATTCAGCTGTGCCATAACTACAGTGGAGCAGGCCTCACTTTCCTCTCCTGGTGTTTGCAGGGTCTGTCACAGCCTGGGCATGGTACATGTTTTGGGCTTCTCTCCCCAAAAGTCTGGCATGGTGCTGCCCCCATAATCAGTCGAAACCTGCCCCTGCACCCCAATTTTGGGCACCATCAGCCTCTGCAGAGCTCCACTGTGGCGTGCTGCCATTCAGAGCAGCAGGTCTCCTTGTAATCAAATCTCTCCTCATTTTCTTTTGATTATCTGTCTGAAAACAGAGCTCCGCAGATCCATGTTACTTCTGCTTTATGTTGCTGCTGCTGTATCAAGTCAGTGGTATTAATTTTGGACACTTATCAAAAAAAAAACAATCTTTTTGGTTGGTTTCTAGAAGCCTCAAGTCAAGCAAAACAAACAGTGAAGCTTTTGGGACCAAGGAAAAGAACAAGGTATTAGGCTTTTTATTAGTTACAGAATTTATTTCACTGCTGCTTCAGCTCACTCCCATCTTCGCCACGAGGCAAACGTCCAAACATGTTTTATGGGAACAACCACTCCAGGCGTTCTGCGCCACGTTGCGGTGCTTGGCAGCGAGGGGCTCAGAAGTCCACAGCACCTTCACAGGTATCTGAGAGGTGTAACTGAGAGGATTTCCACAGAAGGATTTCCAGAAGATGCTTTTATCACACAGGCCATCGTCACTTGCATAAGAACACACATCTGTATACATATATATGAATTTGTTGAAACAGCAAAATTCTCAGGAAAAGGCCATTTGCAGCCTGTCTCTCGCTCTGAGATGCCTGAGAGAATTTCACAGACCCAGTTTTGCTGTSTGCCTTTTATTTTTCACTTGGTAGGCATTTATCTTTTGCTCTCTTATAAATGTAACTAGATGGCAGAGAGGAAAATGGGAGGGGTGTCAGGAGAAAGGGAGGCAAAAACTAGAAAAAAAATGTTGAAAAATGAAATTTTATGATTGTCCTGAAGCAATAATGGGTTGTGGCTGTTCACTTAAATGCTCAAGATTGTGCCTCTTTTTCTGAAATTATGCTGGAAAATGGTTTTCAGCTCAAAAATTATTCTGGGTTAGGAGAGACAGGCTATCTGCAATTTCAGGTCCATCTGATGATCCCCTTCAGTGTTATTTGAAGGAAGGCACAGGTCAACATTTGCCACCTACTAATGGAGTTACTTCTCACAGGCCCTGTTGGTGTCATTTGAACAGACAAATTCCATCTGCATTCGCTTGATGATCTTGAAGGTCTTTACCAACCATAATTATTCTATGATTCTGTGTTACTACTAAAAGATACTGGCCAGTGCTTTGAGGTAACGCTTCCCTTTCTAATCCAAGATGCAAAAACACGATGGTGTCTAGGGCCAAYGTGAGAGGAGAGACAGACTGAACAGATGTCGACCACAGAGTTTTCTACTAGTTCACTTCTCGCATTAAATCTCTCCCAATTTAACAATTTAAGGATTGGTTCATGTCTCATTTCTATTTATCCAGAATTTGCATCTCTGTAGAGCTGGATGAGATTGTTCTCATGTGACAAAAGGGATATGAGCCAGGTTGCTAACTCATATCTCCTTATGAACAGATCTAGGCAGGAATTCTAGCTCAAAACAAAAACAAAGCAAAACAAGAAAAAAAGGAAGAATTGGGAGAAAAGGAGAAGGGACAAGAGTTCATGGTATTAGAGATTGTAATTTAATTTAAAGAGTTTAAAGATGGAAAATGTGAAGAGCTCAAAATGATGTTTGAAATTATCTGGGTTTTTTTTGTATTTCAGTTCATTGGTTTGATGGAGAAAAAAAATGTCAACATTTTGATTTTTCATTGCATTGTAGAACAGGGAAAATAATGTTTTAATCTCAGATATCCTCCCAGGGTGAAAAAAACTTTTCTCACTTGACTTTGGATGYTTACTGGATCAGGGTCATGGCACATTTCCCATGCTACTTTCCATGGCCACTTTCCATTGATTTCCTATCTATCTATTGCTATGGATGGCACAGCAAACTCTTGAAAGCCCAAGTCTTAGCGTTACGTGCATATGTACACTGTTGATCCATCTGTTCAGCAAGGAGAGGGAGCTTTTCCAAATCAAGGTCTGATATTGACCCTGCAGTGTAAGGAAAAAATAATTTTATTCTCACTGCACTAAAAGGCTTTGATCTCCCTTTCATTGGGAGATCAAAGCTGGATAGCAGGCCCACATTTGACACCCACCCCAAATCGATGTACTAGGTGCAGAGATTGGCAAGTTTCTGCATAGACCCAGAAAGCAGTCCAGATGTTTAATGGCAGCACAGCTGTGCTGGGCAGCACCAGGGGCCACGTTCTGCCCCTTCCCCAGCTCCTCCTTCCCCTGTATCCACTAACAAGTTGGTGACTCCTCATACGAAGGTCATACAAAGACAGGAGTACAAGTCAAGGGCATTTCCAATGTGCACACAAACAGAAGAAAAAAATTTCCAGTGTTATTATTATCTTTTTTTTTAATAAGCACAAAAAAAAATCCATCATTTGGGGCCTCAAAAGCTGCTTTTTGTCACATATTCAGATACCTTCTCAGGTACAACAAGACTACCACAAACCTCTATTCCCAGGATGTCACTCACAGCACTGAACAAATTCTGTATAACTGGAAAATTAGTCAAGTGCAAACACATGTCTATGGGCAATGATAGAGTGAGGTATAGTTCTTTTATCTCAGTGTTAGCAAACCTTTTCCAGTTCTCAATAAAAGATTTGCTAGTCTCAACAGTAAAGAAAAAAAATTGCTTTGAAACACTTCTGAACAATAGCAACGTTTCAAATATACTAGAGGCATTTGGCAGTACCTGGGCTGAATCTGCAGGTGTACACAGTACCCAACTCCTCGGACTAATTAAATGCAAATCCTAGTTACGTTGTTGGTCTCCAAAAGACAACCACCTGATAAGAGAGATGATGGTAAAAAATTACTTTGCCAGTAACCATTACATTGATGAATAATATATTAACTCTAACCTTGCTAGCATTGTACATTTTTAGGAATTACAGTCATCATTTGTACTCTCATTTCTCCAGACTTATAGCTGTGATTAAAAAAAAAAAAAAAAAAAAAAGTAGATTATGAATGAACAGAAATTAAACATTTAACCCTTACAGAGAGTTTAAGATTAAATTTCCCATGCATTTATCCTTTCTCTTTCATGCCACATCCCCTTCTGAATGGCAGCATTAGTTGCCAACAGCTTTAGAGGTTATTGACTCATGTTTCCTTTTGTTCAGTATTGACTGGAGTGAGAAATGACAAAGGAACAAGAAGTCATTGGCAGAAAACAACACCTAGGGAGGTGGAAACATTGCTGAAACTTGTCCTTGTAAAAGGTCCATTCGTGCCATGCTTAGGCTTAGTTGTCTAAGCACTCAGGAAGTAAACCTATCTAATGCCACCTTCAGGAAGGACAATTTCAGGTCAGYGAGATGTGTTTTATATCATGACAATTTAATATCTTGTTACTATTCCAAAGTAGGAGGGGCAGCACAAAGCGCCTCTACATTGGAATTTTCTGACTATATTGAATAAWGGAAAACAGGAGATACGACAGTGCTAGGTGTGGACCTGATTGCTGACTTCCTGAGCAAGGAAGGTTCCTTTGGGACTGATTAAAATGATGTAGGGTGTAAGGTGAACTGTAGTGTTAGGCTTGGACTTGTCAAGGGAATGGAGATTTTTCAAGGGAATCAAAGAAAAACAGTCTGTCTKCTGCTGTTTTCCTTTTCTTCCACAAAGCAAAGGAAAATATTGCGTTCCCCTAGTCTATCTCAAATGCAGGTCATCTCCTTATCTGAACCCATTACCTGCTGTCTATTAAGGTTTTCTTAGGAGCCAAGTCCATAGCTTTCATTGACAGTGATGAACCAGCTGCATGACCTGCCTCTTGGTGGGTTAAAAAAAAACCACCTTTGGTGTCCAATAGCTAGCCTGTGACAAGTGTCATGAAGATTAATGACTTCATCATGGCTAGTTGGACAAATTCATCAGAGTCCTCAATAGCAGGAAAAACGACCAGACCCCATTACTCTTCCTGAGTATCCGCCATCATGAGCTCCAGGAGTTAACAGCTGTCTTGACCCTATCTTTCTCATATATGTGAAACAAGTTGTACAGGAAAGTATTTTCTGTGGTACTACAGAATTTATCATGAAACTTTTTATGCTGGAGGTAGCACCAGTTGTCTCTAAAGTACTCTCGTACCACCCAAGAAGTCCATCTCCAAAAACTAAACTTCACCAAGGCAATGTGCTTTGTACCATTTTTTTTTCCTCTTTTTTATTCTCAAGTCCCTCCCAAATAGCACATGGGAGAGTTGTTCCTCGAGCTGCAGTCTGAACAAAATATATTAATGCTGTCTTCTGATATAAGAGCTTAGAGAGTGATATCTAGAACTGCAGACATCAGTTTTGCATAACCTGTCTACATCCCAGCAAAGGGGAGGCGTGTAGAATTTGCTTACATCCCAGTAAGCAAACTTACTGAGTCCCCTTGTCATACAGGTGTGTGTCCAAAATAGTCACTTACTGGAGCAAGAAGGTGATCTCTGGCCTGTGGGGCTATGTCTGGCCCTCCAAATTCACCTGATRTGGCCTCTAGGTACATCTGGCAAGAATGGGTCTCCTGTGTCCCACCTCTGGCCGATGGGCTGGTACTGCTCAGAACGAGATTCAGAGTGGTCTCATTTCATCCTGTCTGTTTTCCTTTCCCTAGAAGTGAGAAAGAGAAGCGCGTCCTTTGCAAGCACTTAAAGGGTGCAATACCTTCTCTGTTAGCTGAACAAATGGCAAGGGAAATTAAATGGAAAAAAAAAAAAAAAAGTTGTGTAAAACTTTTTAATGCAAGATTACACAGCACTGACCTCCCAGAGAGAGTATGAAGGAGGCAGGTTATGAAAGCAAAGTCAAATTCTTCCTCTCCTCTCCATTCCTCTGCCTGTGATAATGTGAGATTCTCCAGTCGAGAATGGAGAATCCCCACCTCCACAGGGCATTGTGTCCTATAAATAGGAGTGTGCACAGGTGTCTGACTCACTTTTCTGGCTAGGCATAGATTGAGGAGCTCCTTTGCTCTCCAAATCAGCCCACTCCCCAGAGAGACATCTGGTAAATCCTACATGAGTTAACCTTATGCCACAAATTTACAGACTTGCAAAAATAAAACCAGCCCCCTGCTGCTGTCAGCATCTTTGCATGAGAAGCAGTGACCAGCCTTGTCCTTGAAAGGAAGTTACTCTGTGGGGCCTGGAATGGAACTTCCCCATAGCCAGTCACTCATTCCCACTTGGAGAACCCGTGCAATGTCTGTGACTGAACCAAATCTACTTTCATGAATTTGAGATTCCAGCATGTCCAGAGCAAATCACAGACATGAGGGAAAATGTATTTTGGAGACAAAAGGTGATCCAAAAAGTAGTTGTCCTTTCACTCCATCCTCTGCCACAGTTTTGCAGTGGGGCGTCTCTGTTCGGAGGGCCACCTAACCTAACAGAACCACAGTTCCACCAAACCTAGCAGGGCTGCTCTAAGCAGCACATTGAAGGAGTTGTGCTCTCCAGGGCTGCAGGGACTTCACACACTTGTACTAGAGGCCCACCTAGAGCACTGGGGATATCCCTTGCTGCTCTGTGTCCCATCTTCTGAAAGAAAAACAGTGAAGATAAGATCACAACAATTTCTTATCTGCCCAGGGATATTTTAAGTATAGATATGGCCCCCACATCTCTGCAGTCAGCTCTGCATGGCAAACTCATGGCTGCAGGAAACAGCAAAAGCTCTTCCCACAGCTCCTCGATTTGCCTTTGAGTCAGCCAAATTTCTTCCCATCTGAGAAACATGGGTAGGGACTGAACTCTGTTGAGCATCTCCAACTTTGATTCTGCAAAGCCTCAAAACACAGGTAGGGGAAATACCAATCCATAGGTGGGACTGGATCTATTTGCTCGATCTGGACACAGCCTAGGGACCTCTGCATTTGTATCCAGCCTACTTTTCATTTCCTTTTTGTTGCTCTCCAGAATATTCCTTTAAGGAATCATTTACCAATAAAACATCAGCAGATCTGGGCTTTTTGGCACAGGAACAACATAAGAGCCTCAAAGACACTGAAGTTTCTTATTTTTGCTTAGATGTCAGCCTCTGAAATTATCCGTCAAAATATCTGTGAAGAACTAACCTTTTGGATCGGAGCTTTTTTTTTTTCTGGAAGCTTTTTGCTTTTGATAGAACGGGATCTACAGCTTGTTCAATGGGATGTACAAAGTCAAATTCCCATGGATCCAACATTTTAAAAAACTGATAAAAACACTCAGTTTAAGAAATTTTCTGACATCGACTGTCAGACTTTGCCGGTGGGATGCAGAAGGTCAGATGTGCAGAAAGTCTTGGACTTTACACTCTGATATAGACTATCATTTATTCATATACTACTAGCCTGCATGTGGTCAATCAGCAGGATTTTTCTGTAGGGAGTAGAAGCCTCTGAATGCAGCCACTTCTTGCAACCCAGCAATGAAGARGCCTGGGTGTTGCGGGCTGCCTCCATACATGTCAGGGTTAATCTGATTACGTTGGTGAAACATAAATGGAAAACATTATATAAGAATTGCCTAATGTTCCCAGATGTTTTCAATTTTCTGAGTGCTTCTAAAAATAAAATGAACTTTTAATACTTAATCAACGTTGTTATTCATTCTCTTTCGCCCAGGATGAAATTTCCCATGAATTTTTTATGGCTACACGTTAGCTGTTATTTCCTTTGGCTTCCTGATTCAGACACAGTTCTGCCCTCTGTTCCACTGATTTTACACATCACCCCTCCTGCATAGGCTGAAAGCAATCTCAGGTCCCTAAGAAAGCTCTTCAGTTTATTTTATAAGTCTTTTGGGGTTTGCTTGCTTTCGGCGAGGTAGCTAAGAGTACATAGCTACCTAATAGTACCTGGCTCTGGTCATACCATGCTCCTCTCATACCTTTCATACCATGCTCCTCTCACAGATGCTGGAGGCAAATCGACATGGTGCCCCATCAAACACATTTTTTCCTCTCCTCATTGGGCATGGTGAGAAGATTTTGATGGAGACAGGTTGGGTTCCTCTTTTCATTCAGTAGTAATGAGAAAATCCAGTGCAGCAAGGTGAGGTCTTGAGATCCATGAAATCAACAGTAACATTTTTATTCTGGACTGCATTTTTTATCCTGGTGCCTATTGCATGGCATTATCCCTATGTTTATTGCACAGCATCCAACAACGCAAGTCCTTAAAGACAAGAACATGTTTCTTTGATGAATCCAAGATGAAATCCCAACTTGTTTGTGCCCAGGACTCTGGATAAAGGTGTTGGTTGTGCCTCGGTGAAAAAATGATTCAAGAGGAAAGGGGACACGGAGAGAGCTTGAGCAATGCAGAGAGGCTGAGCCGACTGTCTGAACAAATAAGACTCTTTTTGTGACCATGTCCTAAAAGCAAAATGCTGCAAACAGCAACAGAAGAAAATGACCAGGGCAATATTGAACTGTCAGCCTGAGGCAGCAGATAGGATGCTAAAGCGAAATGTGTCTCCATGTAAAAATAAAAGCTTGCAGCTTCCAAATGCCCCTGTTGAGTGCTTTAGCTTGTCATGCCATCTCACACCTCCAGGGAAATTAGAAACCATCAGCCCACAGGACTTCACAGCGGGGACAGGTGAAAGGGAGAAAAATGAAGGATTGGTCTCAGTCCAAGCACAGCTACTGCTCCCTTCAGCATCAGCCCTGGCCTCTGCTCAGCCCTTCCCCTCATCCAGCAGATCTCCCAAAAACTCTGCGGCCACAATGACAAAGCTGAAAGGCAACGGCCTATAATGGTGTTTTCAGCACCGTTCGCTCACATAGCATTTAGCAACGGCATGTTTAGTGTCTTGTATGTCTTTTTTTGCCAACATTGGGAACCCATTTAGAACAAGCTGTTGAGCTTTATTTTTATTTTACTTCATTTTTTTTCCAAATGCATTAAGATAAATACCTGTATTCGCAGTCACTAGGGCACGCTGAAAATACTCATTTGTGTTTATTGCAGACAGTTAGAATCCTACCACACTTTACCTCTCATAGAGGACATTTCTGAAGTGATGAATTAATCTTTATGGGCCACTTCTCATTTCTTTCATTTCTTCATAACTATGATGCTTTTCTAAAGRGGAAAAAGCGTTTTTTTTTCACTCTGCGAATTATGTTTTCTGCTAGCAGCTATTTATAAAAGAGGTGCCTGATCCCCAGCTAAAGTGCACTACCTCAGAAATCAAAAAGATCAAAATATTTACCTCTGCTGTGTACTCTGAACACTTCCAGTGCATTTCCAGAAACYCTTGAAGGGTGAGTGCTTTTGCAATGACCCGGTGCACTCACCAAGAGCTATTGCCTGCTGAAAYTAGCAACACGCTCTCTCCAGATTGCTCCATTCATTCTCTGTTCATGGAAACCCCAGCAAAATGAGCTGTTCTGCCATGCTGCACATTAAAAAGGCTGATGAGGAGACAGGGCGGATGGCTCAGGCCCCAAGCAACTGTAGCAGGATGCTGAGTTGCATTAATGTATGTAGTTCATATAGTTGATGTCCCTGGCATGTCCCTTGGAGCTGGGTGATGTCCCATACCCCTACCTCGGAGCTGGCTTTCCTCCCTTTCCCCAGTTCATCCCAGTTCACCCTTGCTTTGCTACACATGYAGGAGCCCTGCTCGCATTCCGAATTGCTCGGGAGGCTCCGACTTGTCGCCAGCACCGGGCGCTGGCCCTGCAGCGCGTGCCGTGGTTCTCCAGCACAGCTGCTGAAGCCATGTGCCAAAAATGGGGACACGGGGAAGGGACACGGCCTTTCCTCAGGTGCCAAAGATCAGCATTTGTGCCGGCCACCTGGATAAGACACAGAGTGCTGGGAATGTCACAGCGCATTAGAGAGCAGCCTGGACATCGCTAAGCCCATCAGTGGGATGATCAGGGTCTGTCCTTCAAGAGGCCCTTGCGAAAGAGTCCTTTGCAAAAGAACTAGGACTTCAGCACCTCTGTGGGGCTGAAAAGCCCATGTGCAGCACGGACCAAAGAGCCAAAGACCCAGTTAATTGACATTATTTAAAGACTACTTTTGTGAGGAGCCCTTAGCTGGAGGAACAGAGCCTCAACTCGGTGCTAAATTATGCACAGAAGTTGAGGGAGATGAGAGTAAAAAATCCACTGGGTAATCATAATCACTGTGCAATTAGGTTTGATATCATAATAGAAGGTTACTCTCCTAGGGGTAATGCAGTGAGGGTGAACTTTAAAAGGCCACATTTAAAAACTATGAGAAAATATGATTAACAGCAGGCTCAAGGGCAAAGCGAAACACTTTAAGAACATGTGACAAATTTGTTCCTGGAGTAACTCCTGTAGCAGTCCCAGGAGTTGTACCCAGGATGAATTTGGCTAATGCAATCAGTCTGGAGGCTATTTAAGAACCTGAGCGAGAGAAGCAGATGGTGGTTGGAGCTTTGAGATGAAAATAGGAACAGGAAGGATGAAGTCTGTGGYTCCATTGAGCTTATTGAAAATAAACATTCTTATAAAAACATTAAAGAGGGTGTCTAGCTAAACACCAGAACATAGGATACAATAAATGACAGACAAGCTGGAAGGAAAAAGGACATTGAGATATAGGAGGAGTACAGAAAAAAAAAAAAAAATTCTAAGTATTTCTGATACTGGAGAGAAAAAAAATAGCTGAACCCCCAACCGGGCATCTGAAGACTGGAATTTAGAAAGCCACTGGTGTGGTGTGACAGCTTTATTGTACCTGTTTAACTCAAATATACGTTTCTGCTGAAAGATGCCACTCTTTGTGCTAACTCGCTGTCAGATGTGCAAAATTATGCRTCTCTTTTGCAGAACCCTGTAACTCTGTGTGGAGAGGGAGAAGCTGAAAAGTAGGATGCTGAAGCAGGGGAAAAAAAAAGTAAAGAACTTGGCCTGAGTTATCTCTATGGATGTAACTAAAGAGATTCCTTGTCTGCGCCACTTCCTTGGGAGATTAGAGTGACTTCAGCAGTGATTTACTCTAACTTCCATAGAAGGTGAACAGGACCTTAGGAAGGAGTTATGTGGCAGCCAGCTCTGCAGGGCAGTAAATCACCTGGACTAGTTAGTACTGGTCCAGACTGTAGAGAAAATGATAGCGAGCCTGCCAAGCAAGGTGCCCTGCTCACCTTACTGGTAAAACACCCCTTTGCAAGCCAAGGAAGGAGCTTGCAGTGCCCCCAGGAACAGCACAGGGGAGCCCACAGAAGAGCTGAGAGTGGCAAATCTTGCAGAAATGCTGCCCGTGTGGGAGGGAAGCCCACAGCACCCCGATGGAGGATGGCCCGGGGTTGGGATGCCCAAGCCCCTGGTCAGGCACCTCTCAGGGAGGTGGCACCCAGCCCTGCTTCCCTGGGCAYCCATGGGGCAACCATTGCCCAGCCATGTTTCACCCCAGTCCAGACGCTCTCCCCGTGTGTGGCTCACTGTGCAGCAAGGTCCCCACACCTTGGAGACCAGGCTCGCATCCCAGTTCATAGCCACGGTGCGGGGCAGTGCTCCTCAGGAGCACTTTCCTCTCCTACCTTCATGTGTCTTCTGCAGACAAGTTTCCTTCCCCTTGCCCATGGTGATAGTGGGGGAGCCCCTGGGCACAGCGGGTRCCACATGCTCTGCACGCTCCCTTGTGATGCCAACAGAGATATGCCACCAGTGACAAACTGTTAATGTTCAGCCCTGAGGAAGACCTCCACATCCACCAAAGGGGAAGGCTCCATCTCCAGTGGGGTGCTCTGGGGTGCACAGATCTCGGGGTCTAGACATAGCCAAATCCATCAAGTTTATTCACATTGTAAGTTTTCCAGAGTCAACAGCCTGTGCGTTCATGTTGGTACAGCCTCAGGCGCAGAGGAGCCTTAAACGCCGCGTATCTCATGGCATTACAATAATATAGGCAAATAAATGACAATAGCAAGTAACCCCACTTCTGCCTCCACAAGGCAATATCATTCTTTCTAGGCAATTCCTCAACTTAAAAGTTAATAAAACAGTACATAAAGGTGACCTGGTGGATATAATTTACATGGGTTTTCAAAATGCTTTTGATAAGGTCCCTCATAAAAGAATATTAATGATAATGAGAATGATCTTACATTTATGGTAGTGTCTTTCATCCAGATGAATCCCAAAGTGCTTTACAAAGTTTCTACTAACTGATTGTACAAATCATGTGTCATATATATCCCCAAGGTGCCRCTAGGTCTGAGAGAAGGCATGACAGCTATTTAATTGCCTTGCATGCTGCTATTCAATAAGTTAGGGCAGAAAATAAACCCAAAGGCTGTAGCCACATGAGACTAGAGTGAATTTAAGTAGGGAAATACTCCTTACCACAACTAAGATTTGGCTCCTAAATGACAAACAAACCTGTTKTTTCCCTCTGCCTGGGAAGGACCCCTTAGGCTCAGGATGACCAAGGAATCATTTAGGGGGCAAAAAGACATCTGTTCCTAGGCAGAGTCACTCCCAACCTTACAAGGCCACCAGAGTGAAATCCCTGGCTCCTAGCAAATAGAGGCAAAAGTCGCGATGACTCGCCGCAGCGCTGCCCGAGTGACGAGTGACGAGTGACGAGTGATGAGTGACGAGTGACGAGGAGACCTGCCTTGCTGCGAGCAGCCCAGACAGCGCCTGGTGCTGCGCCCCGCCAGCGGCCCCGGGAGCTCAATAATTACCCACGTCAACATAAGCATCTCCTCCACAACACACGGTTTTAGCATCACCACCACAGCTCAGTGGTCGAGGCTGTGGCTCTCTGCTAATTCATTCCACATTTATTCCCACCCAAAGGCAGATTTTATTTCTCATGTGAACTTGCCCAGGCTCATTTTTTCTAGACATGCCTTCCTGTTACACTTCTTCCTGCCATTTTCTCCCCATTAAAGTATTTATATGCAGTAATTAATTAATCACTCAAAGAAAAAGTGCCTGAACTCAGCATTTCCTCTCATGTGCAAATCCTSTTTTATGTTTTATTTTTATTTTCTGCATTTTCCACATTCCCTCTTCCATAAGCAACACAAACAAAATACTTTGATCATGAAGAAAATGGCCAGGATTTGTGCAGAGGACATTTTCAGCTAACTGCTCTGTTAGTGATTCACTCAGAGCTTCTTAAAGCTTTCCTTGTGGGTAGCTGGYTAGGTTAGATTTTTTCTGGGGGCGGCATGGAGACATTTCCATTTGTTGCAGTATACAACAACTATGCTTAGGAGTGCCTGTGCTTGGCCAATTTATTTGAGAATAACACCATCGTTTTCATTCCCCTCTCCAAACCTTCAACGTGATTTTGACATATGGCTTTCAACCTCTCAAGCAAGTCTTTGCTGACAAGCACAAGAAGGGCATCTTCGACCCTTATTAGTCCTGAGGAAGCAACCTCTACTTCTGCTCTGCAGTCAGCTCTGCTTTTGAGATGCATCTTTGAAGTGCTACTAATCTGGACTCTATAATAGTCTTGAGAACAGCTCCAGCTTTAAGCATATTTTGTATAGAAAGTACCAGAACATTCAATATAAAGACAGAAAATATCTTGTCTAATTTGCCTAAAAATCAAAGGCTTCATATTTTAATTAAGATTTTAAAAGAGAAGTTTTCATTGCTCTTTGATTTGTTTTCTCTTTTTTCTGTTTTCAGATACGAAGGTCTTTAAAGAACATCTTTACCGAGAAAGCTTTCATGACAATAATTTAAYCAAGTGTCATGCTAAGGGTCTTGCAGAGTAGCTGCTATCTCAAATCTGAGCTTCCCATAAGACCAATGCACAAGGTTGAGAGAGTTGAGGCACTCTCCCTAATTGTGCCTGGCTCAGTGCAAAGGGCTSTCTGAACTTTCATGTGCTGCATGCRCACATTCTCTGCAGAGAATGAAGACATAAGAAAACAAAATCTCTACTTCTCCCTGGTATGAGCTGCTCCACTGTTAGATTGATTTGGCAGCTTTTTTATTCTCTCTTAAATGAACAGCCTAAAACCAGATACTTGACTAGAATCAAAGCAAGAAGCTTACAGATAGGGGTCAATGCAGACTTTAGAGGGGCCAAGCTGGCAAATAGAGGATAGTTTTGTTCCATTTTTTGGCCACAGTTAGTATTGTGAAACTTTCTTAAAGTTCTACTATACTATATAGTGAATTGGGGCTAAGAAGGCATTCCCGTRAGCAGCAGAATTAATAAAGGAGCTCTTGCATACAGAGTCTTTGATGTCTAACAAAATATAAGCTTATTAACCTTCCTGTCTTTGAGGTAAATAATAAGTTTTCTCATCTTTATGTCTCTACAAAACCATAATACTTTTCAGACCACTGCCAGAACCTGCCTTATGGAGCCAGGAGAAGTGAACAAGCCTGAAGTGCTCCCTGTGCAACGTTATCGCTCCGTCCTTGGACATAGACATCCTTTTCATCTCAGTTGTGAGTTCTCCTGTTTGGGAGGGTGAACTGAACTGTATGAAATGAAAGCTTGAAGTAGATTAGGACAAGCAATCTTTGTCCAGAACTCAGGCATCAAGTAGTGGCAAGGTTGCTCTCATCAGTTTTCTCTCCTAGCTGTATAGGCAGAAAGATTTCCGCTCAGCTGTAATACCCTTGGGCACACCTTTGAAATCCTCTATCAAGCCATCTACCAGAGGTAGTGCTTATCACCAGCCTGCCCAAGTGATGCTCTCTTCCTCCACCGTGACAGCTTGTCAGGCTTTGCAGCACACTCAGTATTTCATATCAAAAGAGTTCCCCACGCATTCAAGTTATATAAATTATATATTGCTGGGTAAACACAATCTCCCTCTGCCAATTCTTCTAGGCCAGAGCCAGCAGCCAAAACAACAAAAATCTTGTGAGAACAGCCATCCGGGGCCAAGCTGTCAAATATCTCCAAAAAAAGGAGCTGATTTGTCATCAGAAGTTATCATTGCACATGGAACTCAAGTCCTGCTTCAGTGCTGCATCAGCCAAACTGGTGACAGATTTTTGCTGTGTGATCCCATACCCTCACATTACAGCCCTTTATGCACTGCATAACCTCTTTTGATGGATAGGGATTAGCTAAATCCTCTGAGAATGACAGGAAGGAGCAACTGTCGTTTGAAATTGCTGCCCAACAGGCTGTCCACACAGAGCAGCAGGAGTCTCCTCAGTGCTCGCATTCCGTTAGAGAAGCTGTGCCTCATCCTCTACTTCCTATGGTCTTTGGAAAGCGAAAATCTATTAGGCAGTTTAATTTCAAGAGTGCATAAGCATCCATGCAATTTTGTCCTGTTCAAGGAAGCTCTGTAGGTAAAATAATCATTTAAAACTTGTTTTTTTCCTGATGCCAAAATGGCATAAAGAGGTTTTAGCATTATGCAAGGGCTCTTGTATACAACATACTCATATGCGTGGTGTAGCACCTGGCCATTCCAACCTGATCAACATTTTTCACTTTGTTTMTTTACAATGGGTTTTAGTCCCCTCAGTAAAGACGTTGCTGAAGTAATTAGCCTGTAAGAGGCCCTCAGAAGCCACAGAAATAGGGGTTGGGAGGTTTTCCAAGCACACACAAAGCTGGTCACGTTCCAACATCCTCTGGGTACTCACATGCCAGGGACACGCAGGTGCAGGCTAGCATAAATGGGGAAATAGGAGTTGGAGGGAAGGCAGTCTGGTCCCCCTTGCAGTAATATAAGGCACATTCATACCTCAGGTACCAAGGTGCCTATTTGGTCTAAAATATTTTTTTACCTTTTTAAGTCAGTATCTCCATTCAGGCAACCAGGGAACCCTTTTTCCTGGGTACATAGTTACTTGAAATATCCCCAGACAGGCGTTGATTGCTATTGACATTTGTCTTTTGGCAGCTGTCACAGCAGGTTCCTTGAGAGATGTGATAAATGTCTTGCAATTATGTACTTTATGATGCCCCCCCAGAGAAACATCTTGACTGCATGTTTTTGTATGAGGGTGTCCATATCCACTGCACAAGAGGGTCTGTGATAGGTGGTATCAACATAAAAATGTGACTCATCCTTTCACTTGTCTGCATGTCTTGATGCATCCAGTTGCTTCTTTGGGATGGAAATGCTAGCCTTAAGCAAGAGGAATAGTTTCAGTGCTACTTCTTTGTTTCTTATTGCTTTTYTTCCTCCTTCATTTCAGATTTCAGAGATTTGGCCAAAACTTATTGTATCTTCTGCACAGGCTCCCTATCAAGACATTGAGTAATTCTTCAACATCTTCCCCAAATGTCTTTGCCTTTTTTTCCCTTGTCTTTCATCTTTCTTCATCCTACCTTGTATCATCCCAATATCCAATTGAATTCTTTTCTAGCTGTTTGTATCTCAGCTCTTCACAAACAGTGACATCCGGAGTGCCCAAGAACTGCCCACATTCTGCACCTACACTTGGCTCATAGATACTGGGTACTACCAAGTGCATTAGATATAGAGTCAAAACACTGGTTGCCTGCAGAGTTCATTAAGCTCTGGAGCCTGAGGGACTACCTCCATGGTAAGCTTGGCTTTGTGCTACTGTTACGTCCCTCTTTTCAGAGCATCTTCAAAGGGCTACAGAGAAAGCAGTTTCCAAGTTTCCTTGGGAAAACTGTTTCCAAATAGAGATTTTTTTTTTTTTTTGACATTTCTAAAGTTGAGGTGGACCAGTATCCCAAAAGGAGCAGCCAAGATCTTTACCAAAATTGGCCCTTGATTGGCCTAAATGTTGGGCACTTGAAAACTCAGGTCTGAGCTATTACYCAGGCCTAGCCCAGCAGGGCGGACACAAGGCCCAAAAGGGCAGGAGCTAACACCATCACCTCTCCACGCTCACACRTACTGTATCTGCTTTATACACCTTGTTCTTTCATCAGCCTCTTTGTATGAATAAGCCACACTTTGGATCAGTGAGAGCTACCAGCTGAGCTCAATGTAACTTTGTACCAAAGCAGACTGTACAGGCCAAGCAGAATTGCTTTGTCTTGATCCCCTAAATGTGCCATTTTGCAACAAAATATTCCCCTTTGTTCTCCTTTAAACCTCATGGGGGAAAGGAAAGAAGGGCCTAAATGTGGAACAGGAACTGTTAATTACCCAGACAAGCCCAACTCTGACCCTGGATCAGTGGTACAACGTGCAATAGTCCTGCTAAAAAGCCTGATGGAGAGAGAGTCAATGGAGTTGAGTCCTCTCATGGAAGCCGAACAAATTATTTTCCGTACTCCAATACGCTGCAGTACTCCATTAATTTGAGTTAATTTAATTTCTTTTTCAAGTATTGCTTTTGTCTGTTTCTCAGTTTGAAGGTCCTAGAAGGACCTCCTGTGGCTTCTATGAAGCAGCTCGCAGAGGAACAATATGCCCTCAGTGGTTTCTATAGTTGCCCCAATTAAACTGTAAGCATTTCCACAGCATATTATTGGGGGAGTTAGAAAAAAAAATGTAGCTCACTCATACAAAACTGATAGCTTCAGAAACCAGAAGGACATGCGTTTAAGCTTTATAACCTTCCCAACTTTCCACCCATCCTCCTAGCCAGCTGGTATTAAGTGATATATATTTTGCTCTACAAGCTTTAAAAGTTTCCTATCAGACCTACTTAGGCAACCACTGTTATTCATTTCTGAAGAGTTTTATAGCAGCCCATGTGCTGGAGAATAAGTATGTTTAACTGATCTTAGTGATGCAACATTATTGGTACCACTAATTCCACAGCCATCATTTCTTCTCAGTACAAGGAAGATAATATTCCTAAAAATGACTGTGTTTTCTAAAATAGCTCTATTCAGCACTATATCTCTACCTTCTAGCAGCATAGTTTAATTTGCATTTAAATCATGTCCTGAGATAGTAGGAAAAGCAATTATACATAACACCAACCAATTTTCGAGCCTTGTCTTTTTCTAGGCCCATGACCAAATCTCTCTTCAGGRTTCTAAAACCACCTCCCCCAAATGCAAAATGCCCAAATACAGGCCCTGGCTCTTTTCTTAAGGGCCCTCTACTCGCTAGTTCATATTGTGAAGTCAATTCAGATCAGTAGAGAGCAAATTTGGTAGAGCAATCCTTGGTTCTCTTTGCAATTATGTTGCCTTTGTTGACTTTTCCCTGATGGCAAGGTTTGTCTCCTGCTGCTGCTTGAGCAGAAGGTCTTATGAGGATCCCGGGCTCGGGACATTAAAAGCACCACAACCCACCATGCTGTCATGATCGTTATAAATGATGAATCATGGCCTGAATCTCAGATGGTAGCACAGATGGATATAAATTAAGACAAAGTGATAGTAGGACAATAGGGTTTGATCAGGAGTTGACCTTGGGTCTTGTTTTTTCCAGAGACCATTCTCCATACTTAGATTGAGATATACTTGAAATCTTCATGATTTTTGTAGACTTTTGATTCAGGTTAATTATTCAATCGAGGAAAAAGTTCATTGAAGATGCAGATCATTCTTAACAAGACTCCAGATCATATTTAAAGAGAATATCCTAGAAAGCTGTTTAAACACCCCACACTCTTCTTTTTCTTCAGAAGCATAAAAAGTGATAGAGGATGAACTGTAATTTCCATTGCTCCGATTATCTGCTCATGAGCCATGTGAAGAGAAATACAATCCCCTGTATTAAAAGTGTCAATTCAGAAGCATTAAGCCATTAACTGTAGTGTAAGTCCTAAGCAGAAAAGAGAATGATGCATCATAGGGTCCGTGATATGGCCCATAAAGTCAATACTGAAGCCATGAAATTCAGACTTGAGTGCAGTTTTCTTCAAGGTTTAGGATCAGCCTGGACCTAACTTGCTAAGTAAGCCTCCCTCTACCATTAAAAGTAATTCAACCATTAAGATAATTCAGGACTGAAACTGCTACAGTCATGCTGTGGATCTGCCTTACAGTCAACTCTAATCTGGCACTTGGAGAATCCTCTGTGCCAGTAAGGAGTCCTAAGCTTTTAGTGTGGAAAGCACCTGTCCAAAAGATGTAGCATACTGTACAGTTAATGTTAGCAAATCAGATGCTTTGCAAGCTGCATCCTGAGCCTAGAAGAATATTGAAAAGGACCACTTGGCATCAAGCCTTTAACATGACAAATCACATCATTGCATCAGTGAGCCAAAAGGAGAATTTTCCAATTAAACTTCCACAACTTGTCAGACTTGAAGGTGAATGACAGTGATGACCCCTGCTATTTTCACCTCCCAACGTATTTTTAATTTGTTTTCAGCATTGCAACTGTCCCATGGATGCCTACCGCAGATCACCCCAGGATGACTCCTTATCTAGATGATGGTAGCAAGGGAAAGGTCTCCACCATCAGCACATGAAAATGCTAAAGAATCAATTTCCACTAAAATGTGAACAGATCAGAGTGTGTCAGTCCAGTTTAAGTGCATGAAAGATTTGTCAGCCCAGGAAGACAGTCAATAAAACAACTCAGAAGGGCTATTTAAACCCAAAGGCTCTGGACTGGGGTGAGAGCAAAGAAGCACTAGAGCTGTAGCACAAAACCTAACCTAGCTCTAAACTTATAAAAACTTATAAATGTTATAAAAAAAACATTGCTGCTACAGTGTCTTGGTATGATGTCCCACTATGGCTTTTCTGTCCTACTGATTTTGATTTAGATCGTGAAGAAAACGTTCCTTGAGCAGAAAAGAGTCTTAATCTCTCTCATGTCTGTGCTTACAGCAATAGCTCTTTCGACCCTTTCCCCAGCTGAGGCAGCCAGCTCATGAAAATGGAACTCTTTTGAAAATGACAGCAAACTTTCTTGATGTTTTTTTCCTTTTTTTTTATTTTTTTTTAGAGTGCAAAGTAAAACCAGTGCAAAACAGTAACATGAACAATCGTAAGAGAAAAAAAGGCATAGCCTGGTACTTGAGATAGGCCTATTTATAAAATATAAGAATAGATGCATCACAACAGATGTCAGCTCTCTAACGATGCTGTGCAAAGCCTCCCTGTGGCAGCCAGAAAATCGTAATAATGAAAAGGGAGAGAGAAAGAAAGTTGTTTTAAGAGAGGAATTCTCATATAATAGGGAATATTTTATAATAGTGATTTCATTGAATATATTTGTGAACACACACACACATATATATACACACAAATTAATAGAATGTTTAATATGTTATACAATATATTGCAGTAATTTGATGATATCCTGAAGTCTTAGTGAACAGATCTCTGTATAAAATCAGAGATCCACTGATCTTCCTACTTTCCACTTCCATCAGATTTCCTTATTGTATCCCTGCTTTCTTTAGGCTGGTMAGTTAAAGAGAATGTAACTGTTGCTGTTAGAAGCCAGTTTTGCCTCAAAAGAAAGGGTCGACCATTCCTCTAAAGAGCCAGGTGATTCACAGCCCTTGGAGACCAGTCATAGACATCCTACAGGTCCCCTCTCTAACCTCTGATAAATTTCTTGTTCCTAATCATAATCACTTGATCCCAAACCCTTTGGAAAAATAGAAGAATAATCCCTCTTTTTCTATCAAAGAATCGGAAGGTTTTAAGAACAGCACACATATGTTGTTATATTTTTGCAGAGCATTTATGTTTCTGATATTCCAAATTTTTATGCTCCCATATTATGAAATATTACCATTAGTAGACTTTTGCTGCCATTGTTTTCATTCCAGTTATTTTGTCCCATAAGCTACCTTAATGRTTTTGGTATTTTCTTTTATCTGGTTCTAATGGAGCCCCAAAATTAAGCCAGTGTCTAGGCTTTTCTCTARGAAGGGCTGAGCACCCACCCTGCCATGGTTATCCCACTAACTGCTGTAGGATTACACTGACGTGAGCCTGATCTGATGTTTCACTGAGATTCTGGGTTTTTTTGCTATATTCRCTGCATAGTTCCACACAGCTCTGGCCTGCACTAGTTTTATGGAAAGGAGGTTAATAACAAACTCAAATAAAAAAAAAAAAATCTGGTGGTTAGCACACACTGCTTAATATTTGGTGCAGTGCCAGCAAAAGTGTGGGAAACTAAGGACAGTAATTCTGTTATAACTGAAGATGTATTGCCAGTGAAGGAGGAAGGGGATTATTCCACTGCTTCATTTTTCCAACTGATAATTCAGTGAATTGCACATAGATGGGGTCAGTCTCTCCTCAGCCCTCTTGATTTTAGCAACAGTGAGAGGTCTGGACCAGATGCTGCCACACACTGAAAGCTAAAAACGTGCACTGTATTTAAATGTGAATTGCCAATAAATCCCTTCTAGGAGGCGCCTGAAGAGAGAGGAAAATTCAAGGCATGGTGGTAGGAAGCAGCACTCACGAGGCTGAATTTGCTGGTTGCACCGAAGCCACCGGGGTGCCGTTGCTAAACGCCCCCCTTCTTGTTTGGTGGTAAATAATTCATGTCCTGGAGGCGTAGGCGGAATCCGTGCTAGGCAGGAGCGGAGGCAGCTGATGAGCAGCTCTTTAAATATCCATCGCCTCCTGCTTGCAGGCACGACGTGTGGGTGCAGCGGGAGCGGGAATTATCCCGTGTTCCCTGGCACCTCTAAATACACCAGCAAACTCACCGCTATGTAGGGGATGGGAGGAGGTCTCATAAAGAAAAATGTGGCTTTTTTAAAAAATCCAGTCATTTCTTTTTCCCAGCCGAAACGTTTGACATTACCATGATGATGTTATATCCCCTAACAGGTGGAAAAGCCGTACAGGTACTTTAATTATGTATTAGTACAGCATTAAGCTAGTTTTATTTGCTGAACGTTCTGTCAATTACTGTTGTTACTTGAGAAGCATGACTGCTCCCAGGTTGATCATGTATTTAACTAGCCAGTCAATGCTATTAATCACCAGGCATTTTCAGCCAAGGATATTAACACTGAAACCTATCCAGGATCGCTTATAAATGGGTCCTGGCATTCTTCAGAGGGAAATGCTACTTTCCAATGCAAGAGAGGTTCTCTCAAGTCTCTCTCTCTTTTTTTTTCTCTTCTTTTAAATTGCAATTTAAATCCAAAAGGGGAATGAATAATTGCCCTTAATGAAATAAACTGCCATCCCAGAAAATTAGTAAATATGTGATCAGCTCATTACCAGATGAACAGACAGCAGGAGGTCTTTTGCTACGATGCAGATGCTGTTAAAAAAACAGTGAGGTGTAAGAAAGGAGGCATGAAAGCCAAACTGGGAATTCTTCTTGCTTGGAGTAGGAGAAGACATGAGAGCGACCCAAGTAAGGTTGAAAGATGTTTAGCATTTAGGGACAGAAAACTTGACTTTGAAAACTTATTCCTGAACACAATATCCTGGTCTTTTGGGTAGAAAAGACATTGGCCTCACCATGCCTTAGAAACAGGTGATAAAGAACATTTACCTGCAAGGAGATGTTCTGCAGCAATCACTGTGCAGCCTCCCTGTGCACAATAGCCATGAACTTCAAATCACAGCTAATCCCACTGCAAAACTTATCTATGAAGTTCAGGCTTTAGCTATGCTGTGCTCATCTTCTCCCTTCCCATATGTTTTGAAAGCCCTAGCAAACGGTTCCACACCACCTCGGTGCTTTGGCAACACAGCCACATGGGAGAGGTGAGGAGAATCCACCCAAATGTCTCCATCTCTTCGATTAATAGACCAAAATTGTCCTTTCACCTAATACACACCATTTGGAATGAAATGCTGCAGACACATGCTTTGCTTTTCAGGTTGCATTTAGTTGACACACAAAATATATTTATTTCYACATAGTGAATAATCAACCAAAAACTCACTTTCATTAGCTGCATCTCCCCATTGTTGGCTCCTGTCCTGAAGTTTTCATACAACATCTGCAAAAGTAATAAACTAATTATAGAAGCCATCTGGAACAAGAACAGAGTGGAATAATTATTTAAAAAAAAAAGTCATCATTGAATAATGGCACCATAATAGATGGGATGCCAGAGGAACTGTGATCATAACAAACTCAGTACCATTAAGGAGGGATACAAGGAGATTTACATCAAGAAAATCATGATTTCTCATTAGGGGAGCTATAGTGGAGAGGCACTTTGATCCATATATGAGACAGTCTTTGTCCTGAGACAAAAGTCCTACCCGAAACCAGAAGTTGATGGATTTTCCATCATAAAACATAAACATCATTTAAACATAAAATAGTGACATCCAGAAGAAAACCCATAAAATCCTGATCCTTATGCTGCTGCACTGTGGTCCTCTTTTTTTCCAGGACAACAATCTGTTTTTTAGACCTTTCCAAAGGAACAATGAAGATCTATCCTCCAGGAAAAGACAGTTCTTCATGGTCATTGGCCATCCTCCCTGCCCTGACATCCTTTCCTACCCAGAAACTCCTGATAATACAGAGGCAGCTTGATGTGGAGCAGGGACTCCTTTGAGGTTTTGAATTTCTCTTTCTGCTGGTGAAACACCACCCATCCCAGCATGTTCCATGCCCTGGGATGTGGCCCAACCTGCAGGCCACTCAGAAAGACTCCAGGTGTGGGAGGCATCAGGACCTCTCTGCTTAGCTTGCTCATCTGGGCCACAACAGGGAGCTTGATTTTAGAATTTCACAGAGCTCTGGAGATTYTAGGACATGGTAAAAGCTTCCTGCATCTATCCAGCCTTGCATTAAATAATCAGCTGGAGGCCAGCTGTGACAAAATGGGTTTTTGTGGTGATTAGTACTATTATTACTTATTAATTAGAGTTGATTGCTTTGATGTAGAGGATCCTGCCTGTGCTAAGTTCCTGCTGCATGGCTTCTGTAAGCAATGTTTTGAGGGTAACTTGTGCTTCAGCTTTTCTGAGAGGAGATGGAGAATGTGGTAAGATGCCTAAGCATTTGATGTTTGATGCATGTGCAGAAATTTGGAAACATAGCACTGGTATTAACATCTTCCAGGAGTCATAATAGCAAATAATGCACTCATGAGTCCGTGATAGCACTTTAAAACAGTAAATAGCCCTATTAGAATCAAGAAGTTGTTCCTGCAATGGGAAGTGCAGGTCTAAAGAATGTCATTATCAATAATCTAGCTAATCATCTTTGGCTTGCATTTACTGAGAGAAAAGTCTGCAATTCTGTTACCCGCCTGCTGAATCAACAACATCTTGCTATAATATTATTTCAACACACRCCATTAATTCTGATTAAAAAGCACCATCCAGTTGTGATTCTTATTAGGATTGTATTAGTGTCTTTACTAAGAGACACCATCTCCATTATTTTCATAATTATTATTATTTATCGCTTATGTTACTGCAGCAGTGCTTTGAGGGCACATTCATTAGCCAGTGCATTGTTGGATCTTCTAAGGCATGAGCATAAAATGGTTCCTGCTTTTGTGGAGGAAGACAACGGGTGGAAGTGGAGGAATAGAGGGACACAAAGGGACCTCAGCTGAAACCCAGACTTCAGCAGTTGTGTCTTCATTTTGACAGTCTCTGCCTCTTGAGGCACTGAGGGGACCTCTGCCCATGTCTCCCAGGTTAGACCTACGTGTTGCAGCACAGGATGAGAGCACAGAGGTGGGGAGGGCATGGGTTGAATCCCATTGCTGACACCCACCAGCAGATTGCATGCGTCCAAGCCACCTGCACCTTCTGCAGGAGTGGGATGCTTGCTCAGAGCTGTGTTAATAAAACATTTCTATATTTAGGCATATAAATAAGCAGCCTAATTTTCAAAGCACAGCTTCCTGAAGTTACCCTTTGGAAAGTCAAGTGAGTGCTTGGCCACAGAGTCCTAGATGTGAAATGGAGAAAAATAAGTTAAGATGAAATGAGGCATTAGATATATTTTTTAGTACTAAAGAGAGCAAGGAGCAAAAGAGAAGTCAGCCTGGCTGAGGAAGGAGAACAAGCTCCGCTCTCTGGAACTCCTCTAGCTCTCGCAACCATCTGGAGTCAGTTGTTTGCCTCTGTATTGGCCATGTAACATTAAGGAGAACACAAGTACAGGTTGAAA
This sequence comes from Nothoprocta perdicaria, assembly GCF_003342845.1. Lineage (NCBI taxonomy): Eukaryota > Metazoa > Chordata > Aves > Tinamiformes > Tinamidae > Nothoprocta > Nothoprocta perdicaria. The sequence continues at coordinate 4,312,969 of NW_020455976.1, forward strand.
GCTTGTGAGATGCTTTTTAATCCCTAGACAAATGGTATCAAAGATCTTCAGTGTATTTACCATTAAAAATGTTTTCACTGAAGGTTATAGCACAGTTGCACAGAGCTCTTGTGTTCCTGCATCCCTGTAGCCCTGGGTTGCTTTCTTCCCACAGACTCCTGCAACTTCACTTAGAAGATTAATATTTTAAAAGCAGTTAATGCTGCTAATTGATCGGGGAAACAGATATGTCAACCCTTGTTTTCCATAAGACTCACTTTGGAAGCATGCATGATAAATGCACCCCAAGAGACATTATCATCATCACTCCAAATAAATTTTTCAGACAATGGAGTGCATGGCCATTAGTTTTCACCAAGAAGAAAACATAGGTGGTGCTAAGCTACTTGCTAAACACATGAATATGTATTTTTCCCCTACTGAAATGAACTGATGCAGTTCAGATGAAAAGGACCATGACCAGGTGAAGGCAATAGGGAACAAAKTCGAATTAAGGAGAGGTATTGAATTAGCAATCGCATTTGCCCTGTGCACCTACCATGGAGCCCCACAATAAATGTCTCGATAAGACCACGCAGCCCATGGTTCTTTCAGCAGCCTCCAGCAGTGAAACAGGAGATTGTCCCTATTATCAAAGAACAGCAGGGGTTTGGTGGTGTGGGACACAGAGATTGAATTCCCATTGTAAGATGATCCTCTAGAGCTGGAAAGAGCTGCAAAAGGAACAGCTGGCTCCAGTATGTCATTAGGCTTCAATGATATATGGTGAATTCTGTTAAATATACAACTTGTCAGCAATGTAATTAATATTTTGATGGCTGGTTCTTCGGATTGTGTATTTATCAGAGACAAATGGTATTCTGATCCGAACTCCACACCGCTATCAACTATGCATTAGGATCTCTGATGTGAGCCTAGTTCACGGTGTGTTGCCAGCTGTGCAGCAGAGACCCAAATCCTGTCCTGGACACTCAGAAATCCCAGGTGGTCTGGGATTTCATTGTGCAGGTGGGTCCTCTGGGGACCTCTTGGGTCTTTAGTGCAWGAGATTCTTGCCCCAAGCTTTGAAACTGAGTTGTTTGGGAAATTTTGCTTTTCAGTGTTATATCCCGCATGCTTTTCTTAAAAAAAAAGAAAAATCCTTATTTTTTGATTAAAAATGATATTTTCTTCAAAAAACATCTATTGGCAGCTTTTATGTCAGTTCCACTCTCACTGGTTCTCTGCAGTGAGAGTCACGTAGCTGCTTTTCCAATTACATTGCATTTCTTTGTAGATTTAGATGAAGGAAAACATGTTAAATAAATGATTTGCTACCAATTATTCACTCAGCTCTAAAAACAAATACACACGCATGTGTTTACGTAAAGGCATAGTAGGCAGTCCAAAGTATTTGCTATTTTAAGAGCTTATTAGGAAATGACACAGAAAAATGTCTCTTCTACGATTATGAGGATGTACATCATCATTCCCTGTACATAAAGTTGGGGGAGCATTGCTCCATAACGAAAGGTAAGAATGTGATCAAAAGGAGAACAGGAGTGAAGATAAAGATAAAGATAAAATTGCAAGCCTATAAATGTAAACTTCATAAATATCTTATTTCTTTTAAAGAACAAAATAAAGACACACACCTCTACCTGTTTTATTATAGATGTGCCTTCAGCACAGTAACCTAAGAGAGTGCTGAGATTCTCAGGGTCACTTCCAACAGATTTTTTGATACTCCTCTTTGAAGAAATCTCATATCATTATCTAAATAGCGCAGGTAATAGAGAATAATACAGGAGAAAAGAGCACACAAGAGAACATTACATAGTATTGAAAAGATCCGAAAAAGAATCTATTTCCCTGTTGACATCTGTTTCATTATGTTTTAGGAAAACAGTTCAGTTGCTTTCTTCTTCTTTTTCTTACCTTAAAATATTTATTTTTCATACTTTTTTTTTTTTTTTGGATAGTTCTAAAACCTAGACACAAAGCAACATTTCTGAAGCTAAGTACTAATAGTGCCCCGGGATGTGTTTTGACCAGGCCAAGCCACCACTAGTCATCCCTATAAACTACACCAGCTACAGACTATCTCATTTATAAAGACTGCCCTAGACAATGATCTAGATGCTTATGATCAGAAAATAATACCCCTTCCCCCMAAAAAACAAGGGCTGAAAGAAGAAGGGATATTTCACTGGATACAGTCTTATTTTAACAAACCCACCTAATTTCCAGGCCCTGCTATCCAGTCTGGGGATATCTTGGGGCTAAGCAGATACAGACAGAGAAGAGCAGACCTCAGACTGTTCCTGTTTGTTTTTCCTGTTGGTTGAGGAAAGCAATAATAGAAGCTCAAAAAGGTCTTAGATTTGTTACAGGTGAGATAATAAAGGAATAGTACAGGGACTTCAAACATCTCTGAACTATTCACATTTCTTCAATTTGCAAAATTGTACTGGAAATCGAAAACCATTGGGCCTGTTATTAGTTTTGCAATGTCCTCAAAAGACTTTTGCAAATCCTGAATCTCTATCTTTTTGTTCACCTACTTTGCTTCAAAAGACAAAATTTTATCTTGGAAAATCAATGTTGAACCTCTGAAGTGTGAAAAATATAAAACAAAAGGTCCCAAAATCTCTCTCTTTTCATTTCAAGAAACAGCCTGGCCAATAAAAGCTAGACTAAGCAACAAATGAACTTTTATGTTATTGTCTATTCGATATCTTTGCAGTCATCTTTTTACAGAGGAGAGAAAGGTAGTTTGTGAAATATTAGACTTCATATTATTTTTAAAAGTTCCTTTAGTTTACCATAGCTGAATTTCTTCTTAAGCATTTTTGATATGTGTTAAGGAGCGCAGATTTGGCAATTTATCTAAGCACCTCCTTTACACTGCCTTGGCATTGCACATTGCTGGCTTTCCCCAACTAGCTGACTTGAACGAGTGGTGGAGTACCTGTCTTCTGCTTTATAAAAGAAGAAAAACAATAAATAGGGGAGATACAATTCATCTCCTAGAGTAGAAAGGAGCATTACCATCTGAGCAATCTTCACAGACTTGATTGAACATGAAACTGGTATGGGCACTTTCAGTAAAAGGTACCTAAATCAGCGACACTTTAAGCTGATTCCTACTTGGATCAATAACAGGAAATCTCAAAAGATGACGATCCACATCTTACAACCCTTCCCAAAAGCTACAGCCACTCTCTGAGTCCCAAAATGCTCCAACCTGAGGCTTCTTGCTTTCCTGCTCACTAGTGAGTGAAGCTATTTCACTTTCCTCCCCTGTTTGCTGAAAGAAGCAAAGCAAAACAACAAACGTGAGAGGAGTGACTTTACTGGCCATCACTATCTTCAAGAAAGTCCATTTCAGAAAAAAAAAAAAAAAAAAAAAAAGGTGAAATAAATGGTGAAGTGGGCAATTATAAGATAACCTATCTAAGACCTTAATCTTACTAAGGTGCAGACAATTCTCTTGCCTTTTCCAAAGCATTTTTTCCTGCAGGAACAGTGTTTATTTTTAACTTTCCCTCAACAAACCAAGTGCCAAAAAAAAAAAAAAAAAAAAAGAAAGAAAGAAAAAAAGAAAATAAAATAAAAGAAGTAGAAAGAAAAGAAGAAAAAACTAGACTAGGCAGGGTAGCAAAGAAGATCCTGTGATTAAAATTCTAGCCTGAGACTCTATATACCCCAGTTTACTCCCTGGTTCATTACTCACTTTATGCATGATATTGGAAAAGCCACTTAAACTTGCTCTGATTACATTTGCCATCTGTAAAAGAYGCATAATGATACTTTGTTTTGTCTGTTTTGCCCATTAGAGTGCAAATTGTTTGGGTCATCTCCCAATACTAAGGGGTRTTTAGTCATTACTGAAATATAAATATATAATAGCAATAAAATAACATGCCAAAAGACCAAAAAAAAAAGCTAGAAATACATAATTTTCCTCTTTACAGCTGTCAATACAATTATAATTCCACGGAGAATGAACCATACAGCTGCTCTGTGTGGTTTCCTGCAGATCTATGTTCAGGCATCTCCTAGAGTTTCACTAAATCGAGGAGATCGGGTGCTGCACGCTCAATGGAAGAGCAACGTCCTCCTTGCACTGCTGGTTTCCTGGGCTCTGTGCAGGACACTCGCAGAGGAGAGGTTTGGTGAACTGCCTGCACACATGGAGATGAACCATTCACAGAGTCACAGAGTCACAGAATGGCTGAGGTTGGAAGGGACATCAAGAGACATCTTTATATTAGCCTAAGCCATACATATGGTTAGGGCTAGGAACACCCACACACACAGTCACCATAACTCAGCTGATCCTTGGTGATTTGCTGAAATACAATAATTAACCATATGCAGGGACCCTCTTCGACAAATGCCCTCTCATAATTATTCCTTTTCCTAAAGATACCTCAGGACTAGAAATTTAATTAGAAGAAGAAGAAATCCAGCAAAGTCCTTTCCAGACCTAACATTTTAGAAACGTGACCCTATTACATGCAGAAGAGGCTATGCCACAGTGATTAGTGAAGGTTTTCGTGATTGCTCCCCTCACCTGGTGACCTGCATGCCTGGTGCCATAGGCAGCAAACCTCTGCAAATTGGATTCTCCATTCATTTCTAGGGCAGAGAGGACCTRAACTCACTTTTAAGTCAGAGCCAGAGCAATTTTTCTCATGCCACAGGGTCTCCTCATACACTCTGGGCGAGAYGTCTGGAGGCTGAAGTCCTTCACCCCCCTGGCTTTTCAGTTCCCCATGTCAAAATTTCTCAGCACTGTGTTGTTTTAGTACTAGCCCTCTGTGGAGAGTTACTAACCATACATCAGGAGCCCAACAGAGCACTAAGAGGCATAGACAGCGATCAACTAAATGGAGCAAGTGAGAGCTGGGAGGATGATAGCGTGGGAGAATTTGAAGTGAATTGGGGTGTGTTAAAAAATGACATATTAATGGCCAAAAAGACCCATGTCCCTATTCATTCATAGAAGATGGAGAAGCTCTGACAGAGTTTTCTAGAGTGAATGTGAAAGACCAGATTTTGCCAATGCACAACTGAAGCAGGAGAATTTCACGCAATTTCCCCCCTCTCCAACTTACTTCCACCCGTTACCTTTCGTGCGTTAACTAAACATGCCCTATTTTCTTTCACCTTTTTTAGAAGTGAGAGCTTTGGAGTAATTTATTGTCCCCATTTACTACTCCTTTCATCAAATACAGAAATCAATAGCAAGCTTCTGGTCAATAAAAGCTGTTTATTCTAGGCCAAAGCTTCTTGAAGGTGCTAAGAAAGGAAAAAAACAGGAATAATTAATACATGTGTGATAGTGGCCACTGGGTTGTAACTAATAAGGGGAATGTATCATCTGTTAGGAGAAAGTTTTCATTCTACAGCTGCCTTGAAGACCTGGGGACATTTCTCTTGCCACGTGAAAGAACAGGGCATAGTTACTTACATTATCAAACAGGAGTTTTAGTCCAATAGGTAAAACTTCTCTGGCCCTCTCTGAAACTAAGCTCTTGCCTGCACAGCCTCTCTCTGCCACTAGCCTCCAGGGAGCTGAAAAGCTGCTTTTAGAATCCTGCAAAGTGAGGAGTTGAACTCAAATTCCCTATTCATCGTGTATCTTTACCCCATTAAGGTTTAGATCCCGCTGCCTCACTGACAGAGATCTTCTCATCTTTACTGGGTGACTTAAAAGTAAACGTTAAGYGCAGCTCATCACGCAGGGTTCAGCCATCCAGGTGCCATCCAGCAGAGCAGGCTGACATAAACSGTGCCCAAGTCCCTACCACGCTGATTTCCTTCAGCCCGCCTCGAACCTCAGAGGACATTAGTCACCCCAAGCGTTTGGTGCCAGCTCACAGGGAGAAAGCAGAAGGGACAGGAAGAAAAATACAACAGTGGTTATTCTGTGAAATAAAAGTGCCCATAAAAAAGGAGCCCTTGAAGTAATGGAAGAATAAATGCATCAGCAGAAATTCACAAGTGAGTTATTCCAGTTTTAGGAACCTCCCCTATTCCGTCTGCTTTCCAGAATCTGCAGCAAAAGTTCTGGGTAGCCAGGGCACAAACTGGTCCCTCGGGTTAGTCTGCCCTTGGGGATCCGGCGCCTCAACCCAGGCCAAATTCACACATACCTGGGCAGGGTGCATCACCTCTATTCAGAAAGAGCATAAGCCAATTCCTTTTTCTTTTTTCCAGATGAAGACATAAAAATAAAAGGGAGATTGCAGCCGTGTAGTCGACACGGCAGAATTCAAATTCTTTGCCTTGACACCTAGGTTTATTGGTGAGGTCTTGCGGATATATTCCCGCTGTGCTATATCAATATCCAAACAATTCAGATACACGGTCTGCCTTCTTTTGCTCCATAAGATTTTATTTGCTCCCTCAGTGCAATCCTATTTTAGTGAGAAGTGATCACTCTGCATTATCGCACCGCTCTGACCCGCCGGGTGCCTCAGCTATTAGATTGTGCTGCCCTGTATGGGAAGACAAGAATATCAATATCAGCTGTATATCCATCCTGAGGAACACTAACTACTGCAAGACCACCTTGAGGGAGGAGATATTTAAAATGTGCAAGGAATAAAGCTTAAAGGGGGAAGAAAAAGACAAATCCAATAAGAAATGAGGTGTTTGTCTCTATGGGCTGTGGAATAACGGCCTTCAATGGAAATTAGCTCCTTGCAACAAGGAAAAGTCGCTGCTGTTGTTGTTTCTGCAGAGCAATGATGACAGCTGAGCTGCCCAGGTACGAGAAATGATGGAGCTCGAATCCAGTGCATCTCTCCAGAGGGATACTCATTAACTTTTAGGCCAGCTGCATTAAAATCCAGCTAAGTTCRTACCTGACTAGTCAGTCCCCTCCCCTGCCTTGTATTGCTTCTCCTTGGACCTACACTCTCACAATGGTTTCAGTAGAGGTAATGAGGAGACTGCTCCAGCTTTGAACCCAATCTATACACAGTGATGCAGAGGCATCTGGATGTAAACAGACTGACATTTGGTATATTTAGGGTTTAATCTATATGTAAATTTCCTGAACATACTCAAACAAAAAATAATTCACAAAAATTTATGTTTACAACTTTGGATGTGATGCTTTATGTCTTTAACTAATGCTTTCAGATCTCTGCTGTTGTATTTTATAACACTGAGTTGATCGATTGCTTGAGCAGGATGAGAACTGAATGTTTCCTTTTGTAAAAACAAATAAGAGACGTGAGAGGTTTTGTTAGATGAGTAACAAGCTCTGGTAGCACACATAAGAACTCTACTGAGTGTAAGTCCTCTTTAAGTTAGGCATTTGTGAACTGATGCAGGAAAAATTGCTAAAGCAGAATACAAGTCCAACTTAACTTTTAAGGCACATGGGACTCCTGAACCTTTCAAGTTTGCCTGCTCCATTTCCATCTGTTTATTAATATTAGCCGGACAATCCACTGCTTCACATATGTTACTTACAAAGTGTGGCTCATTATTCCAAATACTGTCACTGACTCCCTAGGTGCTGTTGAGCATTAAATTCAAATTGCTGGACATTTCCCAGCTGCTGCTGGATTATGGATATTAGACTTGAAATTTTAATATCACATGACAACAGTGAAATGAGTCATGAGCTGTAGGGACCTTAAATCTCTGTCCTTATGAGCAGTGGTGAAATGTGAACAGTCAGAAACCATTCCCAGTATGGTTACAAGAAAGGCCGTCACTGCCCAGATCACAGAGCTCTCTCCCTCAGTGGCTGGTGTCTGCCGGGGCCAGCAGCAGATGCCCAGGGAAAGGGTAAGAACCTTTCATGGGCAGGAACCAGGAGCTCTCCTAGGAACGGGCACCTGCTTCTTGCCCCCAGTGTCTGCCAGCTTGGCAGAATCAGAGAGCGGGAGTCTGGAGGCTCTGCAGAGATCACCTACACCTCAGCTGAAATACCACCTACAAGTACTTAAAGATTTGCAGTAAGTGAGAAGTCAAAATGTTGAGATGCTCCACAGCACTGCCTCAGGCCGTGCATAACCTCACCAACCACAGGTCCAAAGAGTTCCTGCTCAGCCTCTCCAGCGGGAACTAAGACTGTTGGCAAATCTAGTTGAGTATAAAAATGTCTTTTACACCAGAGAGACATCGTTTTAAGGCCAGAAAAGGGCCTTAAACAAAGACACAAGTCACTCCCTCCTCTAGCCCCTCCTGCTCTGAGACCAATAACTCTATAAAGACAGGCAGCCTTGATTGAATGTCTTCCAGCAATGAGATACATCATCCCATTAACTCTCACAATTTCTCATTTCCGTGGCAGTGAAACATTAGTTTTCATGCAAACTGAGAAGGAGGCATGTTGAAGGGAAAAGCTCATACATATAGAAAGAGCGAATCATGAATGCTCGTACTTAATTTCTGTTCAAATCTGTTGCACTGGCATGCAGGTCATAAACAAGGAACCTAACAATTTTCAGATCTGTATCTAGATGCAAATGGCTCTTTTTACTCTTAAAAACTGTGTAATGTGTGAAATTCTAAAACATATACTTTTGCATATAACCAAGACATTCATATTGAGACAGTTTAATTGCCTAGTTTAGGAAGAGACACATTTGTCAGCTGTATGCAATTTTCAGACTATTTTATTCTTTCTGTGTTTGTAGAAAGACTGAAAACAATGGATTATATGCACCTTGATGCCTTTATCTTCAAAAGTAGGAGGTTTTAAATGCCATATCTGATTCAAAATCCACCAGTTAATTATGCTGAACTGGGGATATTTTAAACATAATTTGAAGACAAAATACATTCCGAGAGCATGTAGGTAAGTTAAGAGAAAACCTGTTGCAAGCACAATCAATAAAAATATTCATTAAAAAGCATGGCTAGTCAAAGTTAATGGTTCACTTAGAAGAATCTCAGACACCTTAAGGGGAAGACAATGCACAATGAAGACATTTAATTAACCTTAACTCTGACCCCCATAGCAATAATATTCACGTATCTTACAATTGTTATTTCTTTCCTACCTGCAGTGTACCTATGGGAGCATGCATATCTATCCACGCTTTTCTAAATTTCTCCAAGATAAGTGCAAGGGACACAATGAAATCACAAAAGGAAGCAGAAAAAAAAAATGAGATGAGATTAAAGATAAACATAGATGGAGTTCATCTTTTCAGCTGGTATGGGGAAAGCTTCAAGATATGGAAAGAAAAGCTGTAGCAATGCAAATCCAGCTGCTCCTTTCCTCTTGCTGTGCCACAACAGGAGACTGGGGAACAGAGGGGAAGAGTTATGGGGAGAGAGAAACTTCTATTTTACACTCAAGAAAAATTACATGCTTCTGGGAATGAGGAACACTACGAGCCCAGGAGTTTTCCTAGGTTCCTTATCTGTAAGAAATAACAGCCAGGACTTACAACATGAATGTTTGCATAGCCTCTCCCAGGCCATTTAGATCACGGAAATCTGTCTCAGCAACTGATATTATTCTTTCATCCACCAGCCCCACTTTTCAGGAGAACAGCAGAAAAAAGTCACCTTAATCCTGTTTCATTTATGAGATTTGATAGAAGGAAAAGCCAAGGCCTTATAACCTCAGGGCAGTGGTCTTTTGTTCCATATATGATGTAAAACAACTGAACTCATTCCTTGCTGGGGTAGTGTTATATCGTCATCATGCAGACTATCAAAATAAGCTACTTGGAAAGATCAATAGTGGTAAAAGATACCAGAGGAGAGGGAGACAGATAGCTTAGATGAGAAAATCCTAACTATTCCTCACAGATTTGTGCTCCAGGCGTCTTGGCTGTTTCCTTAGACCTGACTTTCCAAATAATTTGCTTGCATAGAGTGTGCAGGTGAGCATAGAAAATAAGGAGAGCCCAAATCCTTCCTATGAGAACTATAATAAAAACCATGCTGTACCACTACTAGAAACTAAGCCCCACATTCAGCTGCAACTCTCAGGCTTTCACTTTGGTCTGTAAAAGYGAGTCTGTTGGCAAATCACACCAGGAGGTTTGATTCCTTTCTTCGAATCACACGTAGGAAAGCCAGGCAGCACCCTTGGCCTGCGCTGCCTGCTCCTGAGCTCCAGCCACATCTCCTGGGCATTAGACCAAAACCCACCGGCTCCAAGAACGTTTTGATCTAACCACAGAAGCTCATGCTTGCCAGCAAATGTGAACAACCTTCCGATAATACTCTCTCCCTGTCCTTTGAAATCCATACAGTGCTGATAACCTAGTCATGGAGCCTGCTCTGCTACTGAATCTTACTGGAAGGGACTGGGAGGCATTTTGTCAAGCTTTTGCTTTGAACCTAACTGCTAGTTAAATGCTGCCATGAACTTCGCTGCATGCAATATTGTGCCATCCAAAGCAAGAAAAGCAGGAGGAAATTAGCATCTGGCAGTCTAATAACCCCTTCCCTGCAGCACATGCAGGGTGGTGTAATTAAAGCCATAAAATATTCAGAATTGATTTCTGCTTTTGGAAGATACACTTGCAACATAACTGATGATGATGATGCTGTGTGCCTTGGAAAGAAATTCGGCTCATAAAAGCTGTTCTGACAAGGAAACCTGCTGTCCCATCCTGTCCGTCCTGGGGGTGGTGATGGTCAGTGGTCTTGGGCAGCAAATGCGCTCAGCTCCTATCCAGCCCCAAGCAACCCACATCCCAGGCACTCACAGCTTGACAGTACAGAGTTTGAACTGGGCAATTCTCCTGCAAAACTCCCTTTAGTACCTTCATGCAGTCACCAAAATGCACCCAAGCCTTTTTTCTTTCTTTTTTTTTTTAATAAATAAATAAGCTCTGTCTTGCAGAGCTCACCAGATAGGATCCCTTAATTTGCAGCTACAGCCTTTAGGAGATGTGAGAAATAATAATGACCTTAGCAGTTTCCAGCCTCTGAAAGCCAAAAGATAGTCTGAATAAAAAATTCATTAATCAATATTCTCCCACTATCTTTCACCAATTAAGCCTGTAAGTTTGTACCTTAATTGCACCTTAAAAGATCCACCAGAGCAAAGATAATACGGGTCCAGCTCTGACTGCTCACTTATGAAAAATAAARCCTGCTTAATTTTTATATGTTGGTAATTATGCAAGTTATTTTTGGAGGTAAATAATTCAGCAAGAGTGAGAGGCCCAGCACAGAAGAGTGGGCTGGGCCCATATATTCCCTCCTGGTGAGCACAGTCCCTTTGAATGCTTGCAGCACCAAAATTAACCTCTGCAAGCATCTCGGGAGACAGAAAAAGAGCCCTCCCAGCAAAACTAAATTCCACTGCCAGCTAACATTTGTTCCTTTTTATCTATACATTTGTCTAATTAAGAAGATATAGTGCCATTTTAATTTTCATATAAACTCTTAACATCCACGGGCACGCATTCTGCAAACCAAACAAGGATTTATGAGGACAATAAAGCAGGCACTTCATAAAAATTTAAATGCCTGGTGCAAGCATCTTTTTCACAGAGGCCAAGGAAATCTCTTAWACTGGGGGGCAGGGATCTGCTGGACTCACACAGTTTCTGCAAGCCTGGTCCCAAGCACCGATATAGGAGGTACATGCAGGCCAATGCGCTCCTGCATCTGAGGCTACCCACACCCTGTCACACCGAGGCATCAGCAGGATTTTAGCTCTGTGCCGTTTTTGCACCTTTTCAAGTACAAGGGTGCACTTGTTCAAAGTAATTGACTCATTTACAAGGACCTGGGCTAAGGGGGAAAATATATTAGATTCCCTTGCTTGAGCTGCATTGCCTGTTTATAGCAACATATTTAATCAAAGCAAGAGGAGATGAAGATCTTTTTTTGCCAGTGTGGCAGGAAAGACTGTGCAGCTTTAATTGACCCGTCGAGAGACCAAGTGAAAAGCTTTGGAAACAATGCATTTTTAACACAAGAGCACATTTTCCTTTGGGTTCTGCTCTGGAGATTAAATGAAGGGTCAGCTCCCAGGTCCGACCATCCTGCATGGAGCTGCTGCACCACCACCCTTGTCTCAGCCTGTTTCCATAGCGGGGCAGACACTAACACCTCAGAGCAATGGCTCACCATAATCCCCTAAACACCATAATCCAACATTTTTGTCACTGACTGATGATTCTGAAATTGAGACATGATGAATTGAGTTCTCCACAACACTGAGGATTTTAAAGTGCTCTGCAGCTCTGCCTCATTTGGCCGGGCCACGCAAGAAGATGCTCCCTGGGCAATGATTCCAGAGGCAGCCAGAGAAAATCCAGCCTGGCCCTCTGAGAGCAGGACTGTGAGGGACCATGGACACTGTCCCAGACACCCTGTCCCCTGTCCCCTCACAGTATGTGGGGACTGCAGCCATCTCCTCATTCTCATTTAGCTCTGTAGCACTTTCTCCAAGAGACATTTACAATCCTCTCTCAAAAGCATATGAAAATACCACTCTTTTGCAGGACCAAACTTTGCCAAACAAATCCCAAATACGATCCTTGAAAAGGTAGGGGAAAGGACATTAAGAAATATCAAAATGCAATGAGAAATTTCTATAGAGTGTAATGATCTGATCCTGTAGTCTAGTAGTTCCCACAGTCTTCAATCCAACAGACTATTACGGTTATCTCTAGTTCCTACATCTCTGAAAACTTTTCCAAGTTCAAACTGAACTTCACCACAATGGAAACAGAGGCATCTGTATGGAAGGTGTTAGATAAAGAGTCAAAGAGACTAAATTTTTCTGCAGAGGACAGTCAGGAAGGGGACAACCCTCCCACTCACCCTCCTCCTCTGGCTATGACCTGCAGCAAGATGATTCCAAAGTGAGGGGGCTGGAGAGAGGCAGAGACAACCTGGCCAGCCACATACGGAATGATGCAYTCAGATGTGGTTTGTGAGAGCCAGTCAAGAGCATCAATAACATTTGCCCTGGGTAAAGGATGTTATTTACTGCCATAGCTAGAAAAATGGGCAGTGTGATCCAGTGGCCAGGGCTGCTCAGGATCACTGTGGTGGGCTCCTAATGCTRTTGGGCTCTGCATCTCCTTCCTGCTCTCCCTGTAAAGCTGAAGCCTAGAGCACCAGTCTCCTGTATCTTTGGGTTTGGCCAGTTTCTGCAGTTAGCAGATTGCCACCTGTGACCAGCTGATAATTGATGGTTTAACACAGGGAATTCAGTTGCTTTCCTGGAGAAGATTAGTCTCCTGCTTGCTAACGCTCTGGTGAGTAATTCCTGTAGCCAAAGAAGCAGATCATCTGCTTGCAACCTGCATGGTCACTCCCAGATGTGCACATTATGTGGTAACAATTTATTTTGCTTGGAAGTTATAAATAATGAAAGAAAGGACTTTTAAGGAGAAGTAATAGCTTTTCTTTGCTAATCTAAAAGCTTCTCCCTACAAAACCCATATATTTATACCACTACAGCTCCAGCAATGTTATCATAAATAACGAACATACCCAATCTCACTGCAAGAAAATCTAAACACCAGTTTAGCTGGTACTCACTTATTTTTAAAATATTCTAACCATATTTATGTCTCTGCTGTAGCATAATGTTTTCYCCCTTCTTCTCAAATGACTGTGACACTCCCGACCACACTGCAAGAAAGTCCCTCGCAAGCCCCCAGCGTTATCCAGCCTCATTAGTAGTTTTGCTTATTTATGCAGCACATCTCCAGCTTGCCTCAGTGGCTCCAACRTTGTCAGCCCTGAACACTGATTCAGATTGCTAGTATTTAATATAGTTCAAGTGCCAAAGGCAAGCCAAAGGGCAAAGCCAAAAATAGTCAGCAGCATCAGCTGGGGAAACTAACTGATTCACATGATGTCTGTGACCCCATGATAACCCTATTGAGCGGGTGTTTAATAGAAGACACTGAAAATAAAGACTTCATGCTTAAGGCCATATTGATAACATTGTGGAAATGACCATAAACCGGATCATTCTTCTTTCTGTGAGCTGTTTTTTTTTAACGATTGCTAATCTTGTTTAAGATAAGCAAAACTGTAGTTTACTTGAATGTTCTCGGTCTTCAGAGAGGCTTCATTTCATTCTTTCTTGCCTTCCTCTGAAGCACCAGAGGCTAAACAGGATTAGACAATATCTTGAACTAGAATGCAAAAAAGAAGCATTTGCATTGCTTTAAAAATGCTTCTGGGACCAGACATGCAGATTCTGGTCCTCCCTTGAATTAGTTTCCCTTTTTGTCACTACAGCAATGTTAGGAAGGTTGACTGAAATTTTTTCAAAATTGTGCTGCATATGGTGCCCTTTTAATAGCTCTTGACTGCCTCAGTCAAGGTCCATCATTCTGTCCTGGGCTAACTTATACCAGAAAAAAAAAAAAAAAAAAAAAAAAAAAAAAAAAAAAAAAAAAAAAGACATCAAGTGAAAAAATGAACAGGAGGAAGCTGGATGTTGGAAGCAAGCAAATGTTGGCTCCCCTGGAATTACGCAACACTCAACAGTTAAATCATTATGTTTAAGATGGAAGGTTCTCTCTCCAGGTTGCTGGAATCAGATCTGGCTCTGCATATAACTGTTATTTGTTCTAGTACCCAAACAAGAATAGCTGCACCAAGAAGAATACCTGCATGGGGATATCGACCAAATTTCTGCTGCATTTATATCAGTAATGATGAATATAGAATTTGTGCATTCCTTTTTACAATTACAAGACTTCTTGGAGATACCGCTGATCTGCACCTTGTTGCATTTTATGTGGATTTGAAATGTTTGCATAGGGCACAGTGCAGCCATGGGCTATCTGGTATGAGGCAGGGCAGTCTAGATGTTCTCCACACATGGGCTGTGCCACAGGGAAACCTAATGCAGTGGCTCCCACCATGACTTCAAGGAAGGCTCTGGGTCTCCACTGCCCTAAGGCAGGCAGGTCCCTACCTAGCAAAGCAACCTTTCCCAAAATATTTTACCCTACATTTCCTCCCAAGTCTACCATTCAAATGTATTGAAAGACTCTTCACCATCTTGAGACTTCTGCTCCCATCTCTTCACACCAACACCCATGTGCTTCTTATATGCAACTGGGAAGAAGGAGGATGGGGAGGGGACCAGATCCTCCCCTACAGGACTGAAGGTCCTTTATTTCTGCTCCCTTCAAAAGGCATAGTTATGGACTGACAAAGAGCACATGGAGGCAGGAAACCTACCAAATCAACAGCAACTTTGGGGTTAGCCATGCAGCTGAACCCAAGGCATGAGGCTGGCTTTGCAGGAAAGAGCAGTGCAATGAAGAGGAATACAGACAACTAGGAGGCAGCTGGGGCAGAGCCATGACCTTCCTCTTCAGCTGGGTACCGCAATTCTTGCTGCAGGACTGTCAGCTGGTGTTTGGTGCCTCTTAGATGTTCCCGTAGCAAAACATTTGGTAATTAYGAAAGAAAGTAAATCGCTCACAAAAAGAAAACAGATTACAAARGCGTGTCTGATTTCTTGACAAAATCTTGATCAACGCCCTAGAAAGTCCTCCCACCACAGCTGCCAGGTTCTGAAGGACAGSAAAAAGACAAGGAGTTTCTGTAGCATTTTCAGTCACAAAATTCATGCAGGGAGTCCTTGTGCATCCCCAGCACACAGCCATAGAGCTGCAGAGCAGAGCTCCCCTCCATGGGGCCGTCCCGTTCAAGTGAGCCAAGTCTGGGGAGTTCGTGTTCTCCTTCAAAGGAGCCAACGTGCATTGCTTTGGGAAAACTGCTTTCTGTAAGGGCCTAGCCCAAACTTTAGTCTTGTTAGTGATGAAAAAAAAAAATGCTGCAAGTCAACTTCACTAAGGTTTCAAATCAGCCAGGCTGTATGTTACATTAATAATTGCAGCTTCCAGCACTGAGGAGCCCTGCGGTTTCTTAGGATGCAAGAGACGCCTTTTGGTTGCTCTACTTTCTCCCTATTGATAATTCATCATCCTTGTGACTCTGTCAAGARAAATCCATGGGATGGGTTTTTTTGTTTGTTTATTTGTTTTTTGTAAATACACCTTTAGTACTGAGCYGTCAGCAGATGTAGAAGCACACAAGGTCACCCAAGAAAAGAGACTAATCCCYTGCTCTCACTCCAGAAACACAAGTTATCCCTTCCTATTGGCATCCTAGTGCCATAAGATCATGAACAGAACCAGCACAGAGCAAGCTTAGCAGCTGCAGGCCCCTCTACCTTCCGAATCTCAAATACCTGTCAGCAGCAAACAGTCTCAAGCAAAACACAGAAGACCAGAAGGACGTAATTATTCTCTTCCTCCTTTTTTCACTTTTTTTTTTCCCCTTTAGGCATAACTCCTTCCCACTGCAGCTTGCCATTGGAAAGAGGTATTGATTTATGCTGGGTCACTGCAACAGTCTGAGACACGATGCATCTCCTCGTAACTACAGTGGTTTCTTAGCAGACCTACATTAGCGCTGAGCTGGAGGAACAGAGATGAAACCAGCTGACATCTTCATATCAAGCCTGTTATTTTCTATTTGCTTGTGCCGTCCTTCCTTTATTAGCTTTAAGGCCAGGCCTGAGGATGGAAGGGTGTTTAGGAAGCAGCACCAAGGCTTGCAGGGACGCCTCGCCGGGCTCATCCCCGTTTGCCACCAGCTTCCCTGGCCGAGCTGTGCCCAGGAGGCCCATGCCTGGTCCGAGGGGTCCCCCTGGTGATGGGAAACAGTGAGAGCCGCTGCTTTTTCTTCTCTACAGGTTCCACCTCCTGCAGATATGACTCCGCTGTTTGCAGGCACGTTGGTATGGCTGGTGCTGTTGATGAAGCCGAGGATGGAAGCGGTTGAGCTGGTCAGCGGGACCTTCCGCTCGCCAGCAGCAGGGCTGGATGCAGGGTTTCTCCGGGGTGAAAGCAGGTTTCTTAGTGCTGCTCCTTGCTCAGAGGGCTGCAGGCAGCTGTGCCCTCCAGCTCACAGCTAGCATGGTTTTAGCAGCTCTCTGCCCCACTGGATGCCCTCCAGCCCTTCAGCCTGGCTTCATACCCTTCCCAGGCTACGTCTGCACTTCAGTCACAGCTCGATCCCAAGAGGAGCCTGCTCTTTGTCAGCGACAGAGCTGGATCCACTCCYGTGGCAATATACGGCCCATTGGGCCAGGCAGCATCACACTAGACCAGATGCTTAAAATCAAGTTCCTTCAGCTGCAGGTGTCTGCTACGGGAGCCTGCGCTGCAGGGTTCAATGCAGCACCACGGCCTCACTCCCTATCCCCCACCTCAGCGCTCTGGGTCAGCAGATCACATCTGAGAGGCACAACGAGGAACTTGCTGCTCTCTGAATTGTAAGGCTGCCAAATATCTTTTTTTTTTTTTTTTTCAGGAGAGCCAGAGGTTTTATGAATTGCTATTCCTGCCTGGGTTCAAGGAAAGGATGTGAGGATGAGAAGTCCCGTGTTGGTATGGACAGCAGGTATACAGTTTCATACCCCTGCCCGCACAGACAGCATTTTGGAGAGAAAAAGGCAGAGCAGGGAAAGAATTAATCATCTTAGTATAGTAGGCAGAAGACAGAGCAAAAGTGATTTTCTGATCCCTGCAGTTCAGCAACTACTATCCAATCAATGAGCTTTAAATACCTTTCTCACAAATCACCTACAGCACGTTCACACTGATGTATTCCCACATAATGAAATGTCCCTTAGAAACTGTAATCCCACCACAATTTACATTTCAAGTGCTCCAAGCCACTAGATTCAGGATTTGGCTGACTCACTGTCTTTAACAAATTGCCAGACCTTGGGGAAGCTGTTCAGACACAAGGAGGTATTTCCAGGACCCCTGCGCTCAAGGGAGAACACAGGAGCTCTGCTAAGTAGAAAATAATGTGATGCTGGTCACAGTCCCCCCTTCACACTCCTTTAACCAGGTGTGATGTTGTCAGCTGCAGTAGCAAGGCACTACTTTAAAGCAGGTGTAATTTAGCAGAGGGTCATGTCTACTATTTTTTTTGTTCCCTGAAGGGCCTTTAGAAAAAGCAATCTGTGAGACCTTCCTATTCAGGCCCTCCCCAACTCATGTTCTGCAATACATTTGTAGAGGCAAATGTGGAGTGTGTTCAGTTCAGAGTGTGATGATGAAAGGACACCTGGTAGCCAGGGAGGAATTTCAAGGGGCGAAAGGAGTCCTTTAAGCCCTAGAAATGTCTAAAATTACACAATGCTCATGTGGGTAAGTAAGTTATTAGTTTGCTTTATTCTCCCTTTCAGCACAAAGCAAAAGTAAGTGAAGATCTACATTCTGTCCACTGCCAATGTCATACCCAGTTTGGGTGCTGCACTTCATTTTTTTCCAGCTCTTTAAGAAAGTGATTTCTGTAAAGATTCATGTTATCTTCTCAGAATCTTCTCAGGAAGAAAAAAAGCCTTCCCTTAGGCCTTCTGTTTGCAGAATTCAGAGTTTTTCTTTTTCAGTTACATGCTTTAAGAGAGCAGTCTGCAAGCTTTCTGCCAGAATTACTGAGAGGCAGCAAGGTGTCATTTTGTAACCCAGCAGCTTAACAAACTTTGTGGAGTTCTACTAAATCACTCTTAGCATGTGAATGGATCTGTCAGTGTTTAACAGCTAACACATTCTAGAAAGGTCCTGCCTGAAAATCATCCATGGTGTCCCTGGTACCTGCACTTACTAAGAGCTTAGCCTTGGCACAGCATGTGGAACTGGATGCATTCACTCTATGATAATTATTTTCAGTATATTAACAGCTAATGGGCACAGCTGGCCTGGTGCCTCAGTCTGCCTGCAGAAAACCGACATCTCTGCATACAATCAGTTTTCTTTTCAAAGGGGCTCACGTATGCCTTTTTTTAGCCTGATAGCAATAGCTTGCATGCACTGTCCTGCACCTGTCTTGTTCTTCCTATTATTTATCAGCAGAAGGCACTACTGTAGTCTCAGGAAAGCCTTGAGCTGCCTGTTATGTGTGCTGGTACTTAGCACTTTCTCTGCCTGGAAAAAAAAGATAATTAACAATATTCTCTGATCTGAAATTTATTCCTGCTTTATTTTCTTCATATTAAAACTGCATCTCACCATGTTTATAATGACATTTGAGAAACCTCTTCCTCCCCACGCTGGAAACAAAGGCAGTCAGGGCTCGTAAATCATAGCGCAGATGGACAAATTGGTTCCCTGGTTGTGCAAGTAATGGCACAGACCATGCCAGGTTTGGGGCTGAAAAGCATGAAACTGGGACCTGCCTGTTTTCGGTGGAGCATGGGACCWGAAAAGCAACATGGGGCCCGAAGAGCAAATAGAGCCGTGGGCACATTAGGACATCCCAGTCTCAACACACCCACTGCAGGAAAACTCAGGGACTGGTGCAGAGTAATATTGCTGCTCCTTATCCATGCACAGCAGGATGCTGCCTGTAATTAAATTAGCAGAAGTTATCTCTTTGACTCTCCGATTTAATATTACAGACTTGGAGGTTAATATCAGTAACTTGATAAAAATGTGATACATCTCAGACATTTTTTCATTCATTTCTTTGTGCACTCCTAACAGTCTGCTTTGTCTTTTCCAGCCAGGATATATTACAGAACAAGCTGATGTCTGGTTCTCAGAAGTGGACTAGTAACTAGCTAGTAGCTACTCCTTACAGCAACTCCTTTCTTGTGCTGTTGTAGGGGCAAAACAGCACAAAAGTGAAGGAGCCTTGTGGTTGCTCCCGAAAGCCGTCTTCCCAAAAGTCCTTGTGAACCTGTGAGGAAGAAGGAAACTGAAGGGCAAGTTGTGCTGGGTTTGTGTTGATCCCTGTCCCTCTCACCAGRGCAAAGGTCCTGCGGGTCCTTTTAACCATGTTCCAGCAAATGAGGAAGCTGCCCTAAAGAGGCTATTCTGCCCTGTTTCCTCTTTTTCAGAAGTGCTTTCACATTGTCAGATAGTGTGAAAATGTCACAGGTAGCTGAGACTCTTGTTCAGTCCGCAATGCACAGAGCAGGGATGGATCTTGCTCGTATGAGGARCTCCCCGGGATTCTCTATGGGGAGAGTTTCTTTCAGGTCTCTTCTGCATGAAGTCTAGAGATCACTCTGATTTGCCTGGCCTGTGTCTCATGTCCCATATACCTGTTCACTGTCACCTGTTGGTCTCCCTCTTAACAGGTTTCTGTTATCCAGCCCCAAACCCATCCCAGATACTCCAGTTACTACCTGCACTCTCCATTGAACCTGGGTGCCATAAAGGAGCCATGTTGTCCCTCTCTGTGCACAGAAGGTTTTGCTGCAAGGTGATGAGTCCATGAATTTTTCCACTTGTTCTTTTTTGTGCCCATTTGTCAGAAAACAAGGAAGCAAATTATGGTTTTGCAATACATGAGTTTTTTGCTACTGCCAGGATTTGCATGTTTCTGGCCTGAATTAATCACTTTTAATTAATTCTTGTTGATTTTCCATGTCAATAAATACACTGAATGCAAAGCAATACCGTACTTACAGCAACTATTTCTAACTCTGCAGCAAATTAAAATTTTTGATGCCAGACTGCTATTAATAATGGTGCACTGACTTATATTAAAAACCCTATGATTACAAAATGCAGTTTTAACTGCTTGATCTTAGCAGCCTAAAGGTCACTTGCCAAGTCCTTAAAAGGTATTGGGAACATATTCTACTTCTGGGTTATTACCAATCAGGTTAGTTTTATTTCTGCTGCTTTTCTGATGCCAGTGTTTTGTCTTGATTCAACATATTTTAYTTTCCTAAATTCTTACAATTCTTTAAGTTTAACTTGGATCCCAACCTCTTCTCCTGTTGTAGGCTTACCTGGACCCCACATTTATGAAGAATATCTGACCTGCGATCAAGTGACTAAAACCCCCAACACACACAATGCACTGTCCTTTGGTCATTAAAACAAATTACCATGTGATAACTTTATACTTTCAGACTCAAGAGACCCACCTGTAGAGTCCTTATGCCATGAGAGCGTGTCTTCTCCTAGCTGTCTCCATTTGCTGCTTGGAGCTCAGAATAAGCCTTGCAGTACTTGTAAGGCCCAGAAAAKATATTAGAAGTTTTTAAAAGTCAAATAAAAGAATAAAGCTAGCATGATTCTGCACGACTGGAGCTGGCATTCATAGGACCATGGATGGAGGAGTGTGCRTAGGCCTTGGTGGAGCTCCAGTGCAGGAAGGAAAGACTCGGTGTTTTGACAAGGGAAAAGTCAGATGTGTCAGCTCTTCCTGACACAGCAAACACAGCTCAGGAGTAAGAGAACCGGCAGAGGAGCCCCTGGCTTGGAGCTCACCTTCCATCCCAGGACAGAAGGGGCAGGACACAGCAGGCCGATGTGTGAGGTTACTCCCTCGGCAAGGCTATTTCCTGGGGCCTGCCCACACCTGGACAGCGCCAAGGCTCTTGCTAGAGTGCTGGATTTACGTAATCTCCATCTTTCAATTCACATCATGCCCAGTGAGCTGGACAGGCAGTACTCCATCCTCTCTGAGAGAGAAGCAGAGAGTGCTGTGCACTTAGGCAATGATTACTGTAATGATCATGTAGCTTTATAACTAGGCCTGGTAGGATCCAAGGTTTATTTTTATTGGTAGTTGACAGTTAAAATCAACATTAATTTCTGGCTGCGAGCATCTACCAACAGCTACAATTTCTGCTCAGTGCTCCTGTCCTCGTCCCTTGGCCTGCAGTGCCTCCTCCTCGACAATCAGCATCTCCTCCACTCGCAGCTCGGGTTGCTCTCAGAATCTGAAGTCGATAAGAAATGGCAGTCAGTGCTCCAGGAGCAAGAGGCAGCACAAAAAAAGCAGTGTTTATCAATACTATGCAATAAAGCACTGAATCTACGGAGCCTCCTTGTGGCTATACTGGGACTTGACTCTAAAATGGTTTTACGGTTTGTGGAGGAAAGTTATTGTTGCCTTCCCRTTGTTTCCTGCCCAGAAAGAATATGTGCGATCGCCTCACCGGTGGCTGCGAGGCAACTGCACACTGGCGTGTCACAGAAACGGCCGTGGAATGAATAACAAACTGCCTCTCTCAATAGCACGCGTCTGGGAAGGGGCATTTTTTAAGCAACGCAGCAGAGGCACCTGCCTCCTGTCACCTCAGCTCTGCAGCAGAAGCAGGACAATGACTCCTGACTAGCGAGCAGCAAGGAGCACTTAACACCACGCGACATCTCTAGCATCCCGTGCACTGCAAGGTGTGTGGATATGATTACCCGTGGCCTTCAGGGAAGGAGCCGTGAAAGCACCAGTGCCCGGGGTTATTCGCTTTACCAGATGGAAATCTTGTTCTCACTGTCCCTGTGACAACACCTCAAGTCAGGAACATCAGCAGTTTCTATCCCAGGTGGCAAGCCCTTTTAAACTGACTTGCTGTCCTCTAGATGAGAGGTTAGAAGAAACAAGTATTCTCATAGCTCACTTACATTAGCAGAGAAAAGATGCCATTGGGCAGTTAATCAGAGCCGGCATATAGTGCTGCCAGCTTGTGGATGCCAACGCCTGGGTCAGCCCACAGTTACACTAGCATTTTTAATCCAGTTATATCCAGAATCTGATTAAGAGCAATGGGACTATAATTGAGTGARCCCACTTTCTGCGGAGCTGCATTTTTAAAATATGAATGGCAGAGAACTTTCGAAATGGTATGGGTATTTAGGGTGACACTGCTTGTAATGGAAGATTGGTGAAGCTTCAAGATGGGAGGCACTGATGCAAGAGAAGAAGAGTTTTTAATGCCACACAAGTCTTGGCTAGTCACTTGAAAATGCCTTATCTGCTTCAGTTAGCTTTAAAAGTGCAACCAAGATGACTATCTTCTTTTCAGGTCGGTGGAGAAAGACRGGACCATAACCCACAATCCAAATGATATCCATCCTTATCAGTAGGTATTGATGATTATCCATACCTATCAATATCCATACCTACTGATAGGAATGGAAATTGGTAGGGTTCAATGCCTCTTCATATTGATTGGGATCAATGTCAATAGACTTGGATGGCTTCCAAGAGCAAAATCAGTCTGGAGACACAAAGCTGTCAAGATCAAAAGATGCTGATACCTACTTGTAAGTATCAATATCAAGAAGGATGGATCAAATCACAAGCATGCCAAAGCATTTCTGAGGCTGCCAATTTCTCCACTGGCTACAAAGCAAAGACAGAGTAGTATCTCCAGTGGCTTGGTTTGGTGGAGTAAACACACAGTTTGTCATGTCCTAGCTGCTACTTTTGTTTCTCAGAGGTTTCGCAAATACTGACTCAGTAATTTTTCAGCAACTTTTTTGAGTTTGRTTTTGTTTTCTTCACTTAGAAATTCAATTTCTTTGGCATTCAATTTGTACATAGGAGAGAGCAAGTTTTGATCAGTTTTGTATCTAAAAAGTTCTTTGGTACTGTTTCAAAAATTGTCAGAATGACTTGTCTGGACAATTTCTAAATGCAAAATTCCCAATTTATAAATAATTTCTTTTTGCTTTAAAAATTATTTCTACCAGCTAWATTTATGTAGAAATATCAGTATTTACACAACATTTTCTGAAACAATGAAAATGAAATGTTTCGATTCATGTCACAGTCATTTTTATAGGTGTTTGGTTAGCAAATTTTCTCAGGGCCTTATCACAGTTTTTTGACAGAAAAGAATTACCCTATCAAATATCTTCAAAGGATAGAAAATGAAGATTTCCTTTGGCCAACTCTGAAATTACAGTGATCGCTGCAGAACCGAGCTCGCATGCAAATGGTTCAGACTTCTGAAGGGAAAAATGGAATGGTAGTCCTATAGTTGACTTTATTTACTTAAATAAAAAGAGTATTTGGGCAAATAAAAAGGAATTCTCCCCAGATCCCGACCTGATCAAGCTGTGCTCAGAAATACGCAGTTTGATTATTCTTATTTTAGCAAAATGACTGTCAAGCTTTCTGAATGAACAGGAAGACATGCTATTAACAAGTTAGGTATTTATAGTGCAGATGTCAATAATTCTAAGTATTTAATCACAGCTTACTTTGATTTGTCCACAACTCATACAAATGAGCAGGCTGTGCCAAGGTTAATGGAAGCGTATSAAGTTGATCTGGGTTTTTTGCTCCAGCAAAAGAAGGGGATGGTTAAGTAGTCCATGGAGTGAAGGTCCTTCCTGCCTGGTTCCTGTGCTCACCACCTCATTAAGACCCAGGAGATGTCATGTTTGCCTGGTGCTCACTGTGAGTCTGAGGCATCCAGACCAGAAAGAGAAGAGGCCTGTAGAGTCACAGTGGGCTGGTCACCTCTTTCAAATGTGGGCCCAAGATGAGTTAGGCCTGTGGCATTTTCTCATTCTCCCTACTGTGACCCTAGGAAAAATAAATCCTATATTCTGTTCACATCACTTGAACAAATTSAGCAGTTATGTTTCCAGAGCAGGGTTTTGTGAAGTTCTCATTCTCAGGGCTGTAACTGTGCAGGCCCTCACCAGGTGTAGCACTTTTGCAGAAAAGGTGGTAACTTGTGAGGAACACAGAGAAGACTCTGAAGTCCTGAGCTGAAATGTGAGAGAAAAGACTAGGTGTCCRACATTTAAAAATAACATTTGGTCCTCTTAGCCAAAACACCTGCAGCTGAGGTAGTTACTGAGGTGGGCTGATATCCTTCTCCACCCAGCCTCAGCAGAGGTTGTCCTTGCCGAGAAGGAGCCAGGGCTGCAGGATTGTTCAGTTGTGACAGAGCTGGATGCTGCTGGGGACAGGTGGCCCTGAGGACAGCACAGCTCACCTCCATACTGCATCTTGCAGCCTAAGTTGGAAAACTGATTGTGTCCAATGTGATAGGCCCCACCTTGCTTGGAGGTAGCAGTAAGACTGCGAGTCTTCCTCACACATCAGCCCCTCGCTGCATGTCCTCCAGACTTCCTTCTCACCTGCCTGTAAGAACCCCTCTTGTTCCCACCATGTCACAATGGGTTGCTGGGGGGCACAGAGGCTGCCAGTGTGCAGGGGACAGGCTTGGCCTCCCGTCCCAGACCCCTTGGAAGGACCTGCTGTCATGCTGCCGTCCCCGCTCGCCAGCAGCGCACACTGGGGCGTTCAGGAAAACTTTGTTGAGTGCCTGGGGAAGGTAGCATTGGGATGATAAAAGCACCCTCCTAAGAAATGAATAATGGAAGACCAGGCCTAAATATTAATAGTATACAAGGAGAAAAGGACATTTCCCTCAACTTTGCACTTCGCCAAGCTGCCTGTTCAAATATGAGTGGAGACGCTCCCGCAACTGCTCCAAGTTGCTTGTACCCTTCCCCTAAGTCTTTTGTGCTCTAGACAAATGCTATCTTTGTCTGAAATTCCCCAGCTCATTTTCTATTCAAACCTCCAGAGGAATGTTGGTATTTATTGGAATATGTGATCCAAATGCAAATGGAAATAAAGGACACTCTCCAAGTCCCCTGTCACATGCAGAGCAGAGAGCAGCATCTGTGCAGGAGAAAGGGCTTGTGGAGCCATGTGAGGGGGCTAAGGCCATTGTGAACAAGATACTGCTGCTTCTGAGACTCCCAAGCAGGACTCTCAACATGATGCCCTTTCTAAAACAGAAATACACCGAGACTGCACGCTGGAAGATGCAGTACATTGATAGCACTGGTGCTGGAGGTAAAAGAGGAGGTATCAAAGGTTCATGGTGGACCCTCTCCAGGCAGCTAGTGCAACATTTTGGGAGATGGTTACGACAAGCAGGCTCCCWCTGTCCCAAACTGTTTTTTAAGCCCAAGTCACTTGGCCTCACAGGGACTTTGTGCTCACCTAGCTGCTGGTCCATACAAACTGCMCTCGTTATTGCTGTAAGGGCTTTGCACTGAGTGTACAAACAGGAGGGAAACTGTCACTGTCCCTGAGGGTTAAAGGCTCCAGGGACACGGAGAGCTAAAGCAAATCCCTGATAGGTACATAAAAAAAGGACAAAAGCTTTTTTGGTTTTTTTTGCAAATGTCATCAAACATCATCCCTTCTCATATCATTCAGTGAACAACCTGTCTCCAAAGGGAAAACCACTCCGAGGGAGGAAATGGCTCTGCAGATGGTGGCCAGACCCTGGGGAGGCCCAAGAGGCCACCTGCCACCAGGGCCAGCGATGAAGAGGGGGCTCCAGGGACTGTGCAACCATCACAGCCAGGCAGGCAGCCTCGCAGCTGAGAAACCTGAGCTCCCCTCAGTCTTCACCAGTCCTCAAGCTGCTCTCCTGGCCTCTGTGTGTGTTTCTTGTCTTTTTGCAGCCAGGATAAYGTCCAGAGTTACATGCACCAGCAACATCTGCCTCCTGATCAGGCAATGGGTTGGAATCAGGAGATCCCCAGTCCCATCCCGACCCAGTTGCTGGTTTGTTAAATGAATTTATACCACAGTTGTTACCATATTTCCATGCCCAGTTTCTAAACCCTTCAACAGTCTTTTATTCCACGGTTTACATCCTGTTCTCTCAAATGGCCTGATGGAACCTCTGACCAACTTTCAGGTTATCTCAACAATAATGTGAAAAAAGAATTATTGTGACAGTGTTCCCAGTGTCAATAGAAAGTGTCTTACTAAAATGAATGAAAGGAAATGAAATGAAATAATAATGTAATAAAGTAATTTTCTATTACACTTATTTAAATTAAGCCTCTAGCG
Source organism: Nothoprocta perdicaria (assembly GCF_003342845.1). Lineage (NCBI taxonomy): Eukaryota > Metazoa > Chordata > Aves > Tinamiformes > Tinamidae > Nothoprocta > Nothoprocta perdicaria. The sequence goes on from NW_020455976.1 coordinate 4,339,543, forward strand.
GGCTTATTCAATACATGTCTCTCTCCAACCCCATATCTGCACACCACTTCCAAAGCCACATGCTGTTAGTTGATGCTGGATGGTGTCAAAGCATCCTACCTCTGACTCCTACACATCTTCAGCATGGAGCTGAGCCTTGGCGATCACACTCCTCCTTTCCAGGGAGAAACACAGAGAAAGTACAAGAAATGAGGCCTTTAAAGGGTCAGAATGGCACTACCATCCCATTTCTTTTTGATGATAACCTTTGTCAGACACCCAGTGCTCTACTGTGCCAGGGAGATAATAAGCATGTCTGTGGGCATCTGCCACATCCCAAACTGCAAACAATTTTTAACAAGTCGGAAAGGGCAAAAYAAAGAGCATTTGGTCTGAGAAGCTTCCCATTCCTGACAGTGTCCCCAGAGGTGGTGGAAAGCCGGGAAGAAAGCTCCCTGCTTTAATTGCTACATTAAAATTCTTCCAGACTGCTACGCAATTGTTAATAGGCAACTTAATTAAGCACTAACCCAGTTCATATTCCTACCCTCCRGAGACTCTTGTTTCATTTTTTTTTCTTATTACAGCCAAAGCCATAGGGAGTTTTGTCATAATCATGTAAAACAAGCTGAGGGCAGTGACACGAGGCAACTTATTTAACTCCTGATCTCTAGATATGACAATCAAGTGTCCAGGCTTGCAATTTCTCCCCTAAAAAGCAGACTTAAGGAAATGATCTCTCCCCCGTGCTGCCCCATGGGAAGGAGTCCTGCTGTCCTGGACTGAACAGAACAGCTCGAGGTGAATTGCTTCCCATCAGGCAGGAAAAGGGAGCAGGAAGCAACCTAGGACTCTGTGCATTATTTGAATTACTACAGAAAAGCATGAATACGTAGCAAAATCTGTAGCACCAGAAGCTCATTCACCCCCACAGAGTGCTAAAAGGGGCTGGTGTCAAAGCCCATCCATCTCCTGGCACCACATACAAACTCACTGATGTTTTAGGCAGCAGCCTGGATGGGTGAGTCCACTCATTTAGCTCCTCCTCATCATCTTCCAAGCTGCAGGCTTGTTCCACACTGTCCTCACCCGTGCATTGCCCGGATGACAGTCCTCCACAGCACCACACAACAGTGAGAATAAGTTTCTTGCAAAGGAAAGATGCTTAAAAATCATTTATTTCCTCTAAGCTTGTTCCCAGAAAAGCTTTAACATTCGGCTGCTTCCAGTGCCTTATTCAAACTATTACTGTCCCCTGAGGAAACCCCAGGAATAAGCATCCATGTGTCCCAAACACATGAAAAATATGAGTGTCACGCCTGTGATCATTACAGGGCACTAATTTACTGTTGGCAGCTTGAATGTCCAACTGATTTTGATGAGTTTGCTGAGGAGATCCTAAGCAGTGCACTGGTTTCAGAAGCTTTCTTTTTCTTTTCTAAGACCCGCTGGGTTAAATCACAACTTTCTCCAATAGCTGCTGCGGGAATTGATGGGTTTAACAGTCATTCGAACAAATAATGGAGTTTCCATTATGGGTGAGTTATGAGCCATTTAAGTTAAAGAACAACTGGATTTTGCTGCTGCCAAGCACACTTAAGGTAATACCCACGGATTGAGAAAGGAAGGGTGACTACAGGGAAGCCAGGCAATCACCCAGGTTATGGGAGTGAGCATTTGTTGCTTGTGATAAGTGAATATGAATCCTTCTCAAAAAGAAATAGTCCATTTGTCTCAAAAGCCTTCTGCAGCAACGGGCACATTGCCAGTGCACATGTCATGATTGGTGATTGAATGGTGAAGTCGGTGTGGGCTTTCCTCACGGAAAATAAGGTCTGTCTCCTGATGTAACATTTTTATTCCAAGAGAATTAAAGGACTTTATAACTCCCAAGCACAGCAATAGCAGAGCTGGAGATTTCTAGGACAAATGCTACCAAACGGAGCKGTGCAGGACACAGAGTGAGTGAAACACCCAGGCAACATAAATCAGGGCAGCCACATAGATCAGTTTGTATCTGCTGAGGTTCTTGCCCAGCGGGGAGAAATTAGGGCATGTGGTGGCAGAGCTGGTGGTGAAGGACCCCCGGGCTGAATGAAGTGATATAACCAGACAGGCCCACTCCAGCAACCACCTCTTGGGTGCAAAAGGAGCAGAAATCTGCCCTGCAGCACCGAGCAGAAGTACTAGACACTTGCTGGGTTAGAAACCTGTAAAACTTAATGGCTTTCAAATAGACTGTTAAGCATTTTCCTGMCGAAAATGCCTGTTTCTTCCCACACCAAAAGAAATCTTTCATTAAAAAAAAAAATCCAATGAAATGGCCTCTTTCACACAAACCAGTTATTCTGCAGTCATTTCTGAGGATGGCATCTCTAATTTAAATTAAAACCAAACCTTGCAGAAGTACGCCTACCATTCATTCTTTTCCTTGCTCMTCTCTTGTTTTTTCCGTCTTTCAGGAGAGGGGAAGGGAAAGACTGTCCAGTGAGAGCAGCCACTGAAAGAATCAATTAAAACCTGGRGAAAAAAAAAAGCTTTAATTTCCATTGGAAATCACCTGCAATCATCAAGCTCTGGACACTCACTTGTTGGCAGTAGGACCCAGTTATCTGTTTGGCTTTCCACAATGATCCTGGGAAGTAACTACTTTCTTGCCTTAGAAGTTTATGTAGTTGTTAGCCTACCCAGCCCATGAGGCTTGGGGGTTTCAGACATTCAACTGGTAATTCCCCGATTGCTCAGCCTCACTGCACCCACCTTTTCTGAAAAAAATCCCATTTTGTCACTGTAGACCTTGTTTCAAAAGCTCGCTGCATGCTTTCATCCTGTAGCACTGGCAGTACCTAGAAAGCCRAAGTGTGTCTTTGGAAGAGGCACTTGTTCCTTTTAAATGGATGGCACAAACCCACAAGAGGCCACGGGTCAGTTGAAGCACGACCTTAATTTCTCAGAGATGAAAAAGAACATTCGCAAGTGGTAGCAGGAAACTACTTGAGTATTTAAATACATATTTTAGAAGTGTGAGAGTGAACATCTAAAGTGCCAACTGCATTTTAATTTTTTCCACTTTCCCAGACAAGGCAAACAGAAACCCAGGCATCTTGTGCTCCTGGAAAGATTCTCTTCCCAGATTCTGGCTGCTTAGCTCCATGCTGCTATCTCCACTTTCCAAACCTCCAGGGAAATATTAACTTCATGCCATTAGAGAGTTTGATATTTCCTGCTTGCAATTTCTTTGGGAAAAATAACATTAAAATTTCCCTTTTGTGCATTTGTCAATAAATTTAAAAAGGTCTGGCAGCTGAGTGGCYGTGACACAATTGCTATAAGATTGAAAAATTAGCTACAGTTTGATCAAAACACATGCAGCATTAATGTAAGAATACATTCACTAAAGGAAGTGCTCATTCTTACACAGTCTTTTAGGGTTGTGGGCATTGCTCTCATTTGCCTGCACACAGTRACTTTTCAGAAGAGAGGAAAACCCTGGGACTGTGGAGCAAGGAATTCTCCTTCCCATGCAAAAAGGGTGGCAGACTCTGCTGCAGGTTTCACTTGYAGCAGTTTGCTTAACCACCAGATGTCTTCATGCACTGCCTGGGAACCCAGAACCCAGTCCCAGCTCCTGAAGGGCAGTCTCAGTTTGAACCAAAGCTGCCACGACTTTCATCCACTGTAAACAGTGTTTTCCATTTCATAACTGTCCTGGACTCTGCTGCTTCCATGATACTGAACACCTGCTAGCTAAGCAGGGTTCAGTGAGTTACAAGAGACAGAAGTACTAGCCCGAGTGCTCTGCATGCACAACCCGCTGCCGAGGGGCACTGCAGCCCTTCTGCAACTTGCCCCAAGGTGCAGGCAGCASGACCTGCTCCCATGAGCTCTTTCCAAGGCCTCTGCCCCACTCCAAGCATGGGACAGGTCTGCACAGAGCTCTTGTTGAATGCAAACTTATACAAACCATCTGTGTATTTACTAAACACTGGAGGTGGGCTCATCCAACTCATCCCTGACTGCAAAAGAAAGAAAAAGCAGATAGCAAAAAACAAGGGGTGGGAACCTTTTATTCAGTGATCTGCTGCGTGTATAGCATATTATCAACTGGAACCCAAGTATGTAAAAATACTGAGTTTTTACAGTGAAAAAAAATCAGACAGTACAAAATATTCCAGTATTGTCTCTTAGAGCCATTATTTCACTGAGACACCCGTTTCAAAGGCAACATGCTTCTTTAGTTTGTTTCCTGTTTCTCTCCTCTCCCCCCAGAGCACTCAGACAGGATGCCTCCTTACTTCCACCCAGGGGTGGGGGAAAACACGAATTAACCCCCTCTCCTGCTTCCCCAAAGCTGCCTGAAGCCCCTTCTCCCAGTGGCACCGAGCTCATTGTGACACCACGCGGCCCTGCGGCTCCGGCGACGCTACTGCCCCGCGAGAGGCTCCGTCTCCCGCAGCAGCCACTGCAGCGCCTCGCGGCGGCCCTGCCGCTCCAGCTCGGCTCCGATGACTTCCCTGCATTTCTGGTGATAGTCGTTCACCCAGTGACGCTAGAGAAAGGCAAGGGCACAACACAGTGTAAGAAAGGAGTTGGCACCTTTACAGGTTACAGACACAGCAAAATCCTTGGCTTTCAGGAACAGCCAAATACAGTCATATGTCATTAACCTCTTTGCAATTGGGCTGTTTGGCTTTGGGGATAAGCTCTTGCCCTAAAGAGAGGCTTCTGATCTATGGAAAGGACTTGTAAATTTGATGGGGTAGGAACTGAAGCAATTAGTGCTAGGTTCTTCAGATGGGTTAAGGCTCACCAAGGCTGAAGTGTATTAAGTCTTTACAAGTACCTGCCTGCAGCAAGCCAGAACAACTACCTCCCATGTTCTGGTAAAGAGCTTTGCAAAGTTGTACCTCTGAACAATGCAGTCCTGAGATACAAGTTGCTCTACTCATCCAAACAGGTTAGCTTAGGGTGGATGTGTGTACTCCTCAGCACTCTTCAGAAAGGAAATGCAAATAGGATCATCGTTCACAGGAGGAGCATGGGTTGAGACAAAGGGAARGAAAAAGAGGTTCAGAAGATTCCATCAGTATCTACCCTCCCAATCCAAAACTGGACCAAATTTACAACTGAGTGCATAGAGTTGATCTCCTGACTTTCAAACTGCAGCAGAGGATAACTGTTGCCAYACACTTGAATCAGCTCATTTTATTTAAAGAAAGGAATATTGATCTACTGTTTCTCTTACCTCTTTTGGGGTCAGCAAGTTTACATCAATCATTTTTGTCTGGATTGGAACCAGGGTTAAGGGTTCAAAAGTCAGGCTGCCTCTGTTTTTGAAATTATACTGCAGCAAAAAGACAAAAGGAATCATTTACTCTTAGAAACCAYCCTACTTACTTACTCCTCAGTTCATGTCACAGGCCATTAAAAAAACCCTTACAACATTCAGACCATAAAGCTGCAACTTATAATTACTTTCTTTTTTCCCTGAGTATTTCAGACAATATAAGCCAGTCATCTCAGCAGCCATTTTTATAAGATCACTTCACATGTCACAACCTGAAGGGACTGGGCTTGATGGCCAGATGGTCATTTCCAGCTTCACTTTCCTAAGTGCAAAACCCAGCCAGACTTGCACTGAGCATGACAGAACCTTGCTTTGCTGGTGGTTSTACTGCCACTAGGGGCTCTCAAACCTGAGAAGAAGCTCTACAGCAATGCTTCAACACTGCATTAAACACTGCTCTTGTCTCTGAAAGAAAACTTTTGAAAACAACCCAAAGATTTCAACCTATGGAAACTCTGCAGAAGCAGAACTGTCTTCAAAGTTTCTGTTAATAGGGGAGACTCAGAACCAGTCTTCATGATAGCAGAGTTTTTGGAGAATAATATTTAATATCTGCAGTGTGACCCTCTCCCAAGCTCCACTATTTTAAGACTAACAGCCACCGACTGCAGAAAAGAGCAACTTCAGCAGGTCACTTACCTTGGTTTCGGCTGGGATCACAAGGACAACATTTTCTATTCTGATACCAAAGGACCCATCTTCATAATACCCAGGCTCTGCAGAAACAGACAATAATCATCCAAGCCACTCAGATACTGTGTAAATATTTATTCCCTATGGGCTAACTTCCTCTCCAGTGTTTTTGTCCACTGAGGTTGCTAAACACTCTTGACATCAAGCATCCAGAGAGGCAAACAAACTTCTGACTCTACTTAATCTGCACAAAAGCCCCGAGCAAGGTGACAACAAAATGCCTCAATGACAGAGGAGAAACCAGACAGCCCTCAAGCTCACAGAGACTAAGTCAAGGGAAAGGCCAGTTTATGCACTTAATAGTTACCAAAAAAAAAAAAAAAAAAAAAAGAGAGAATCAGAAAAAAATAATCTCTTTGAGAGGAAGTTCCCCAAAACTGTTATTTTAGAGGGTGCTTTTAGCTTTCCTCACTGAAAGGACTTTGCTGCCCTGAGGGAATCTAAGTCTCTCAGCAAGCCTCACTAGGTAATGTAGTGCTGGAGAAATAAGGCATGGAGTTATTTAACAGCTGCCTCAAATAGCCCCTAGMAAAGACAGGATTAGCTCCTGTGAGCCTAGAGTCCACCTTGAACTGCAGCCAGTTCTTCCAGTGCAGCAGAGGAGGCTGCRTGGCAGGGCCAGCAGCACAGCTCTGCTACAGATTGCTCTGCACAGAGCAGGGAAGGGGCCTGCAGCACCGACTGCAAAGATGATTTATGGGAAGCAGCCCACCCAACATCAGGTCTTTCCCTAGAGAGCTTTGATGACCATGACGRAGTGAGGAGCAGGCTCATGGCCTGTGATGAGCACACTCCCCTCCCCAACACCCAGGGTCACAGGTACCATCAGAGACCACCATGCCAGCCTCCAGGGGCTCATCCGCAAAGGTTTTGTAGCTGATGCCRCAAGGCCCCTCGTGCACGTTTAGGAAGGAGCCAACTCCATGTCCTGTGCCATGCAGGTAATCCAAACCACAGTCCCACAAGGCAGARCGGGCAAAGGAGTCTAGGAGGTGACCTGCAGCAGGAGAGATGGATGCRGAGAGAGAACGTGATCAAGTCAGGCTCCCTCAGAGCTTCTCATAATCACAAAGAGGGCTCAGCCCKAGAGAACATGACAAAAAAAATAAAGTCATTGGTTTGTTACAAATTACAGGAGAGATGCTGCCACATTTAATAAGTCTGACATTTGAGCCCATTCTAAGTAGTGAATCCCTCTCCAGTCACACAGCTCTTCAGGACATGGCCTGCATCAGAAACACCCCATTGCTGCTCACTCCAAGGGTGTTTTCAGGAGAGCATCTAGGGGTAGGTGCCCAGAGAGAATCCAACACCTTTCTTAATGGTAAACTCAAAGTGGAAGATCCAGCAATTACATTTGGTGAAGTAACCAGAAAGACTTCAAGCTAAGATATGCAATTATTTCAGGTTGTTTCTACCTGAAYGCAGAGAATTAAATTGTATGTGAACACTGGTGCCATATATGTAATTTCAGACACCCCACAATTTCTGTTTGGGCTTCTCACTACTCAACTGCTTTATCCTCCCCTACAATGGAATGCAAGTTGGGGGCAACTCTCCCCTGACCAGGGAGAAAACAGCTCTACAGCTACTTCACCCTGGTGAATGCAAACCACAGCTTCTCCTGTCCAGAATCAAAACAGCTCCTGTGTGTCATATTCCCAGGCTGTTTGCTGCTAGAAGAGACTGCATATTAACTAGAAGAGAAATAGTCCTTTTGGAGCTGGAAAGCAACCTCTTCCTTTGCTAGATCCAGGAGTAAAGTATAAAGCCAACCTCAAAGCACAAGAAGGCGAAGACCGTGTTGGAGTGCAATTAAGTGGTGAAAGTCACTGCCTTCCAGAAGTGGAAGGCTCTGAAAACCCTCCAGCTCCTTCCTTAGAAGTTTCAGCACCAATTGCTACAAGAAAGGTAATCAGTAATGCAGAATCCAAAATGCAGCGACAGAAATGAACATGAAGAGCTAAAACAGCCATCTAACACATCCACACTTGTCAACCACAGCATTGTTCTAGGACCACTTAATAGTTCTTCAGAGGCCGGTGCTACGTCAAAACACCCCAAAACCTCCAGCCCACCAGCCTACCTTTGGTTCCATTTGGGAAGATGGCCGCACTCACAGCTATATGGCCCTTGAGGACATAAGTGAAGCACTCCTGGCAAGGCAATATGTGCAAGGAGTAAACAAAGGGATGGAAAACTTCCCCCACCACAACCACCCCAGAAGTGGGGAATAAGGCTGCATTTTGCAGCAAATTGTGGAGAATCTGGTGAGATTTGCTCATGTTCTCCTGTAACAGGCAGTACCAAAGCAAAGCAGAAAGGTTAAATTACTGTAACGATCTTTATCAACTAATCACAGAGTTACAAACTCAGACTGCAGGTGCAGCAACAGGATATTCACTTGACCCAAATGACTGATTTTCCTTGTGGCTGTAGTTATACCCTCTGGGACATTTTTCATCACTGGGTGAACTAATGAGGAAATGAGTTTTAATTAAAGAAGTCATTTTATGTAAACAAATCTGCATTGCTCAATTCTCAACACAGACATTCTTAGAGTAGTTGAGATTGGCACATTAAGCTAGATGCAAACCACTACTACAACCTTGTGCTAAGCAAGGAATTTTATACTAAATTGACTCTCAAGTTGGACAAGTCAACAATGGGCATCTTTAGTCTGCTGTTTTTATTATTTCTTGAAGACGTGGCACTTTCCAGGTGAGAAGTGTGCATCTTAAGGAAAGCATCATGCTTAATTCACCTGGTTGCTTTTTCGGTAATCTCAAGTGTGGCAGATTCCTTTTTAGTCTTACAGAGTCATTTGTTTTATTAGTAAATAAGTAGTACTCAGTAGAGCCCTTTGCCTACACAGCAGCAGGAACATCATTATTTTTTAAGCATCACACTGTCTGATCAAGTGTCTCCAGCAACCAACAAGGGTCAGATCGCAAAACACCCCAAGATGGCATGTTACCTTTTCATAGGCTGATGGGGTACCAAAATGCATTGTCCTGGTCACATCTGTTGTGCCATCTCTTCCAAAGGCAAGCAAAGATGCAGGATGCAAAATGAGGAGGGGAAAGAAAAAGTGAAAGAATGMAGAAAAACCCAGTCACACCACAACAAACCAGTCAGACTAAGTAAAGTTCTCTGCTCTGCACTACACAAAATACTTATGAGATAACAGTTTCTGACCTACGGAATCCTGAACATATACGTCCCAAATGCAGCCATGATTTACAATTCAAAATGTTAACTTTCAACTATAATTCACAGCTCTTCTCAAATTAGAATCTAGACTGCATGTAAATGTGAAGCTAATTTGAACAGCAACAGGCACTGCCCGTGAAGATGACAAAGATCAAATTTAGTCTACTTGCATTAAGAGATTCTTCACTAGCTTAAAATATATATGAGATATACTTTTTAGAATATATCTATATTTATATTTTATATATGTATCATTTTGTGCCTGGTGTCAAAAACAGAGAGCCTTGAAATAATAAATTTCCTTTGAAGGAGTCATTCCTGAGCCCACGTTTTTCCCCAGCCCACACACACCCACACCAGTCACACAGAGCTCAGGGTTTAACTTCCCAAGCTGAGCGTCCCTGTCAATGTAATAAAATGCCATTGATGTCCAGCTTATGTTATTCAATGGGTTGCTTTTCATGGTGACACTAAGGAAATTGTTAATTAGGCCATCAGAGGGGGAATAAAAGATCTCCTTGTAAAAACCTTATCAAAGGATGTTTGCACGGTTCCTCTTCAAAGCTCTTCCTGACTGACACAATAAAAGCACAGTTCTAAAGACAAAGCTCGTCTCAAAGTGCTCGGGTCCACCCCACATTTTCCTGGGCAAGTTATTCCTAAGCTACTTAAACTGGTTAAAAACATCACTTCTTTTCTTCAGTGGAGTGGGAGGCTCCACAGCAATCACACAGAGATGGAGGCCACTGAACAGTGCAGTCAAGGTGCTAACTGAGCCAAGAGACACAATGCCTTCCCCTAAACATTCCTGAGACCCAATAGGGCAATGGGATGAGAAATCCTGCCTCAGATTCCCTGGAAGCACAAAGCACAGCACACAAGGGGCTGTGCCCAGGAGCTCTGCTCCACCTTCCTCTGGCCTCCAGAATTGCTCAAATTGGCACCTTACTCAGCTGCACAGATTGTTGTGTAGACAGGATATGCCAGGACAGCCAGGTCTGCAGCTCTAGCACCAGTGAACAAAGCTGGAATGGTCAGAAACGTCCTCCCTCCATCAGAGCATGGCTACACGCAACACTGGTGCTGGGACACAGGAGGACCTGCTCTTTTAGATCCTGCTCCTTACTCCAGAGAAGGCTTGCTGGCTGCCCTGAACCTGGCTCAAAGCCYGCTGCCAGGCATCACTCATGCAGTGCTCCCGCTGCACAACGTGGGGGGCAGAAACCCACCTCTGCACATGCTGGCACCTCCAGTAATAAGGGCCTGGCCAGTTCCACGTGTCTGCGAGAACCACCAACCCATTCCAGAACAGAGCACTGAGGTGCCACCTCTAGTTCAGAGGTCCCACAATCAAGGTCAAACCACCCATCTAGACCTCCACAACACTCAAGTAACCCTATGCAGGTTCTTCCAACAGCTATATTCAAAATTCCACAAATATCTTTCAGAGAATGTAGAACAGACAGGTTCTCTGAAAAGGCACTCATMAAACTGCCCAGTCACCTCTGCACRTTGCTGTGTTTGCCCRAGCAATGACTGGCCCTGCAGGGTGRTCASTAGGAGGGGAAAATGCAGCATTTTCAGCACCCTTTAGCCCACTCACTTGTACTGCGCTCCAGAGTCCAGGAGGTAGATCTCATTCACAGACAGGGTTCTGTTGGTCTCAGGAACTGGCCTGTTCAATTAAACATAGAGTTATTTGKTCCATAGTTTTAAGGCCTCCAGCTCAAGTCTGTGGTCCAAAAACCACAGTAAGTGCAAGCTTGGATGTATCAGTTTTAATTTCTTGTAGCAGCCATGGAAATCCCATACACACTGAGCCAGGCCTCATAGTGAGGAGYACATTTGTCTATAGTAAGTACAACTTAGTTATTTTTCTTCCAGAAAAACCCTCAACACCTGTTCCTGCACATTTTTTCAGTGCAGCTTGCACTTTACCATGGCCTTGCTAAACTTCTTCCACCAACACAGCTCTTCTTCACACCCTGAGCAGTCAAGTAACCCTCTTGGTTTCCAAAACCAGCAAATCTACCTCAAGATTTGCTAGTCAGCGTATCATAGATGCAGCAAAGGAAACCAAAAAAGGTCTTTTCACATAAAAAAGCTTTTCAATTGAGCTGGGCCAGGGATTAAGTTTGCTCTAAAACGTATGTTCCCTTATATTCTTAACTGCTTTGAGCTGAGTCAGTGACCACTTGGAACACAGGGTCCCTGAGCAGCCTCAAAGGACAGAGAACAAGACCAGCATCATAATAAATGTGTTGCAGTCAAAGCAAGCTAGTAAGTATGGAAGCTAGGAATGTAGAAATAAAGCAAGATGCCAACTGACAGCAATCATGCCTCTCTGGAGTACCCTACTGTGACTCCAGAGAAGGTACAGAGCTCATTCCAGGCATGTCTGCTCCAGGACAGAAGCAGCTGTTTCTCTTACTTGTAGTGTATGATGGCTCCATTTGGACCAGTGCTTGAAATGGTAGCAAAACTCAATTCAACAAAGTCCTTCTGTTGGCTGAAAGAAGAGACAGTGATCACCACAGCGTAAGAGAGGAGCAGATCAGCCACCCGGGGCACCCCAGCACATGTCAGGCAAGAAGGGAGTCCTGGCAAATATTGCCACCTTTATCTTCATTCTCTATTTCACTTTACCTTGGCCTCCCCCTAGTCCTGAATGTCATTTGGGTGAGCAACTCCTGGGTATGAGAATCGTGCAGATCCAAGCTATCTTCCCAACCACATGGAAAGTTGTTTTCCATCTCTACTGGCTCCTTACCAGTATCAAGTTCAAAGAAGTCCTGAACAATTTCTTATTATTTGTTCATTCATAGGCATTTTTAGAGGACCTAGAGGTGCACATGGAATATCTCAATACAAATAATGCTCACTGTCCATCAGAGGAGGGGAAATTCAACTCCTCCATGGCAAGAAAGCAACCATCCTGCTGCCCTGACCCCGAGCACTCCTTAATGCTATTTCAAAAGGAAAGCAGGTAGGATCCAATGGGCTGGGACCTGTACCTCCCAAGGGACCCAATTCTTCCTCAACTCTTTCAAGTGTTCAAAAAAATCCTGGAGCAATGGTTTGTCCTCAGGTAAAATACATCTGACAGTGAGCTGGATTTCTAAAGAGTGAAATAAAAACAGAGAATAAAAATCCCACACAGCAATGCCCATCCAAAATGCCACTCCCTTACATGAGGTCTTTTTGTACCTGCGGAACTCCTCTGCTTTGTCTGCAGCAATTATTTCTGTCACTGTTCCCTTTGGAACCTAGGGGACAGATTTGGGCTGAATTAACACACCAGATTTCTTGAAGTGGTTAAAAAGCACTTTCTGGAGTCACCAAGCCACCAATAAGCAGGGCCATTCAGTAGCACAGAAGGAACACAACTTAGACAGGTACYGTGCAACACATACTTCACTATGCACACCTAATCCAAGGGAAACACGAGCAATTTGACTTATCCCACACCAAACCTGTCCACCTTGCTGGACAACATTGATTATCCTGAAAATACTCCTGTAATACTGTGCTAAACTGGACATTATTTCATGATGTCTACTACTAAACCAGCACAAGATGATATCAAGTCTATATTAAGTGTGTTCGGGCCATTCCTCAGCTGCTTGGCTCTGGCCTATGCAAAATAAGCAGGAATGTGTTTTCAGAGCACAGCCTTGGATGGAAGAACAATCAAAATCCTCCACACCAACCAATCAAAAAGTTTTAATGATATTCCCCTACCTTAGCAAAGGCACTATAAAAGTACCAAAACGTTTGTGCTAATGGAGAGTTTACTTATCAAGAAAATCTCCAGGTTAGAAAAAAGAAAAAAAAAGATACACTACCTCCTTCTCCAGCCAGTTAAAGAGCTCACACAGGGCAACAGCATCTTTAATCTGTTAAAATTGGCATAGAAAGAAAGTCAAGAACAAATAAAGCCTCAGTAAAAACACTGCTTCCAATGCAAAGCAATTAGATTCACAAGCTTGAGAGAAACTAGATGACAGGAAAGGTCATTCCAGGTCCTGCATCTTGCAATTAATGCAAGCACTGGAAATTTATCAGAGCAATTAAATAAATGTTAATATAGGTTTCCTGCTGGCACTTATCACAAAGGACTACCAAGTCCTCAGTGAACACTGGCACAGCTCATGACTCAAGTTTCTCCTGCTTCAAGAGGAAGGGGCAGGAGACAAACATGCAAGAGCAAGGCACAGCTTTTCCTATAGGTAACCAAAAAAAAGTGGTGTCTGTGCTCAGTTCAAGTACTTTTCCTCCTCCATAACTGATGGAAAGAAAAGCAATGAGTTAAAAAGCAGCAGAGCCCAAGTCCAGAATTGTCAGGGCTCTAACTGGCACCTTTCTGTGTTGTGAAACCTGCTGCTTGAAAATTAACAGGAAATACAAGGCGCTTTCAGCCCCCCTGTAAACCTGACGCACAGGCTTCTTTTCCAGGAAGGGTGCAGCTTTTTTGGAGATCAGCACCATTTTCAGAGTGTCATGATGATGGTGAAAAAAAGAGTATTCTGAAGACACTGGCTGCTTCTGAACATCTTGGTCCATGTTCTGCATTATGTGTCAAAGAGTTTCTCTACGTTCTTTCTGTGCTTATTTTGGTGATAACAATTTAAAGACTGCACAGAGACAGAGAAGAGCACTTGGCAAAGTGAGAGAACATCCCCTTAAGCACTCGCACTCTAACACTTATAGTCCCCAGAGCCACTGTGATTACTCACACTATTACCTGTGCAGTTCTTCACTCCAAAGGAATGCTAAACAAGTGAAAAACCCTGCTTCATCCACAGTAAGTGTTCAACACAAAGCTAAGAGAGGCAAAATCATTTTCACCCTGCCATTCAAATACTTGCTTTTTAATCTAAAATGCTAAAACTTAAAGGAAAATGTAATCTCTCTCCCTGGGTGTAAAGCAAACCTCTTCCCACACAAAAGGAGGCTTTTTAGGCTTTCCTTACATGTGCTCTTCTCATGCCCTCTGTTTCCGACGCGTTCTTCACAGCTTTTGCAATGCAGATGGGGGTATATGGGGTGAGGTATCGGTAAGCCTGCRGCAGAAGGACAGAGATTACACGTGGATTAGTCAAACAACATAATCCKACAAATTTAATAATCCAGCCTGGCCACAATTTATACTTCAGCAGCCTCTCTAAGCCTGAAGGACTGTGGGATACTGGTTACCAGTGGTTRTAAGCACACTGGGGAATAGATGAGTAAACCCTGCCTGTAGAAGATGGAGTCAAAAAGAATCCAGGGACAAGGAGGGCCAATAGCACATCATGAAACAGGATCAACATTTGAACAGTCTGAATATATCAAAGTCCAAGCTGTGGGTTTCCTCTTGGTGAAGCACACACAAAGGAACAAAAGTTGGCTGTACAAGAAACGGCCAACTAGAAATACTAAATCCTCAGTAAAGTTCAGATTGTGGGAACAAAACCTAAGAAGCCACCTTGAGTTGTTACCTTAATGTCACACTCAGGCAAGAAGCAGCCCAAGTATCAAGCACTGGCCTTGAACCCAGAGGCCCTTTGGGCCCCAAGGCCTCGGCTCCTTCAACACAGGCACCTGCACGTCTGCCAAAGACATCAAGAGTCACCAGACCCATGAACGGCCAGTGCAAAGCTGAGGTTTCAGTCAGTCCTCCTCCAAAACAGAAAAGCTCTTTGAGAAAAGCTTTTCCTGCTATAGGAAGGCTTTGCATTAGGCACCGGTAACTGATCCTTTAAAGCCATGCATTTCCCCTAGATGTCAACTGTCTTTACATTAGTGGGAATGCTTGACTGGCTGGAGTATCCCTTCTAAAACTCACSATCTGCAGTAACTTGCCCAAGCTTCATCATAGCCTGTAAAAGGAGGAATAAAAGTGACATCTCCAATTCTCTGCTTGAGCCATCATACATCGTGGGCTAGAAGGGCTCCTACACAGGCCCAGGCCAAGACCCATTTTCACAGGTCCTAAAAACTTAGTTCCCAGATTCTTAAGAACAGCAGGACAACTACACAATGTTATGAAGAAACTGAAGTGTGAACAGAAAATTCCCAGAGTCAGGGCTGAACTGCTCACAAGCAGATTCTATATTAGATTGGATAGTCCGTTACAGATATCGCCCAGTTCTATCAATCTGCCAAAGGCATTTTTATGTGCAGCTGTAGGCAAGTCTATACAGGGTTTACAGGTCTGTGCTTAATKCACTGCACTTTTGCCAACATCACTATGTGGCTTCGATGGAGATGGGCTAGAGAGACTTCTAGCATCACAGTTCTTTAAAACACCCTGGGCCGGTTGTTCAGCTGCTACAGAGCAGAGCTGGCAAAGACACCCAGCACCCTGAGGAACCCAGGCTCTGCCACTGACTCGTAGGGTGGCTTTAACCAGAAGATTTCAGCTCTTCCCCTTCTATTTTCTCCCACTCAGCGCTCCTTGGGCAGGGACTCTCCTCATGTTTACAGAGAGACCCAAACCATTGAGAAACCACTCAACATCAGCAGAAACTCMCAGTGCTATGGGGTTAACTCATTARAGTCCTCTAGSTAGGCCAGACTGGCTGTACTTTTCAATGTGGTCGCTCTGCATTAGGTCAGGTACAACAGCTTACCTAAACTCAGCTTAGTTGGAGCCARTGAACTATAAATCAACAAGGAGTATTATACTGTGAAGGCAGAATAGCCACAACAATTTATCCTTCCTGATGCTACTTTGGTTACAGGAGCCGAGAGATTTCTGCTGGTATCAGAGTGTGCAGTCTGGGGTAGACACCCACATCCTGCTCTTGGGCTTCTGACTGTTGGGAAAGAGACAAAGTCACTCAAATTTTCCAAATACAGGCAAGGTCTTCAAGGCCCAGGAGCTGCAGCAGTGTGCACAGCAGCAAGGGGATGTCTGCCCACCCGGARGAAGCAGAAATCTCCCTGTGGAGAACGGCAGACTTGCAGCCAAGCACTTTTTACAATTCATTATTTTTCTTGGGTGCCCCCTTCCTCTGAGCCCTGTAATTCCCAGGCAGGAAGCCCGGGATCTTCGGTAAGAACACAAGATCCTGTTCACTGGGCCTCATCTTCCAAAGTAACATGTAGAACAATGTCAACTAGTCCCTGATATCACTCTGCAGTGTATTTATTTCCAGTATCTGTTAAGATGTTTTTTATAATGTCTGTTACCAGTGTCTCTGAACCAGTTGCAGTGCCAGAGAGAACGTCATCTCTGGCGAACAGGAGATGTACCCAAGATGCACAAGAGTCAGCTTCTCTGTCTGCAACTGCTGCTGCGGCCTTCACTGCTCATCTGCTCTCCTGCCTCTCTAACAACATATRAGGGGACTGCAAGACTCTTAGCCTGGTTCAAGTAGTAAGTAGTTCAAGGGTAAGATACAGCATGTAAACCTACAAAGAAAAAGAAGTCTGACACTATGACTGTCCCTCAGGAGATGCACTCACTGCACAGACATAAGGGTCTGCAGGCTACCTGCATACGCAGCGTTCCCTGCTGCGACGACTCTGTCACCCTGCTCCTCCTATATTCAATAGGAGATGTCACATATTGCTCCATGGCCTCAAGTTGCTGAAGCAAGTAAGGGAACCACCTTCAGACACTCAAGTGACCCCTCATGAAAGTGCTGCCCAACTTTGCTCCTTTAGTTTGAGGGCATTTCCTAATGCAGCTCTTACTGCTATTCCACACGAGGCTGATGCTCCAGCCTCAGGCACAGTGACCCAAGTTCACCCCGCTCCCTCTCTCCCGCCTCTCTCACTGTACTTGTCTTATCTTAAGCTGACAATTCTTTGGGTAAATCAGCTTAGTGAGTTGGAAGGGCAGCTCCAGYGAGTGCCACCCCAGGATTAAACATCCCCTCAATACCTCAGCACCGCAGGATCATCRCACAGGCACCAGCCCACAGCACACCCGGTGTGGGGAAGCCAAGGGCAGCTGCCCTGATTAAAGCCACTCCTAACTGCTCTGAAGAGGAGGGAGAGAAGCCCTCTCCTTCACCCATGCCACATACCTTGGGGATGGCTTCGGTCAGAGCATAGCTGGCTTTGTCACTCAGCCAGACCTTGTCCTTGGGCGAGAGGCCTGCACTAACAGCCTGCAGCTCTGCCAGGATTGATCCATAGGGCACCACCTGGATTCGAAACTCAGGCTCCAGGTTGGAGTCAAGTTGCAAGTGTTCCCTCACGGCTGGGTCCATCACCCGGTCACCATCAATGAAGAGCCTGAGAAAGAAATCAGAAAGAGCAGAAACATGAGCCCACATCTGGCAGCAGTTTGAACACAGGAAGGAAGAAACCACAGTGCTCTGGTGACATTTTAGAAAGAAATTGTTACTTATGCTTTATAATTTGTTTTAGATTGTTTTATCCACTGGCCTTCACGCAGCTTGAATCCTGCTTTGAAATTAAGACGTACCACCCTGCTGAGGGGAAAGGAGCTGATATCATTTTTGTTTTTATGACATTTAGAATGCCTGCATCCCATAACTTCAACCAGGAGAACAAAACAGAGGCACATAATGGCTGCTCCCTGTTTTTAAAGGCAACATCTGGAAGGAGAATAATTTACTGTTATTAGAAGCACCAGACTTTTCTTACTTTTACTGAATGGAAAACTTGAGCCAAACACTCAAATACAGCCTGTACTCTCATAATCAGTTTTTACTCTAGATGCTTCAAGATGCCTCTACAGCATTTGTGTTTGCTAAGGCTCATTGCAGGGGACAGGAAAGAGAAGTCAACTTTATGGCATGAGGCAGGGAGACTTTTGCATAAACTTCTCTGCACAGTCTCTTTGTCATTGAGTTACCTCAAAACCATTAGAGAAGTTTCCTAGTGTTCACCCAGGGCTCCAGGAACCCTGCACATTATCCCCCAGTGACATCCTGGCCAGGATGAGCTGCTGACCAGCTGAGGTGCTAAGAAGCACAGTAGAGTTCTTGGTTCCTAYTTCCTAGCTCTGATCAGGGCAGGAAAATAATTAATGCTGAAGATAAAAGTGCTCAGAAGGGACATCAAAGCAGTCTGACTGTAGGTGGTTTTAAAAGACAGAGGGTAATGCCAGAATAAATCCCCCACAGAAGAATGCATCTTGRGGACAGAAGAGGGGAGGAAATACAAGTACCTGATTGTGTTCATGCCTATGACAGCATATGCAAAAAATACAGGATTGTACTCAACATCAGAGCCTCGAAGGTTGAAGAGCCCTGGAAAATAAGAATGTCAGGAATTGAGGTCCTGGTTTATCCTTTGTAACACTAGAGAAAGCTAAAAAAAATAAGCTCAGCAAAACATAACAAAAAAATTAGCTGCTACGGGTGCAGGCCACGGACCCAGCTTCCCCACATCCTGCTGCCTTTCAGGCAATCCTGAGCTTTTGCCAGTTGCCAGGAGATGGCACCAGAACTGCAGCTTGAACACTGCCATCCAGGCAGGAAATCAGGGTCCAACTTCCTAAGGAAGGGCCTGGATTGGAAAAAAAGCAGACATTGTCAAAAAAGATAGGGACTTGCTAAAAAAAAGTAAAATAATAATAATAAAAAAATGCCCTTTCCAGTCTGTGCGATGTGATAAGAGTTCACYTCAGCAGACAGAAAGCTTTAAAGTTACAAAAGATAACACTTCATCTAATCCTTCTGTTTTGATACTTGAGAGAAAGGAGGCATAAGAAGCAAGACCAAAATATTCCAGAAAGACATCTCATTTGGGTGCCTCCAACATACCAAGTGTGGACTTCAGAACTTCATTTTTTCCCCTCCAAATACTTTCTCTCACAGCTCCAGACAAAGTCAAGAGGAGAAGTATATGCTTGGAATCTCTAAACTTCCGATTTTAGGGTCAAATAAAACCCCCAGGGTATCTAATTAGCTGAAATGAGTTACTTGAAGCAACAAGGCCAGCCAGCAGGACAGCTGGGAAAAGAACCAGCATGTCCTAAATCACAACCAGCACTGCATTCAAACTGTGCAAATCTTGCCACAAAGTAAAAATAGAGTTTGATCCTCCCTAGGGAAGGCGCAGGTCATTTGAAGGCAGGAAAGAGCCACAAAGAGCTCTTTACTGCATGGGTACAAACTTCTTCACTCATCCATTTCCCAGTGCARCAAGGAGACAACTGCCTTGTTTTGYGGCCCTCTAATTCTGCCTCCAGAAGCTCGCCTGGAGTTTATAATAGAGTGAATTTAATTAGACAAAATTAAAGTGTCCGCCCTCAATTTAAGAAAGAAAATCTACCAGGTATTTGGCAGCAAGTTCCTCTCATGACCTCCTGTGGTCCATCTTAAATCCCTGATTCATAACCAAGCTTGGCTTTGCCAGAGACATTTAATCTGAAACCACCTCAGGGCAACAATTTATCATYAATTTAATTGGAGATGTGCCTGAAAAGGTAAGGCAGAGGCTCTGCTCATGCAAGCCTCCCCAGGGAGGAATCGTATTCGCTGCTCTCAGAAGCACTCGTTTCATGAAGCAAGTTCTGTGCTCAGTGTCCCAGATCCAGGGGAGCCTGCAGGCCTCAGCAAGGCGGCGTCTCCCGGTGTTGGAGGCTCCACACTGGCTGTTCCAAAGCTACAAACACCCAACCTTCATGTCTATCATTTGAGCCCAGACATGAGGTGCATGAATTAGCAACACACTTGGCCAGTGCTGRCACTCCCACTGCCCCACTCTGGGCCTTTTGCTACCTTTAAACAACAGAAATCCCTCAGAGGCATCAACACACAAAACTAGAACAAGAGCCCCAAGGAATCGCTGCATTTTCCGGCCACTCTCCCTTCCTACACACTGGGCAGGGAGCCAGCRCAGACCTGGGCCCTAGGCACAGGTACTCAGCCCCTCGAATCAGCTTCTCTGCTCAGTTCATTTGGTAACACAAGCTGATGTCCAACTGACTGCCTTGTTTTTCCCCAAGCATTTGCCAAACATGGAAGAGGTAAAGATCGATTCTGAAAGCCATGAAAATGATGGTGCAGCCTGAATGCTGCATAGCCCACCCTCGACTCTGTACACAGAGCCACAAGTTGCATTGCTCTGTTTATAGCCCAGCCTCCACAGCAGAAAGTCTGCATCATCCCATAGGGTGAAGCAGCATCAAGATCTCTTACAGCCAGAGAATCCATTTCCCCCTTCTCACACACACACACTCACTCCAATTGCCTCGGGCTTTATACATGACCTTCCTTTCCCTTAGCCCGGGCTGTTTTTCAAAGGGGGTGATTTGCTGCATATCCTGGGCCAAAAATGTATCCAAGAGCTTCAGTGGTGTAAAAAGGCACTGCACAGAAATACAGACACTGCTTGCAACCCAATTTCTTGACTGCATTTGTCCTCTAACAAATACATTGGCTGTCCTGATCATCCCATTCTGGCAGGGTTCTTCCTTTCGTAGGCAGGAAGTTTATTTGGAGGCAATAGCCCAGGCTAACTGTGAGGACTTACATGCTACTTCATCCAAGGCCGTTACCACAAACCACAGAACATTCCTCTCATCCATTTTTGAACGGAGGGCTACAATTTTGTCTCTCCAGCTGACCCCTGCAAAACACAATACAAAGTTACAGTTACCAACTTTACAGGAATAGTGATGTTCGAAGCATAGACTGATGTATTGGATTCTGGAAGTGTTCAGAAACAATGTGCTTGGTTTGTGCTCCTCACTCCTGCCTGGAACAGGCGCCCTATGAGGAAAGGCTGAGAGAGCTGGGTCTCTTCAGCCTGAGGAAGAGAGGGCTGAGGGAGGAGGATCTGATCAGTGTCTACAAATACCTCAAGGGAGGGAGTGAGGAGAATGGAGCAGCCTCTTTTCACTGGTGACCCCTGACAGAACTAGAGGAAATGACCACAGACTGAAGCACAAAAGTTCCACAGGAACTTAAGGGAAAATTTCTTGACAGTGAGGGTGACAGAGCCCTGTAGCAGGCTGCCCAGAGATGTTGTAAAGTCTCCTTCTCTTGAGATCTTCAAAACCTGCTTAGACACAATCCTGTGCCACATGCTCTAGGTGACCCYGCACGTGTAGCAGTGTTGGACTAGATGATCTCTAAAGGTCCCTTCCAACCTTAAGGATTCTATGATTCTAATGACSGATATAAACCATCTCAAACAAGTTTCAACCTCTCCCAGACAAGCATGGACTGCTCTGAAGCTAACCTCCAGAAAACAGCTACTTGAACCTGAGGACAAAGGGGCCATCAGTTGAGGTACGATCACCTTCTAGAGACTGAAACAAAATGGATCTTGTTGGACCGCAGCAGTGTTACTCCTCACTACTTTGACATGTGAGAGCAAAAGGGGAAGTACAGTAAGTTTCTCTTGATTCTTTGGACCTGAGCTTCTCACCTGTGTAATTCAGGTCCAGGGTGATGAGTGGCTTGCAGGGGCGCTGGGGACAGTCCACCCAGATTGTATCGATCAGGTTTTCTTTGACAGGCACAAGATCGTGGCCAGCACTTTTCAGGGCTTTGGACATCCTCTTCCATTGGTCTGCCAAAAGGAAAAGTCAACATTGGTGGCTTTATAGAACACACTGGGAACTTCAGTCCTGGTCATGGGGAAAAAACAAGAATATGAGACCCCCTCCTTTTTCTTAAACAGTCCTTTCCATCCTCTCAAAGGAGGAAAAAAGATATTGCAACAACGGGGCCACAACTACAGCCACCACAGCTGGCAGCAGGTACAGAACCCAACTCCTTGCAGCCCTGGAGCCTCATACTAGAGTGGAGCCACCAGCACTCCAGCTGGAGGACAGAAATTGCTGTAAGATCACCCTCCAGAGGCTGTCATAAGGGCATCATCCATCCCAGGGCAATTCAGAACTATCCTAGACCTAAGCCAGGTGAACATTAGTGTGGACTTCTACACAGCCATAAGACTGTGGAGCTTTCATGATGCAAGTTTAAAAACCAGCCTTCAAAGTGGTTCACCCTCCATGACCTCTGAGCTGAAACATGGCAACTTTTAGCTGCACAGCATCACTCCACTGCTTGCTCATGGATATAAGGCAGTAAAATGCAGTTGCCCCCCAGAGTTATACAATAAAGTTAAACCAACCAGCCGGGATAATGAAAGGGTCCACTCCCACCTTCGAGCCTTCTGGGAGGACACTCACCAGCCAGTCCTCCTGGGTCGGCGTGTCCTTCAGACCTGCACAGGCAAGAGAGGTTCAATGAGGCAGTCATAGGGAAGTGTTCCCGCACTAGCCAAAATGTCAAGCCCAAGCCAACACTTCAGACATGTCTACTAATGCAGGTCTACACTCATGGGCAAGAAGAGCTGCAGAATCTTAAAGCAGGGGTAGTATTGTAGCTGAGACCCCTGCATGACAGAGTGTTCCTACAGCCCACGCTGCGCCACACAAAAAGCAACTTCATAGCCTGGGATTGCTGCCTGGGTGCAAGCGGAGCCTCCCACGTACCCATTTTCATGAGTGTCCAGTTGTTATCCATCTGCTGCGCAGCCTG
Organism: Nothoprocta perdicaria; assembly: GCF_003342845.1. Classification (NCBI taxonomy): domain Eukaryota; kingdom Metazoa; phylum Chordata; class Aves; order Tinamiformes; family Tinamidae; genus Nothoprocta; species Nothoprocta perdicaria. Next base: position 4,362,238 of record NW_020455976.1, read on the forward strand.
CAGGAAGTAACGGCCGTCCGTCCACATGGCCGCGTGCTGCTCTGTTACGATGGCAGTACCTGGGCAGGAAGGCAGAGAGAGGTGGTTGGCGCAGAGAGCCACCCTGCAGGGACACAGACAGCTGCGGGGCTGTTCGAAACACCCGAGTTCCCCTGAAGGCAGCTCTGCTCATTGGTCAGATGTTACTCAAGTTTTAGTGGAAATATTCACTATTTTCCCTAGACAGTGACCTTCCAAGTTCCGTCATAGACACCCTGCATGAGGGCTCAGCTTAATGAATTGCCTCAGATGCATTCACAGAACTCACAGAACTTTCCAGCCTCTTACAGACCACAGTTGTCACCGGATTGTCATCATACTAACACATATTGGGTGCAACCAGACACCATCCCATCTTAAACAGAGGAAGCCCAAGCCCTAGCCACCCAGAGCTGTCAGCAGACCTGAGGTGTCATCACCTGCACCCCTCCYCAACCGTTACAGCCGGAGCACAGAGGGCTGAATGGGAAATATGAACACAAACCTCTGCTGATTTCCATGCCTGTCCTTTACACTGGTCCTTGTGGGAGCAATAACCGCTACTGAACAACAGCGGAAGCAGACAGCAGAGGTGCAGCAACATCTCACAAGGCTCCTTGCGTTTTAAGTGCTTTGTCTTTCCCTAGCCAAGGAACTCAGGGCACAAAAATCCTGGTCTTCAAGCTTCTGCATCTTGACCAYCTTTTGTCACCTACATCCAGAGACTGAAGCCCAGCTTAGCAGACCAGTTTCCAAATGTGAATTAATTCCCTTCTAGAAACCCACCACAAACACCAATTTTAAGCTGCTCGAGCCTGAAAGACGTGAAACAAAAGTGTTTTCCACTAGGAAACCCTGTATGAAGCYTCCCTGACTTGCCAAGTGCTGCACTGGTAAGACAGACCTTCCAAGTACAGCAGGAGATCCCAAAATAAAGATCAAGGTTATGAAGAGGCCATGCAAAAGGCATGAAATTAATACAGGATTCATGTCATCCATTAACAGCAATCTGCAGTGTAGAATTTATCAGCTTCTACATAGAGTCCCAGCACAGCTCCTATGAGTTGAACAGACCCTCCAAACAGAGACAGCAGCACTTAACCCAGTTACCCAGTTCACAACTGGGGGAATGAAAAATCCTAAAAAGACTGAAGTGACTGGCAAAAAAAAATAAAAAAAATCATACAGCAAAGTCGATTGCAGAGTGTAGGCTACAGCTAGGGTAAAAGAGAGGTCTCTTGACACATGGACCTCTCCTACAGCCAAGAAAACATCCTGTCTCTGCAAGATAAGCAAACTTTTTCCACAGAGTTCAGTTTCCCAACGCAGTCTTTGTGGCCCAGCCTCCATTTAAACAAAAGRGCCAGCTAAAGTCAGCTGCTCTTCACCCCAACCCAAATGGGCAATGTAAAAGCTGATCATGCTCTGTCCACATGAGCAGAAATGAACATAGGCTACAAGCATCCCTTCAAACAGTTAACAGTATTTCACTTCATGAGAGGTTCATTCAGGGGTCAAACATTTTCTGAAAACTTGTTATTGCACTGATATTACATAATTCCAGTGGGTAGCCAAGACAACTTTGCAGATGCCGAAATGAGAACAGATCAAGCAGGGCGGGTAGGTTTCCTTTTCCATCCTATATCTGTGCCATGAAAGGGGACTTTTCTTTACAGGGGGATTATGCACAGTAGCAAGAACCCAAGTTCTGGAAAGATACCTGCAGAGCCATCAAATCCAGAGATGAATGCCCGTCTGCAATCACAGGGTGCAATGTACTCRCTCTGGAAACAAAAGAGGCAGCAATTATTTATAGCAGCAGGAAAAAAAAAAAAAGAAAGAAAGAAATCAGCTGATAACAAATACTTTGATAAGGCTTTTCTCCTGAAGGACGCTGCAGAGAAATAAATGAGTTAAAGGCTGAACTCTGCTCCACTGGAACATTTAATCATCTGTGATTATACTGCATTTATGTCCGACTGCCTTTTCTGTGTGTAAAAAAAAACTGCAGCACTTTTCTCCCACAGACTTCTGTAAATACTGAAGTGTTTCAGACATTGCAGATGTTTATTTCACATTCAGCCTCCCCTTTGGGCAACAAACAAATGTTGCCTTTGAAGCTGCAGTGTGAAAGGAAGGGAAACCGGGAGCACTCCTTGATCTCAGAGACCAGAGCAATCGGCACATCAAATCTGTAAAATTCACCATCTCCACTGAAGTCCCCTCATCGGAATTTATGACTTTCTTTTCCACAACAATGWCATTAAAAGGAAGCTATCAAGGTGGTGAAACTGTAAAATCTTTGCGCCCTTAGGACCTTTCATGCTGGTCCTTCACTTCTTCCTTGCCTGCTCAAACATGACTGCACCAGAAATCACCCAATTATAGTTTGGTGGGCAAGAGGGAATTGAGGACTGCTAGTCCTTCCACATCCCAATTTCAACACAACCTGTATCTGTGGCACTTCTGCTGGCAGCATTAAGGAAAAGCCYGTGCATGTGCAGATGCACTGTTATCCACAGAGGCTGTCAAAATGACAAGTTACCCCTCAAAACGGCCCCACAGCTTTTTTCTGGGATCCATTCTCACAGGATCGGAGGTCAGAAGCACTGAGCAGGCCTGTTAATTAACTAGCAGAGCTCAGCAGATCACGTTAATCCAGGCTGGCAGTACTGGCGTGGGAGCTGGAAGCGCCCTGCGAGGGCACCTTGTGGGCGGCCCCACGCGCCCAGCTGCGCCGCAGCAGGAGGAGCACGGAGCCAAGCGGAGCAGCGGCCCATTCCCAGACCTGTAGCTCTCGCCGCGTTGGATACTATGCTTCTCTCTCCTGCCATGGCTATTTTTAAATTGCCCGTCCATTCGAAAATATTCCCTTTAAATCTATTACTCTTCACAAAGACAGAGGAGGGCCCAAAAGCACAGARATGCGAAGCACAAACCATGGCAGCTCTCATATCACTTGTATCAATTCCCACTCCTGCCCCAGCAGGCACCTATCTCTGTCCCCTGTGGAGGAGCCTCTTCAGAAGAGCTGGGGCATCAGCAGGTAGACAGGGAGAACAAAGTCATCCTGAGGACAGAACTGGGACCCAGATCCCACAGGTGTCCCATGGGTGCTCAGCTCGGAGCAGCAGGACAGCCCACGAAGGTCCAGCAAAGCTGGGCTTGAGGATGACTTCCCACTGCAGTGTCACCCACTGATCTTCAGCCTGCTGGCTGCAACAATTCCCTTCTCCTGCCCTGCACCAGACACCCAGCTCACAGCTGGGGAAGCACCTCCCAAGGCCTGATGCCTAAAAAAGACACTGGAAATTTCCTGTTGTAGATCACATCATAAAGTACATCTGAAATCACACCAGCAATTTCCCTTCCCTTTCTCCTTGATCTACCCAAGAGAGAGACTGTAGGCTGGTTTGTTTATAAAGATAAACMATTTCACATTCGTAGGAAGGATTAGGGCTGAGCTAGACACACAGAGCAGTGAGATAAGATGCACTGCCATTTTAAGAGGATTTTATTTTATTTTTTTCCCCYGCCTCTTTGTAGATTAAAAATCTACTAGTCATATCTAGTAAAAGCTAACCTAAACTAATAAGGACTTGGGATTGGTGAGAAATATCTCAGACTGACCCATTCACRGATAAATCCAGGGACTGTTTTAAGAGTTTAAGACGTGTCAGTGGGGCTAGGAGGGATCCGGAGGAAAAACAATTCATCCATCCACCAGCCTGAATTCCTGCACACCCTCCACCCGCTCTGCTCCACAGAGCAACCCCAACCGAGTACAGATGAGAACATATTTTGCATGGACTAAAATTACAAGGGTAGCGCCYGTGGACACCACACAAAGTAGAGGCCATGGCACTGTGGGAACAGAGCAACTCCCTGGAGCTTGTCCTGCAGCCCTGGCAGGCTCAACCAACCCTCCTGGGGCTCCTCTCCACCACACCTATCGGTCTGGGACAAGCAGAGCTGGGGGCTCCATCACAGAACCTCTGAGCTAGGCCAGGATGGGCCTGGGGAGATTAGCAGGGCTTCACATAGGCCATGAATGCACCAAGGCTCACTCTGCTCGGGGCATTCGAACATCAACCGTGAGCAGCAATGGCAAGAGCCCTTGGAGCCAGATGCTGATGCCCTACCACTAAAGAATAAACTCTGCTGTATTCCTGGAGGAGGGCAGTGTTCGCTGCCAAGAGCCTAACTGCATCAGTAAGATCTGGAACAGGTCAGCGCCACCTGTGCAAGTCACCGCCTGCGCTGCTCTGCAACTCTGCTGATTCCTCAGCTCAGAACAAGCAAGTTGGAGGGGCCAGCTCCGAGCACAAGAGGGCATCTCTGCCAACCCAAACACGGCACCCTAAGCTGGGCAGGTGTTTCCTGGATGTGGAAGATTAGTCAGATCTGACCAAATTTATTTTTGCTATTGAGTAAAGGCCTGAGGAGCTGGAGCCAACTCCATTTAAGCTGTGACTAGCTCAAAACCCAAGCTCCAACCCAAACATCGCTCCCTCCTACCAAGAGGAAAGCTCCCTCAATCTCTGAGCATTCCCACGTGAGCAAACTCCACATTCAATGGGAACTGGATGAAGCTACATAAAAATGGATCCTGCCTTCACTATTGCAACAKGCCAAACGCTTAGACAAGCCTTTTTAATTGAACCATAAAGAAATGAGATGCCTCATTCCCAAAAGCCCTCATGCTCCTTTGACAACTCTAGCCACAAGATCCACTCCAGCATCCACAGAAGGGGGGGGATCTTTGCACAGTCTTCACCCCTCTTGTAAGTGGAACTGCTCTCCCCAGTCATCAGACTTTGGGCTACCCAGATTAGGGAGCAGTCGATTTCTCTTGACTGCCTCATGACTTCACCAGCATCAGACGTTCCAAAATAAATAAACAAAAATCAATGCAGCAAATATTCAGGGTTGGCTACAAGAGCCACAAATCCAGAGTATTAGCAGTCTTGGTAACYCTGATCAAACTAACTGGTAGAGAAGATATACAAGTTTGAGCAGAAAAAAAAAAAAAAAAAGAGTAGTATTAAAACAGACAGCTTAGAGCTCTGATACCCTCCATCCCAAGGGATGTTACAAAAACAGCTATTCTGCAAGCTAACCTAATGGCATCAGTCCAATCCAGGGGGTTCTTTGCAAAGAAAAAGGGAATAAAGTTTTCCCTAGTCTAAATCCTCTGTCAAAACCACAGGGGAGAAAGCTGTTTGTTGCATTAGGTCTCTGACTTGGATCCCTGCACAGCCTCAGAAACAGCTGAGAGAGGGAAGAGCAGCAATAAATATCTTGCCTATGGGGAAGAAATGGCTCAAGCCACTGAACGTTCTGTATCATCAAACCATGGCCTCTGAGTCATGGAAGGAAGAGCTGCCCAAAAGCAAAACTTAACAGCAGACCTTTTATTTGTATGTTGCATGCAGGGGAGAAATCCCTTCCTAGAACATGAGAAATCCAAAAACCTCAGCCCATTGCAATTTACCTGCAATCAGCAAGCTGTTCTGGGATCCACAGATTTCCAGTGTCTAAAATTGCAACAATTCCCAAAGTCCACAGACAAAACTCTGCACTAGCTAGTCAGGAGGTGCCAGAATTAGCAGCTTTTTCATTTCCATTTACACGGACTTGCTCTGCAGAGAAACCCAAACAACTTGCCCAGCAGGAAACAGCAACACAGAGCGCTCTGCTTTATTGCACTGTGTCAAAGAAAAAAAGGAGGGCAACAGAAGAGCCCAGGAGTCCCAAGGGTCACATTCTTCAACTCACATGACAGCATTTAAGGTCTAACAAAATGAAACCAGAGTTATATATGGACAGAAGCAGCTTGAGGCAGGAATGCAGCAGACAATAGCAGCTGCAGAAAACACCTCCCCTCTACCTGCCTGAGTCTGCATCTCCCCAAGAGGAAACCTGATGCTGCACATTTGGTCTCGGGACACAGGCAAGTCCGGACCCAGCTCACCCCAGTGCCAAACCAAGGGCATAGGGGCCTGTTTAGTCATATTTAATCCTGCACAGTAATCCTGTCCACAGTAAAGGACAACTTTGGGTGTGAGCCAAGAAAGCTTCAGATCTTTTGTTTCCTGAAAACAGCTGAGGAGCAAAAAAGCTGCTCTAGCCTTGCCTGTTCTTAAGCCTCCCAAAGGAGGGATGGAAAAGTGAAACTTGCATATGAACAAGAAGGGGAGGTAAGAGGTAGTTCAGCAAAGTAATTTTAATGTCACAGACTGCAACAATCTTAATGTTGGAAGCAGCAGGCAACACATCACCATGAGCCCAGCCTGTCCTCTTGGGTGCATACAGCCAGAGGATGCAGACCAATATCTGAAAGGGAAAATATTGCTGAGGCCCCTTCCTTCCCCAACTCTCCAAGGCCCTTTCACAAGCAGCCTGCAGAGCTTTAGCATGAAGCAGCAAAATCCAGTCATAGCCAGACAGGGCCATGATCTGGCCAAGGGAAAGCTCCGCAGCCAAACCTTTGTCACACAAGCTAAGTGTAAGTGCTGATCAGGAGGTGCTAATGGGGAAATTAAAACCCAGATAATGTGTTTTCCTCCCTCAGTTAATCCACCCTCTCTAACAGCCAAGACAGGGACAGCAATTGCTCTGGCAAGCTCCCTTCCTTGCAGCATGAGCTCCCCTGGAGACAACCTGATGAGAAGCTGCTGGTGGAACATCCGCACTGATTCCTTACAGGTACATAAAAACCTCACTCCCCCACATGGATTCCAGAAACTCTATCCAGCATGGCGTTTCTCAGAGTTTAACCTGACGTTATTACTAGGGTCATTAAATCGTAAGAGAACAGGATTAATTTGGTTATTCCTGGCTTATATTTTGCTGGGAAGAAAAGTACAGTCATTCCTGAAATCCATCCCTACCTGGTGGGCATCTCCCGAGGGCACTATGTAGGCTTGGACAGGCTCCTGGACATATTTTGGATTCCTCATCGCCTGCCGCAGTTGTTTCAGCAGCTCTGTTGTAATTTTCGGACTCATCTTCATACCTGCAATTGGAACAAAGCACAAAACCTCAGGGCTTATCCAGTCCTCTCGGGCCACTCACACAGGCTGTCACCATTGGAAACTTSCTTGGAAGACAGCATCACCCCTCTCAGCACTGAGTTTTTACTGTATCACTTGACATTTGTGTCACTTTAGATCTGTCCAAGGCCAGAGTCAAGCTTGGTCTATGCTGTAAAGCAGCTTCTCTCTGGTGAAGGAGCAGCCCACTGCTGCTCACAGAGGGGCAATGCACACTAGCCTAGTACACAGCAAGAACCAGAGCACCTCAGGTGTTCCTCACAGCCAGCAGAGCCCCATGGCAAATAAAAAAAAGGTGTCCACACACAGTGCTGACAGTCCCGAGCCCAAGTGCCCACAGATGAGAAGCAAACACATCTGCAGATATTAGCTGGAATGAGATGAGCAGGAGAAAGGGACAAGGTGGATGAAAAGATGAAAGATGAGAGAGGAAAACAAGGGCACAGACTAATCATATGCTTCTGCTGCAATTTTGTTACACGTCTCCTTGGTGTTGCAATGATCATCAACCTACAACTCCCCACGCCGTGTTGCAGCTGGGGGCTGAGGGCRAGCCCTGCTCCTCGCAGCACAACAGGCCCTGCTGCTCTCCGCAGTGCAGCTACAGGCACCATCTCTCCAGAAGATGCTCAAGCTGAGGGGGAGGTCTGACTTGAAAGCCTGTGAAATTCATACAACTTGCACTTCYTCAGAAGTCTCCTCCAGACTTCTTCACTCACCTCTGCAGTATGTCTCCTGGGTGGGATAACATCCTTCCTAATCCTCTTCCAATTCCTCTTGTGTCTCTAAGTGTGCACTGGGATCTTACAGCTTTCACACTACCACGTTCCATGGCAGGGTGTGGAAGCTCTGTGCTGCTCACATGCAGGGTTTTTTCCCGACTGTTCATTTCACAGCACATTTCCTAGCCACGTCCCTGCAACATCTGCCAAGTGAAGAGGAAGGCAGGAGGCTGCCTCCATCTCAGGGAGCTCAGGAAGGTGACATGACTCAACCAAAGCTGCAATCCAGCAAGGAACTCGACCAAGCTGTGCTGCCTTCAAGTGCAAAACTCCCAACCCAAGACCATCCTTTACACTTTTCACTGGAAATTTAGAGGCCAGAGGACTTACACGTGACAGACTGCCTGCCCACAGGCACAAATGGGAGCAGAGCAAGTTCCAAAGGTACTAATGCTACATCCTCAAAGGGGTGTTTGGACTCCTGTGGCCTCATTTACCCCTTAACTTTGCTCCTAGGCCTACACAGTATTTGGATACTGCACGAAACTTCATTATATTTTGATGGTTTTGATGGCCCTCTATAACAAGCTTATCATTTACACTGCTGTCAATTTATGTTCAGAGGGTTGAGAGGGAAGAGGCAAGAGCAACAACACAGTGATTAGCCAGCAGAAAAGAATCTCTTCCATAAACTCCTAAGGCCCAGCCTCCTCTCTCGACCTGTACTTTGTCTCCAGCAGCCTGAAGGGCTCATTTGAACAGGCAACAAATGATAAGGTTGGGCTTTTAATAAAGCTCCTTGCTGACAAGCCACTTTTTTCTTAGCAAGCTAAAGGGATTCTCTTTAGGAAGAAAAAGCATTTGCTGATGAATTATTTTGGCAATATTAAAAACACAACTTAGGTACACCAGCAATGAAGCTTCTATGAAGGGGGAGAGCTATTTTAGGTAACTCCTATAACATAAGAAATCTCTTAAACCTCCCTCAAACCATCCATTAAAATTGCTATTAATTTCCACAGTAAGGGCAGCTATTCCCTCCCAGCTCCTGAGCAGTCACTCACCCTGGTCCCCCTWTAATTTTTAACGGGTGCCCTTTCCTTCCTCGGCCGTAGTTACAAACCTGAAGAGGTTAAACCGGCTTCGCTGTCCTTACTATGTCACCGCAGGGCTCCAAAGAGAGCAGGGGGGTAAGGAGGGCAGCGGCCCGGCTGCTGCCGTCCTGCCCGGCAGCGTCTCCGCGGGCTCCCGCCGGGCTCCGCGCCGCTCCCGCGCCCCGGGGGCGGAGGGCGAGCCCGGCGGGGCCCTTTGCCCCGCGTGCGGCCCTCGGGAAGGAGGGAGGGAGCCGGGAACGCCGGGCGCTTCCAGGAAGGGCCGGCGCGGCCCATCCGACTGGCTCTGCCCGCGGCGGCCCTGCCGCGGCCGACCGGCYTTTACACACAGGGAGCCTGGGGCCGGGCCCGCGCCACGGGCACGGGCTGCAGCAGGGCCCGATCGAGCTCCTCCCCGAGCCCGCGGGCGGGCCGGGACCGGGGCCGGGCCTCGCCGGGCGACACGGGCCCAGCGCGGCCTGCGCGCC
>NW_020455976.1:4371626-4379577 GCF_003342845.1 Nothoprocta perdicaria
GCTCACCTGCCGCCGCCCGCGCCCTCCGCACGCGCCGCGACGTCGGCGCCCACGTGGGCCGCCCGTGACGTCACGGCGGCACGGCCGTTGGGCCGCAGGGCCCCGCCCCCAACGGGCGCTGGGAGCTGGCCGCCGTAACCGCCTTATAGCCGCCGTATAGCCGCCCTGTAACCGCCTTATAGCCGCCGTATAGCCGCCCTGTAACCGCCTTATAGCCGCCGTATAGCCGCCCTGTAACCGCCTTATAGCCGCCTTATAGCCGCCGTATAGCCGCCCTGTAACCGCCTTATAGCCGCGTTGCGAGCGCGGCCCGCCCCGCGGGGAAACGGTTGCGGTGGGAGGCAGCCGGGCAGCGAGCGGCGCCGCTTTCCCGCCCCTGTAAACACGCAGGAGGAGCCGGCTGTCCACTCAGCGCGGCCGCCCCTCCGGGCTCCCACAGAACGTTATTATGGTTGGGAAGGACTTTACAGATCACCAGGTCCCTCCTGAGTCCCTCCCGCATGTTCTGCTTCTCTTGCAAGCCGGTCTGTCCCCGGGCACGGGTGCCCAGTGGTGTTGGGCACCTAATGGTGTTTTGGGCCATAAATTTGCTGTCCTGAAGTGACCCCCCCCAGGCTAAGGCTGGCCAGCTGTGCAGAGCTACGAGTTGCATACCTGTCTTTTGGGTGAGATACTGAGGAAAACCGGGGGAAAAAAAGAAAGAACGTGTTAGAACGGGCAGGAAATGTCCGTGTTTGAAGGCTGATGGATGCTCCCCGAAGGTGCAGGAGCAGAGCTCGGTGAATCACCTGGCACCACTTCAGAGCAATATCCGCAAAACCTCTGCCTTGGCTTCTGTTCCCTGCTGCTTTGATCTGCTTTGCTCTAAATTAGGGAGAAAAAAAAGAAAAAAAAAAAAAGACATGAAGGGGATTCAGAGCTGCCTGGCAGAGGTGTCCGGCTCCTGCCCGCTTTGCTGCAGCACAACGAGGCTGAAGGGCTCTTGGTTCTGATCCATGTGGAGTGGAGGGAGCAGGAGGCCGGCAGGGCCTGCAGAGCCTCCCTGTCCCCAGCACTGGCAAAGCACCAAAAAAAAAAAAAAAAAAAAAAAAGCGCTGCTGGGTACTCGCACCAGCTCCCCTGACAATGAGCTGGTGGCCTTTAGATACAGACAGCTTTATTTCTGACACCGAGCACGGCTCCAGAAACACATCACCATCCCATTATTTTGCTTAATGCCTCCAGAGAAAAAGTACCATCTACTTTTCAAGCTTAATAACCATCAATTTGCTGTTTGCAGGGGGGGAAGCTGTATTCATAAAAATAGCAACTGCAACTCTTGTGAAATCTGACAATTTCTCCATGTTTTCTCCCTAATGAAAATACTTTCTTCTGCCCCTGGCAGTTCTTGCTGGTGGTCTGTAAGTTCCCCCTGTTGACAAAAATGGGAGGCTGGTGCRCAAGTGAGACCATAGCTACAAACAGAGGCTACAGCCGAGGCGAAAAGGCTTCTTTGTGGTTGCTCCCCAGCTGGAGAGAGGTTGTCTGGTGCTGTCTGTACTGGGCACTACAGCCGGGCTCCCGCATGTCGCCTGTCTCTGTYGTGTGTAGGTGACTCGCAAGCCCCGTCACTGGCTCCTCGTCCAGGTGAGTGTGTCCGGAGGAGAAGGCAGGAGCCGGCAGCGGCTCTGCCCGCCCTTCCTCCTGTCTCGTCAGCCCATGAAGTGATTACCTGTCTGCAGAGCTTTACCTGCAAACTAGCCCCATGCTCGCTGCTGGTTCCAGCTGCTCAGCGCAAGGGAGGCTAATGCTAAACCACTTGAGTGGCCAGCACTGCCCATGGGACCATGGAGCAGTAGAAGAGATCCTTGGAGGTCTGCAGTGCCCCTCGGCCCAAAGGCAGCTTCGAAGTTAGAGCGGGTCACTCRGGGACCATCCTGCTGGGTTCTGGGTCTCTCCAAGGACGGAAAATACACAGCCTCTGTGGGCAGCCTGTCCATCCTCCATGGGCACCATCGAGTCCATCCTTGTGGTGCCAAGGTTTAATTGCTATGTCCAGTGAGAACTGCCTGATTGCAGCTTGTGTCTGTTGCCTCCTGCCTTTCCACTGTCCTCATCTGAAGAGGGTCTGTGTCCAGCTTGTCTGCAAGCACTTCTCCAGGCTGAGCAAACGTGGCTGCCCCCGCCAGCCTGTGGCCGGCCCTCCACAGCTCTCATACACACTTGTAGAGTGGCGTTTAGAGAGTAACGCTCAGCTTGTCACACAAAAGAAGAGGATAAAATGTATTTCCTACTGCCAGCACCCTGCCTTTGGGAACCCCGGCCAGCCCTTCTGCAAGGAGAGCTCAGCACATGGAGGAGGTGGGTCATGGTGCAGGGCAGGCAACGCAGCTGCTGGGGTGGGAAAAGGCTGCCCTGCTGCGGAGCCGGCGCCAAGAGAGCGGGAAGAGCCTGAGCAGCCACAGCACGCCAAGTTTCCCTTCCTCATTTATCAACTTAGGTGAAACCAATTGCTCTTTCCTGGTTATTCTCACCGTATCATCCAGCCCTGCCCATGAGGGATCTATATGGTCCTAACAGTCTGGGCTGGAAAGGCTCCCTTTGATCATCACATCAGTGTCCCCATCAGGGTAAACTATAAACCTGTTTGCATTTGTTTTATAGACTGTATTCTGCTCACCTTGTGGAATCTTATCTGATAAGATTCATTTCTTGGAACCGTGCCGGAATCCAGCAATGCTCAGGTAAAAGCAAGGCAGGACTTCTAAAAGGCCCTGCAACACTGGCACAACRATCACGGAGCTCGTTTGCCGATGTCAGACTCTGCAGCTGAATCCAATCAGCAGTGTGAAATGGCCTTCCCAGCTGCCTCCGACTCATAACAACTCAGGTTTAGGTTTTGTGTTTGKCTGCAGCTTTTAATAAGGGGTTGCAGAGAGCTGCACCTGTCAGTGCCCTGTCAGTGCCCTGGGAAGGGGGATGGATGAGGCTGAAACATTTAAAATGTTTATCACGTGTCTCTCCAGCTCACTACAGTACTGCAGGGAAAAAAATGGGAGACGCCTTCTCCTCTGCTGTCCTTCCCTGCGTGCACACATTGTACCCAGGGGAAGCGGAGTTGAACACCCTGCCATGCCTCCACATATTCRCACGTGTGCCAAGAGGACTGTATCCTAACAGTCCTCTTGGCCTGTTGCACATGCTCCAGTGCCCTGGAAAGTGTCTCCAGTGCTGATTTTTACAGCCAAGGGGCTGTAAAAGAGACCTTAGTGCTCCTAGAACTGCYCCCTCACCTCCTCAAGCCTGAAGCCTGTGCATCAGATAAAGGCAGAGAGACCTGATCTTTCTGCCACCTCCTCTCCCCACGTTTTCTTTCCCCACATCTGTGCTTTGATGGTGCTCGGAGGGATCAAAGACGCTCGGAGGCGAGTGGACGGTGAGTTCTGGGGCGCAGGTTATCCAGCCTCTCCCTAAGTGGCTTGCAGAAGTTTCAGTTTGGCTGAATTTGGGACAGTAGCTAAGTGTCAGGCAGACTTGCCACCRGTGCCAGTGGACTCGTTTGCTTCAATGCTTTTTGCCAGTGAGGCATTAACAAGTCAGTTGGGGTCGGCTAGCAGGGCGGAGCGAAAATGTGTTTCCTGTATGGGACAGAGACCCAGGGAATGTCCCCAGCATGGGATAAGGTGTCTGCTTCCCGGGGCAGGACAGGGAAGCCGAGTGTCTCCTTTATCCTGCCCCAGTAATTCCCCCAGRCTGGGACAGGGCGACATCCTGCCTGGAGGGGAGCATCACGAGCACATCCAGGGAGACCCGCTGCAGCAGGAGGGGTCTGCATTGCCTCGGCTCCTGCATACAAACCACCCGGTGTTACTGGGGAGCCAGCCAGGAATACCAGATTTATTAAATTTCTCTACGTAGGTCCCAGTTCAGTGCAGAAACAACAAGCCCCACTGCAGACAGAATATCAATGTGATATTTGTGGCTGTGTAATTTAAAATAAATTATGCTGTCGCTGAAAACATCTTAATACATTGTTTGGAGGTCAAAATGTGGCCCCATTCTTTTGTCTTCCTGATTAAGATCTTGATTTAATAAATACAAAAAATACAGCCCATATTGACATGTTCCCAGGAGATACCAAAGAAAGCAGATAGTAGAAGCAATAATGTCAAGGTCTGTAAGATTGTCTTAGTTGTTTTTAAGCCCCTGGTCTGGCAAAACCAGGCTGTTTTGGCTTCCAAACCCAAAGGTGATTTCTAGGTGCTTTTGAATCACTGAATACTGTAAAATCAGGCTAATTTTCCTCCCTGCCTGGTGAAAATAATGACAAAGTGGTGAGTTCTCTGCATAGGAACCTGTGCGCTGTTTCAGGAACTTCATTCCAGCAGAGAATTCTAAGAATCACAGCGTAGGGATCAGAAAGTGTTTTGCAGACATCACTTGATTCTGGTTGTGACCTGTCTTCCGAAGTAGATCCTGTCCAGGACATTGTAGTGGGGAGAGGATCTGAAAATAAATAAATAAATAAATAAATATACCTAGAAGTCAGAAGACAGACAGGACATAGACAAGCATCTAACCACTGCGAGCAACCCAGTCCCGCTGACCCGGTAGGACCAGAGCTACGTCCACCCGTGGGCTGCATCGAGGATGCGCCTTGAGATGTGGCCCTGGTGGCAGCCTGTGCCAAGGCCCCTRTGCTGAGCGAGCCGGAGGGCTGTTCCCGGCCTGCTCTTTATTTCAGCTGAATAATGAATGACCAATAAGTTAAATAAGAGAAAGTAGAAGGAGTCTTCCAGCTAAGCTGAAACGTTTGAGGCTTGATTCCTGGGCATTTGGAGTCTCCAGGAAGCTTTGTAGTCACCATAATAGCCATAATAAGCTTGGCAATATGGATAATGTAAAATACTTTAATAATTAATTTATCAGACAGTACTGTCTATGACATATAAACTGGAAAGATTAAAGAGATGGAGCTGTCCTTTCTAAACTCTATTTGATCTTAACTAAAATGTGGCAAGTTCTGTTGCAAAGGCATTTCATGAGGGTAGTTCAATATAATCTTTTTTAATTACATTGTCCTAATTAGGCTATCTCCTATATTCTTATAATGCTATATTTGCATCAGATGAAAAAAAGAGAGGGGAGAGGGAGTAAGACCTGACAAGCAGCAACCACAGTTGCCTGAGACCGGCTTTGCCGGGCCAGAGGCCATCAACCTTTTCAAAATCTTGATGCACGCCAGACAATCAAGGCCAGGAAACAAGCCATAAAAGCCACCCCACTATCTGCTCATGCTCCTGTGATACCTTTATTGCGGCTGTAACTTGTGTTTCACTCGCACCCATGCCGGGCACCTCAGCACGGTCATGTCCCGCTTCCCAACCGGCGCTGGCTCCGGGCCAGGGCCGCCAGCGTCCGGCCCATGTTCCCGCTGGGCGCCGGGGCCATGTGGGGCTCTGCTGGCTCCAGGAAGTGGGGCTGCTCCATGCCCATCGCCACGGCTCCACATGGAGCACCGCGCCATTCCCGAGCCGAGCAACGGCTCCGGAGGGCAGTGGGCAGCGAGGGGCAGTGGGGCGGCCGAGCCCGGAGCCACAGGCGCTTGCAGGGGTTGCTCCCGCGCAGTCAGAGCACCCCGCGCTCCCAGCGACCTGCTGGGCTTTGCGCTTCGCGAGGCCCTGTCCTGCCAACGGGCCGGTTGTTTCACTCGGCACAGCTCTGCCGAGAGCCGGGCTGCAGCCGGCCTGTGGGCCAGGCAGATCCCCCGGCCTGCGCGTGCGTCTGCGCAGCGGGGAGCGCGCGTTCGAGTGCGCTTTTCCTCCTGCTCCCCCCAGAAAATTGTCTAGCAACAGGGAACACGGGCATTTCTGCAGCAACAGCGCTGAGGTCTGTAACACCAGCAGTGTGGCATGCCAAGGCTGGGAAAGGCCTGGGAACATTTCAGTASAAAGTTGAGCCTGTTTTAAGCTTTCAAATCTGAGTTAAATAGAGGTTTTAAACACATGTCACAAGTCGCTTTGGATCAGGTTTAAAATAAATTTTGTGTGTTTGGAAACAGTGAAACTAGAAACTGCAACAACAAATTGTGTGTTTGGGGGAAAAGCTATCAGGGAAAGGAGGAAGGAGCCTATCTAGAGATCTTATCTGTGTCTTTCTCAGGAGGACAAAGCCAGCCAGCCCGGGAAGCCGATCATTGCGTCTGGGTGGTTCCCAGCAGCTGCGTTTGTGCCTTTAGAGAGGAAAAGGAGGCAGCAGCAGGCCAGGTACATATCCAAGTCTATCCAAGACTATCCACGTCTGCACTTTCCACTTAAATAACAGATGTTAGGACTTGATTTTAAACTTTTAATGACAAGGATGAAAATAAAGCGTTTGCCGAGTTCTCTGCCCAGCTCTGTTTCCACACACTGCAGTGCAAACGCATCTTTGCTCCTCTGCACTCAGCTTTTTGCAAGTTAAAATGAGCTTTGTGGCCATTTCCAATACTTCTTTGTTGTCCTGTCTGCTATAGGAAGAGAAGAAATGGGAAAAGTCTGGATATAACGGATGAATCATCCTTTAAAGAGAGACCACAGTGGTGCCATACTAGGCTCTTTTAGAGGACAATTTGTTCAGCGAGCATAGAACTTCATGGTGCTAAGGAAGAGCGAGCACAGACACCCACTGCCCACCACGTTTTCAGGGGCACAGGAGGAATGTGGGCATGTTATTAATGTCCCTGAATCCAGGCTGTCAGTTTGAGGATATCAGATTTTGTTAGGTTTGCTCTCAAAGACATAATGAAACTTTGTGYAATAAAAATGCATCACGGATATTGGGCCAAAATGTGTGCACTGAGGTTACCTGACCCAGCTAACAAAGCTTTAAGAAAGAAAGGTATTATGTTAACTGAACAGAAGTCTTTGCTGCACAAAAAGTGTGATTTGATATTTAAAACAAAAGGCAATATACCCAATTCATCAGGATATTATACTTCATTAACAGCATTGTTTTATACTTCTGTGGAAGTGCTGGTGGACAAATAGATGAACAATAGATGAACAATTTACACAAACTGTGAAGCCTTATTTCTATAGAAAATATATTTAATTTTGCATTGGTCAGGCCTTCAAGATGCATCCCAAATTGACAGCAAAGGACTGGAGATAGATATTGCTTATAGTTAACATTAGCATTGCAGTAGAGATTTATTTGTATTATATATAAAAGCAACGAAACCACAGAGAAGTTCAGTTGCAGAGGCTACGGATTGCTCAATGCCCGTTCCAGCAATCAGAGCACGTCTTCTCTTGCACTAAGAATCAATGGATGCAGCTTCAGAGAAATTAAAGACCACATTTAACAAACCCTGATTCCATGCTGAAGTCACAGCCTCTGTGAGCAAGGCACATTCAGTTAAGAACAAGTCACTTGGGCATTTATTTGATGAAATTATTTGGTTTATTGTGCTGTGTATTAAATGAATCACAGTACAAGAAACAGATGTTTGCTGTAGTGGGCGCAGGAGCCCAGGCACAGGGTTTTGGATTACTGTGCGTCTCGGAAAGCAGGAGAAAGTGGAAGAGTTGGTATTAAACATTCTACAAGTGTCCCATGTAGAAACTGTGAACCTTAGAAATGAAGCCAGGACCCACAACTAGCCTGATGTGGGTGACCCCCATGCCCACCTGGCAAGTGGTCCCAGGCAGTGGTCAGTGTTTAGCACATGAACCTGAGCACTGTGAGAGGGCACATCTCTCCAAAACATCCAAAATAATTGATGGGAGACACAATGAACAACTTCAGTGAGCGAGGAGGAGGAAGAGCAGAGAGCAGACCTCTGAAAGAGGTTGCAGCCCAAGTTTGTGCATTGTAAAGACAGAGCAAGTCTGCAGCACAGGAAAGCCCATGGCCATGGGGGCAGCGGCAGCGTGGGGAGAGAGCAGGATGGGGAGCTGCAGTCCTCAGGGAGCTGCAGTCCTCACAGGGA
>NW_020455976.1:4379822-4391496 GCF_003342845.1 Nothoprocta perdicaria
GGGAGCTGCAGTCCTCATGGGAGCTGCAGTCCTCATGGGAGCCTCAGTCCTCATGGGAGCTGCAATCCTCATGGCGTGCTGCAGTCCTTGTGCTGCTCCCAACTCTCCCAATGACCTCAGACAATTCCGTCAGTGCCTCTGCTTCTCCTCCCACCCCTGCTTCGCCTCGACTGTTTAAACCATAAACTCTGCTCCAGGATGGCCTCTCCCTGCAGGTTTGTGCAGAGCTCGGTGCCTCAGGCTCCCCATTTTATTGCAAAATCTATTTCCTCAGTCCTGGAAAGCAGTTTGAGGCCAGAACCCCAGCCAAACATCCTTCTCTTTGAAATCTGACATTCCTGCTACCTGTAATTATTTCCTTTGTGTTGTTAGTAATTTTCCAAAATGAGAGGCACCATTTTTACTTTTTAAAATCTGTATGAACAAACCAGCCTTTACTTAGGCAGAGATCTGCCTCCTTCCATATCTCCCCCAAAGCGGTATCGCAGTCAGCGCTTCCTGGCTGCGGGAGCCAGGGGCTTTATTGCTAACGGAAGAAAGAGCTGCTGCTTCTTTCCTGTTGCTGTTTGCATCCCTCACTGCACTTGAAATATGCTGTATCCTGAGTTACTCTTACGCAGGCTCTCCCATTGTTCCATTTGCGGGTTACGAGTTCTGTCCCTTTGAAGAAATGTGACCCATGCTATGGAAAAGTGAGAATGTTATTCAGGCTGCACGAGATACTCACCGCAGTGACATACAGGAAAAGGATGAGTGCTTTGCACTATCATCATGAATGAAGGGCAGGAAGGAGGTGCTGCAGGGCACAGGACAAGCTCCTGGGAAACTTCCGCACTTCCCAACGCGCCACTGGCTCGGGCTGTGCTCCTGGCCACGCACTTCCATTGACTAAGCTTGTTTCTGATTTATTCAAGGGCTTCCCCAAACCTGATGCTGCAAGATGTCTACCTTGCATAGGGATGTATAGGATGTTTTTTAAGATGTAAATTCAGTGATTCAGACTACCGTGTAGGAAATCAATGACATTTACGTTACAAGCACCTGTGGTGGACAGGGCTGGATGACACAGGGACAGTCACTGGTCCTCTGCAGGTCTGGCCAACCCAGCTCTGCTCCTCTGCTCCCATCCCTACCGCTCGCTGCATATTCGCCGGAGCAGGAGAGGAGGCCGGTGCTGGCGCGGCTGCCCAGGGAGCCTGTGGAGTCTCCTTCTCCAGAGATCTTCCCAACCMGCCTGGATGTCACCCTGTGCCCTGTGCTCTGGGTGTCCCTGCTGGAGCAGGGGGGCTGGACTAGCTGATCTYGAGAGGTCCCTTCCAACCTCAACCATTCTGTGATTCTGCTAAAGCACCGYGGGCACCGGTGCAGGTGCCTCTCCCCGAGGAGGAGCAAAGAGGGGCCGGTACCGCTTACCACAAGGAAGAAGAAGGAGAAACAGCCCCAGCCAGGATTCACATAATGCAGCGGCAGCTCTGCCAGGAAACAGGCTGTAAAAGTTCCTGTATTTAAGGCTGCGAGATGGGTTTTATTGTTAGAAGTTGTTATGGCAACGCGCTGAGCTGGGGAGCAATACGGCGCATTGTAACCGACTCCGGCAAGCTCAGGGCTGTCGCCTCGCTGCTAAATCCTGTTGCCAAGGGAATGCAGCATAAGGCGAGAGCCTGGAGAAATGAACCCTGCTGACAACTCGTGCCAGCAGCCTCTAGCTGATTAAAAAGGAACGTTTTTTTTTTAAAGTAATGTTCACTTAAGCARTAGAACAGCAGAACAAGAGGAAGGGGATCAGAGGCAGAGAGAGGAATCCAAAGGAGAGTCAGCGGGTTAAGGTCAAGCAACGGGGAAAGTAAAATGTTCCACTTGAAAGCAACGTAGCTGATCAGAGCGTCCAGGCCTGTGATGCATAAAGGGCACCACCTTTTTGGAGGAAGTGAGAAAGTCACAAAATCCTCATTTTCCACATTTGTTTAACTTGCATACAACTGCTATAGCTTGGACAGGAACTTTGGCTTTTTTTCAGTGGTTTTGAAAGTAAAAATTGTTTTCTTGGTACATTTGTTCTGTGACATGGGTAGTGTTGCTGCTGTAGTAAAAGCCATTAAACAGCTCTGTTAGCTTTCAATTTGTATTATTTCCAGCCTTTTTAGCCATGCTTCATGGCAGGACGCTAGCTAGCAAGGAGATGAGGCTGGAAACTAGTGACACTTTCCTGACTCAGATTCACTGCCAAATGTTGACAGAGTGCTCCAAGCTGAAGCAAACCCACTGCCCCAAGGACTACAAGGTCAAACCTGGGGACTGATGCAAAACAAGTCAGGTACATAATATTAAGCTAGTCTCAACTACCAATATGATATTTTGATATGTATTATTTGATACAAGGATGCTGAAATGCAAGTACTTCTGTGTACCTCAAATAGACACAAATTCATCTCAGATGAACATGCTGACTTACTGATTTGTGAGAGCGTAATATTTCATCAATGATTGCCAYAGCAGTATTGTGTTCCAGTCTTACCTACAACCCACACTACTTCCATTTTCATGGAATAACAATAGCTAAAAATGACCTCATGTTTCCTTGCTCAGGGACTGTTGCTGCACGTGCATCTTGCAGTACAAGARCAGCGTAAGGTGATACACCTGAAACCACCAAACAGCCCAGAGCGGAGCGTGTGCTCCGAGAAASTCCTGTGAGCTGTGGAAAAGCCATTAGATCTGCAAGCTTGGGAAACTAAGAAATGGGACGAGATTTGTCAGTTGTGCCGGAGGATTTTTTGTGGGAGATTATGTGCAGAGCCATCTCTTGTGACTTCCATTTAAAAAAGAAAAAGCTTCTAATTAACTCTGGAATGTTTTTCTGCTAATTTCAAGTTCTTAAAGGGTGGCCAGGAAGCACTCCCTGGTGATTGGCAGGCAGATGTCTAGTCATATGTTTGTAGCCATCATTTGCTTTTCAGCAGCTAAATCATATTCAAAGAAGCTAGCAACATGTTTATACCTTACGACTATTACTGGTATTTTTCCACAGCTAGCTGTGAGATATTCCAGGATCAGAAAGAAGAGAAAACYTGGTCCAGGCAACTGTGAAGGGAATAAGGCAGTATACAAGAGGATGCCTTTATTAAAAGACTGCCCGTTGGATGGAGAAACGTGAGAATCCCAGAACCAGGCATTAGCATTTTTCTGAATAAGAAAGCAGAAGGAAACTATTTTTGGTCTGAGTTGAATTTCTCTGCTGGTGATTTCACACATAGTATTTACTTCTTAATATATCCAGGTTTAGAAGCCATCCAGACGATCCTTGCTTTTTATGAGGAGAGACACTCACAGAAGCCCTTGGCAAGGAAAAAGCAGAACCATCAGGGCAGGATGGGGAGCTCCATGGACGCCCGCTTGGGCTGCAGGAGCCCGGAGGGTTTCCTCCCTGCAGGAGGGCCCTGAGCCGTGCGCACCCTGCCGTGCCTCCCGTGCGGAGCCTCCCCGGGACAGACGGGCGCACAGCRGGAGCTCGCACTGCACCCAAGGGCACCCAGCACCACCGGAGGGGCCCTGCTTCCCTCAGCCTCTCCTCGCTGAGCGCCCGCTCAGTCGCTCAGGGAGACTGAGACTGCGCCGTGAAGACAGCTCCCGAGAGCAGAGTAGACAGAGTTATTTCCAGAATGATTAATTCTGTTACCACATGCTGAAGCTTAAAGCTTAGCGTAAGCTTTAAAGGAATGGATTTTGATGTAAAAAGTGAATAAATGAGACAACTGTCAGAACAATGAGTGGTGGAGCAAGCCGAGATGTTTAGCAGAGGACGTGGGAAGCCCTCTGCGCTGGCCAGGCTTCTCCGAAGCTCCTGGTAAAATCCCCACTGCCCTGGAGGCTGCAGAAACAGCCGAGGGTGCCGTGGGCTGCTCCACAGCCGGGAGGGCCCGGAGCGCCCGGCTCCTTCCCGCGGCWCCCGGCTCCTTCCCGCAGCTCCCGTCTCCTTCCCATGGCTCCTGGCATCCCCTTCTTGGCCCCACGGGCCGACACTGGCAGGTCCAGAGCCTGACCCCTTATGGAATGAAAAATACATCCTAAAAGGACCCTCACGACTGCCCCAGCTTCTCATAGTCGCATTATCTTGCCTGCTCTGGTATTCTCCAGCGCAGTAATTGAAAACCTGCTGCTAATTTTTAAAAGTCAGCTTCAACCTGCTACAGGCAGCTCCCAGAAGGACAGTATTTTGGGTAATTGGTTACATAGCAATCATTATGTTTAGCATTTTTCTAGGTCTTTATTCCTGACACTTCTCCCAGAAGACTTTGGAGCAGGTAAACAACACCTAATAACAGCGTCACGATATCCTCTATCCTGATTCCTTGCTTTTAGCCTCATTAGTCATCATGTCTTCTTGTTCTGCAACAATACCAAATTGTATCGACAGATTTTATTTCCTTTTTTAAAACGTATTTCAATATTTTTCTTATATGTCTCTAATGGATCCACCAAAATTTGGGGGATTTTGTTACATTATATCCGCATCTGGAGTCAAATGCTCGTCATGTTTCTCCGTAGTAGCTAATTCAGCTTGGACTGCGCCACACGATCCCCTTTTCCAGTCTTTCCTTACGGCCTCTGAGGAATGCTGCATTGGCTGCGAGGGAATTACGAGGTCTTGGCAAGACACGTTAATATCTTCGCAAAGACTTGTTAGGGACCAAGACATCAGCCTCCAACTATTTCCTTCGATACAGCAGAGCGTTTACAGTGTTTCATTTGTCTTGAGTCAACAGATTGACTTGGATTCATAGAAATGAAGTTCCACCCAAAATAAGACAGCTCTGAAAATACAGCTGGCTTTGTATTGCTGTTGCCTGACTGGTGAGCAGCTCTGAAAGAGAAGTACAAAGTGTCAGATCCCATCAGAGAAATCAGTGGCTCCCGACCCTTCAGTCCGGGGCTGGGAAAAGGAACACACAAGTGGAAGACAGGGCGTGAATTACAGCATCACCTGCTGCACTGGGATTTGAAAGACAAACTACCTACTTCAGTACTTCTGTAAACTCTTGTCTGTCACCATGCAAATTCAGTGGAAATGTTTTTTACCAAAGACCTGCCCATGTTCATACACAAATTTTCTAGCAGAGACGGAAATACACTCCCAGTTTATTATATCTAGCCTCTTCTCTAACACTCAAGGTTATCATTAGCATTCGGAATGACACTGATAATCCCTGAAAGCACCGGAGAGTGAGTATCATATCTGCAGCTGGATCTCTTTGCTAGGAAACTAGTTACACAACATGGAAAGTATTTTTGCTATCTTGTTTTGCATCCCTGATAACAACTTCTCAAATGAAGGACCATATTGTTCAGGCATCACCCGGGGAGGAATCGCTCTCGCAGCCCCAGTGCCATCCACAGTCCCCGTCCCCACAGCGGGTGGCAAGTTCCGAGTTACAGGTTTGGTAGRTAAGGAGCAGTGTCCTGCTGACACTGATCTGAATCTTGGAGTCCAACATGTGCTGTTTCCCTGAAGGTTTTGTGAGCAGCAGCAGCAGCAGTGCTGGCCCAGGACCCCACGTCTGGAAACTATGCACCAGATAACGTATCTGTCAGGCACTCAGAAATCCCCAGCTGAGCCCCTTTTCTTGGCTCCGTGTTGGCCTCTTTACACCTCTGGTGTTGTAAAGGGAAGTGAAACAGCCAGTTCTCATGTATATGTTCAGATTTGAAGAGTCCCCAGATTGTGGAAAATGAAGCAGGGCTGCAAAGTCTGCAGCTGATTTCATATCTGAAAGTCAGACAGGATGCTGGGTCTGTCATTGTAGTTTGGTTTGACAATGGGCCAGCTTCAACACGGCCGTTCCCATCTGCTCCAATGTCAGCTGAGCACTTGCGTGCCATTGCCCTATCCTTCACCATCCCAGTCCAAAGCCAGACTAAAGCCTCCCCAGCTTTCTGAGGAGTGGTATCACAAATCGCAGTCTTGTGCGATGCCATTTGGTGTCACCCTGTGTCATACATCTGACAYGGGGATCTAAACCGAGAGCTCAGTCCAGCAGGTGCACAAGGACGTGTCCCATTCCAGGGGACCTCACTTGGGCCGYGTATATCCTTAGTTAGGCACGTGTTTAAATAGCTCATCAAAGCCATGCTCAAGTGCAGAGGAAAAGTATCCCAGTAGGAAGAGAGGGAACCAGCTCAATGGAGCACACACAAGTAGATGTGTCCAAGCCATCTAGAGGGTAATCCCGCATGTACACACTGCAAATCCACAACATACCTCGCTGTCCRGCTTGGCAGAGCACTGTTACTGCCTCTTGGGAAACAAACATTCCTGATCAAAGCCTGCCCTGCAAAATAAATAATCAAACAAAACTAATGTGCGCCCATGTGTACATATACTGTTCACATGGATTTATATGATGCGTTGCATATGTYAATGTCAGTTCCTGTCAGGGTGTGGGAACTGATGGGAAAATTGTAGCTACATTGAAATAATGGGAATTTTCCTGTAAACTTGAGCATGGCAGAGACGGTTCTCCGAGACTGCAAAAGACTTCTTGTGAAATAAGATAATTACACACCAGCCAGACCTTATTACAAGTAAGTAATAAAGTACAGGCATGTATTTTGTTTTTACTAATGACATTAATGTCTTTTCTGATCATTTGCAGAACTACAGGGAGCAGATACTTAATTTGTACTAATGCATCTCCTGCCCTGCAGAAATCTAGGCAACTCTGTTGACATTTGATTTGTTTTCCCCATCTCTTCTCAGACAATCCAGGGCCTGTTTTCCGCACCATCTGAGCTTCCTCTTCTGCTGTGTAACACTTCAACATTTTTAGCACTTTTCCTTGTTAATCTGTGTGTTGTTTTGTAGTATATAAGTGACACCACGTAAAATTACGTATTGTTGCTGTTAAAGGGGATTTGTGTTTTCCCTCCTCCACAATTTCCTTATCTCCCTTAGTGAAACAGCTGTAACACTCAACTCTGCTGTGCAGATTCATTTCTCTTTCCCCACTGGAGTCCAAGAGAGTTCAAATACACCCGGTCAAAACCATTCACTTTGTAATTTATGGGACATCAACAGCAGGGAAAGAGACAAAATTCGAGCTGGTTAAAACATGTTCTGAAAAATGGATTTGCTGGGTAAAGAGGAGCGGAGAGTTTTCTCTCGCACATTGCACACATACCTCTGTGATTGATTTGTTTTGTTTTGAGCTTCCAGAGTCTGTTTGCACAGACCTGGCCATGGGGCAACGCTGTCCTTCCCTGCTTCCTGGCTGGGAACAAAGCGGAACAGGCAGCAGACGCAACCTGATGTCCTTTACTATGGAAAACACTGACTACAGTTTGTCCCGCCAGGGAAATCAGTGCCTTGAGTCTATGAGTAATCTGCTGGCTTCACAGGAACGTCTCCGGATGGATTTGGGATGCTGCCCTCGATGGATTTGGGATGCGGCTCTCCACGAGGGCCGCGACAAGAGCGGCGCTGTCCCCAGTGCAGCCGAGCGCCCCGTCCCGCACGCGGGGATCCTGGTCCYGCATGAGGGGACCCCGCGCCAGCACCCCTGGCGCTGGTCCAGCTGAATGGAGACTGCGCTAAGCCGGGAATATGCTCACAAAGCACAGATGAGGTCATTCCCTAGAGTCCGCTTAGGTATTTGGAGCCCTTGACATCGAGAGGAGCGAAAATCTTACGTGTGAGGAATGATATTTAAAGGGAAAGTGCAACTCTTCTTGTGGCACATTAGCTGTGTGTTACCCTTCAGGAGGGGAATGGTGAACCTCTATAAAAGCTGTTTATCCCTWTTGTTAGAGATCCTGTTAGCATATGTCCTTCAATCTTACTCGCTTCAAAAGAGGGACATCAGGAATATCAGCTAATGATATGGAGTCAGAAATCAAGCATTATTTCTGAAATACTCTTTTTTGAACAAATCTGAGGCTGATTTAACCTCTGTGCTGTCCTACYGCGTGACTCAACACCCGTGAAACGTAACGCTTTGCCAAAGGGTCCTGAACTTGACTCTGTGCTCCCAGCTTCAGGCCGCCCGTCCAGGAGGAGATTACACCACGTTTCTCCCTGCGGATCCAGCTAGAACAACACGTACAACGCAGGGAGGCCCAGGGCGGCTCTGCTTCATCCGGGGTCGACTTGTAAGAGATAAAGAAGAGCTCTCGTTCGTTGTTGAACTAACGTAGATCTTTTGCCTGAGTTCAGGCGATGCTGAGCTGGTAAGTGTGAGTTTCTTGCTGCAAAAGGATGTACTGTGCTCCAAATGTATCGCCAGAATTATAGATTGGAGATGTCTTTTTAAAAAAAATGTGCTCTGAATGTGATTTTTTTTTCCAAAAATAACTTGTATTTTGCTCATATTAGAAGAGCAGGATGTTCTTTCCTGTCCTGAAGGGATAAGGAGGAAATGAGAACTATGTTTTTTTAATATGATACAAGCTTCTATTCTTCTGGACAAGTGCTGTGTATCTCGATTCCCTCCCCCGCTGGCCCCAGCGTCAGCGTTTTGTTCCCCGGGGACCTCATTTTGCTTCCATCCACCCTGTTGCTGTCCCAGTGAGGCTCTCCGTGGTCTCTGAGGGATCCTCCACATGTACACCTCTCAGGTCCCAACGCCGCGTGCACCGGCAGCGAAGCAGCCCACCGATGGCAGCACGTGCTGACTATTTCAAGCCCTGTTCCGAATGAATCACGGCCAGTTTGCAGACCCCGAGGGGGCAGGAGGCATCCCTTCCTGCCCTCCGCGCGCGAAGGAAAGAGCCTCTGCTTTGGAGGAAGTGTGGACGTAATGAACTGCACAGWGGTGCTCCATTGTGCTCAAGTCTGACAGGAAACACTTGGGCTTCGATTCAGGAAAGCCTAAATAGTATTCCTCCATAATATTCCTATAGCCCCCAATTATTCTGCTGTATTTGACTGTCTTTAATGTATATCTTCTCACAGACCTCTCCAGAAGGCCTGAAGGAAATGTGGGCACTGGGGAGCGGGGACGGCCTGGGAAGAAACTGCTCCAATTTCCAGCCAAGGGCCCTCCGAAGCAACAGCACCAGGCTGGCAGCTCTCCACTTCCCAACCAAAGAGACTCCAGAGCAGCTGCCTTTACTGACCTCCGCCACGGCACTTTTCTGCAGGAAGACAGACACTTCTTCAAATGCAGACACCTCAACCTGTTTGGGATTTGCTAAAAGCAAAACCAAAGCCCTGAGCTCTGCCAGTGAGCTGGAAGCAGGGGAGCTGAAGGTAACCGTCTTGCTGTGAACTTTTCTCAAGAAAGCAGCTGAATTCGGTGTAATTTCCGAGCAGCTTCCTGCATGGGAGCCGTCTCCAGCCCTGCATGGGAGCCGTCTCCAGCCCCTGCTCTGTGGCAATGACCCCATTGCTGTGACGGGGTCTCCTGTCACGCGCGAGGGGCCTCAGCAGGGCCTGACTAGGGCTTCACCCCAGGGCTGGCGGGAAAAGCATCCAGGGCCTGGCATTTAGGCAATGTCCCCTTCACTYGTGGGACAGAAGCTGAAGTGCCCCTGGGGCTCAGCGCTGCCCCTGGAAACACCTTTCCAGAGCTCTCCAAAGCAGCCTGGCTCGCAGGTGCCATCCAAGAGGCTCGGAGGGCTTTTTGCTACACAGCTCTCAGGGCCGCAATGACTGCAGAAGGAAGCAACCCCCCCCATACCCAGCGGAGATRGATTGAGGACATAATGCCCTTGATTGAAATAAAGAGGCACCCAGGAAGCCTTATAGTATGCCCTTTTTTTTTTTTTTTAAACTAGAGCTAAAGTAATTTGGCATGCATGTCCCCAGAGCAGCTTCCTAAACCACAGCTGCATGAGGAATTATCTAGCTCTTAGCTGAAGTAACTCTTAAAAAAAAAAAAAAAAAAAAAAGACATGTAGGTCATTAAAGTGCTAATAAAAACCGTTGATGAATCTCTGAGCAGTGCTCTGATTATCTCTCTGTGGGGAATGAAGAACTCATTAACATGAGCTCCGTGCCACTCCCTCCTCCTTTCTCCGGGTCTGGCATAAAGCAAGGAAACAAATGTTTGTGGCTTGGCCAAGTTTCTAATGAGCAGCTCGCCGAGGTCGCTGACGAGACGCACGGCTTTTCAGAGGGTGGAAAGGCTGCAGCTCCGGGGAAAGCAGCAAAGCTTCTGCGGACCTGGCTCCTCAAGAAAAGCAAATGCTTCATTCACCTRTTACTGCAGGATCTGCTGCAGGAGTGTGTTGAGAGATTGATGCTGAGAACAAGCAGAAAYGGAGTAAAGACCAAAGAGAGCATGAGAGCGCCTGCTTTGACCCTCCAAAAACACAGTCCCGTGGTATCTTCCTATGAGTCTGGCTTTGCTCCTCAAGGCTTTTTGTAGRCACAAGCAGGAGCTTCCCATCTGCTGCACCATCGGCCACGCGGACACTTGCCTGGCGAGGAGAGGCCCAGGCCAGTGAGCCCCAGCACCTCCTGACACCATCTGGGAGGGAGGCAAAACCTCCCCAAGGGATGGCGAAAGTCTGTCCCATGCAGGAAAGTTTCTTCTTGATCCTGCTTGTAATCCATTTATGGCGCGAATCATGAGGATTTGTCATCTCCATAATCTTTTTAGGACTAAAGCAATTGTAAGGCTTATCCTTATGCCTAGAGGAAGAAAACTCACCCTACCATAAGCACCAAAGGCATCTTTACATGACTCAAGCCCTTCCACTGGGGTACGTGTCGGGTGCTTCTGAAACTCAGATTTGAAGGTGTGCAGCCAATGTCACACAGCACCTCAGCACTATCATCATCCTCTGGAGACACCAAGTCTCTCCCCTGCTGCTGCAGACAATGCATACAGTGCCTTTAATAAGCTTCACTTCAAAAGCAGGGAGATTTTCCATTCCCAACGTTCCTACCAAAAGGTTGTTCCAGAGCCTAATTGCTCTAGTGGTCAACAGCCCTCCCTGCATTTGCAGCCAAAGCTGGTAGGTGGCCGAACGTCCATGCCCAGCTGCTCTTGTGCCAGCTCAGTCCTCTAGCTAAGCAGGTACCTGGGGCAGAGTGTGAAATTTGGAATAAGCACCGAAACACCAATTTCACTGCAATGTCTCCTTGCTTCCATGACCGCAGTTAATTTGGGCTTGTCTCGGGTTTTTGGGCTGAGCCTCCCCTCGCTGCAGCCCCGCTCGCCCTCGACGAGGCCTGAGCGCGCGGGCAGGAGGCAGCGCCAGGAGGTCTGGACCTCACCTGAGGCTGGGTGCGCGAGTGATCTTACACCTGTAAGCAACAAAGGAGCTTTGATGCCTTTAAAGCCAATTTTAGATGATTTTGAGTTTTTAAAAWTGCCTATAAACCAGATAAAACCTTATTTCTTATCACGCTGGTTGAGCCCTGCTGCCAGCTGGCACCGCGGCGTGCGGCGCACAGGGCCCGCGCGAGCCCTGCTCTGCCCGCCCGCCCCATCGCCGCCCGTGCTCCCCTTGCACCGCTCTTTAGCATTTTTCCTCCTTTTCCCACCTCTGCGGCGCCGGGCAGCGMATACACACATGTGTATGTGTATATACATCTGGCATGTGTATGTATATGTGCATGTATATGTATTATGTATACATGTCCGCGCGCGGGCTGAGCCGCTGCCGCGGCCCGCGGCCGTGCCCGGGTGTAGAGGGGGCTGCCGGTGCGGCGGGGCGGGCGCTGCGGGGAGGG
>NW_020455976.1:4391746-4405374 GCF_003342845.1 Nothoprocta perdicaria
CCCGCCATCGCGCTGCCCGCCCCCGGCTGCAGAGCGGCGCGCGGGGCAGGGGCGGCGGGCGCTGCCACATTGTGCTCCGCGCGGCGGCCCGGGGGAGGGCCCAGGTGTCCCTTCCTGCCACATCGCGCTCCGCCCCGCGCCCCGCTCCCGCCCGCGCAGGAGCCGCGGCCGCCCGCGCTGCCGGAGGCGGGAGCGCCGGCATGGAGTGAGCACAAAGCGCCGCCGAGGTAACGCGCGCCCGGCCGCGCCGCCGCGTCGCCGAGCGGCAGCGGCAGCGGCGCGGGGAACTTGGCCGCAAGATGTCTGCTGGGGGGGATGGAGAGGGGCGGCGGGGAAGTTCGGGCGGGAGGAGGCGCCGGGGCCGCCGGAGCCACCTAAAATGTCCCCCCCCTTCACCTCCCTCCCTCCCGCCGGCGGCCTCGCGGGGCTGGAGCCCGCGCATCCCGCCCGTGCGTGTGATTCGGGTGTGCGCGGGGCGTGTGTGTGTGAGCGTGTGGGGGGAATGTGTGTGCGTGTGCACGGTGTGTATGTGCAGCGTGTGGGCACGGTGTGTATGCGCACTGTGTGTATGTGCACGGTGTGTGTGTGCAYRSTGTGTTTGGGGTGTATGTGCACGGTGTGTGTGTGTGCACTCTGTATGGGTGTGCATTGTGTGTGTGTGTGCACAGTGTGTTTGGGGTGTATGTGCATGGTGTGTGTGTGTGCATGGTGTGTGGGGAGGATTTGTGTGTGTGTGCACGGTGTGTTTGGGGTGTGTGTGCATGGTGTGTGTGTGTGCATGGTGTGTGGGGGGGATTTGTGTGTGTGTGCACGGTGTGTTTGGGGTGTGTATGCACACTGTGTGTGTGCACGGTGTGTTTGGGGTGTGTGTGCATGGTCTGTGTGCGTGCACGGTGTGTTCGGGGTGAGTATTTGCTGTGTGTGCACAAAGGCTGCAGGGCTGCGTGACCCGGTCCCGCATCTCCGGCCCTGCCACCGCCTCCGGCTGCATGGCACAACCACCCTGCAGCGCCCCGGCACCGCAGTCGCTTTATTTATTTATTTGTTAATCGATAGATTGATCGATCGATGGTGATTTTTGTCTCGCCTCGCTCCCCGCGAGGCGACGCGGGCCGAGCAGGGGAGGTGGCCGCGGGTCCGCACCGCGGTGCCGCATGCGGCGCCCGCTCCGGTGCAGAGCCGTGCGCGGAGGCTCCRGGTGCCGCTGCCACCCGCTCCAGCAATCCCGCCAAAGCTGGGAAGCARTTATCCCAATTACAGCTGCTCCGGGCCATTGCCGGGCTCGAGAGGCCAAAGCGAGGCCCGGATAACTTCTTAAAATCTGTGTTCGCTGCAGGAACGAGGCTTTCTGGWTGTTGAATCGTAGGCAGCTCCCCCTCTGATATTTGTCCGGGTGTGCTGAGCTCGAGAATACCATTTCAAAGTGCAGGCACGTATATTCTCATCACTGCAATATTTGCATGTCTGCCAGGGCTGTACCTGGTGATGTGGCTAATAGCTGTCACGTTTGCTTCATTTTCGCCCTCTTTCTCATCTCAGGGGATTAATTGGGGCCATATAGTGTGGTGTTTTCTTAAGTCTGGCATTTTTAATTAGCGTTGTTATGTGTTCATATAGGTAAAGACMAAATTGAAGGTTTGTGCCTTGTGCTTGAGGCTCCAGGAATACAGGCTATTAACAGACCTCAGAGATTTTGTTCCCCAGTTGCTCTCTCATCCCCCCAAGAAAACTTTGGCAAGTTTAGTTCCCGATGCAAAGCGGGTTTAGAGGTTACTCCTTATCCTGGAGCTCAGGGCGCTCTGGCAGACGAGCAGAGACTGTGCGGCCAAATGACGGGATCTTGGCGCCGAGGCCYGGGCTGGCTCTGTGCAATGAGCGCGCCTTGAAAACGAGCATGTCCATCGCCTCGCGTGGAGGCGGTCACCTCTTCCTACGTTTGCTCTCAAACATTTGCGTTTCCTACCTTCCATTCCGTCTTCTCAGCAGCGTCAGGTTATGGGCTGTGGATCCTGCCCCGGCTATTTGGCATCCGTCGGTGCTAGACCACGTTAAGGGTGCTGGGCTGATGATAAACAGAGGGAAAATAAGTTGCACCTGCCCTGTGTGGTGCTGCTGCATGGAGCAGGAAGTTCTTTAACAAGTTAATGGTGATGAGATCCTGGGACAAAAAGTAATTGGCTGAWTCACTTACTGTGCGGGGACTTGATGATCTTAAACGTCTTTTCCAACCACAAGGCTCATCTAAGTTCTCACTAGCTTCATTCGAGACCTCTGCAGTGGYATCCAGTCCTTCGTGGGGGATGCAGGTGTTGACTCTGGGAATGTGGTAGGTGCTTGGCTCAGGGTAGAAGGATTTGGTTAGAGCTCTGCAGAGGGAGGAGGCCCTGGGCTCTTTGGTGCAGTGAATTAGTCTGTGTTTCCTGTGCCTCAGCTCTGGTTAAGAGCAGAGACCAGGTTTGGCTTTAGTTTTCACTGGGAGAACCCAAGGTGAAAATTCAGGAGGAGGGACAGGGCTATTTTAGGGCCAGCCGTGGTGATGATGAAGCCTGTCCTTAGATCTGGACCTATAGCTAAGAGTGCTGCTCTGCTCGGGGGTGTCTTGATGGCGTCATGGTGCAATGGGTTATTACCCCTGCCTCGTGCCGGAGGACTGAAGCAGGGAACCGGTTTTTATTTAAGAGCATGATGGTTTTCAGGCCTGTGTGCTGTCTGTAATCACCTCCTTGGAGGAGGAGGTTCAGTSTGCGTGTTTCGCACCAGGGACAGTTCACGCAGTCTGGAGAGGATTTGGGGGCCAGGGCAGTGGGGTTGTGTCCCTGTCCACAGGTTGCCRAGGAGCTCCGCTATCGCCCCCATGCCGCTTTTCAAGGGCAGTTTGTTGGATGTGGCCTGAAACGAGGAGAGCTGAGCTCAGAGCGGCGCCCAGAAGCTGCTGCGTTGGGCCACGTGTTGGGCCATGGCCTAGGCCGCGCTTTGGGCCGCTCATCCCCACAGCGCCCAAAAGGCTCCGAAAGCTGCAGGGTCGGGTMACAAGAGGGAAGTTCCCTTCCCACGGGCAGCTGTTAGATTGTTCCCTTTCGCCCCAGAAGGGCTCGCACATCAAAGGAGTGAAAGCTACTGGCTTTTCCTCCCATGTTGTTAAGCTTGTCCTTGACAAACTTCCTTCCCAAATGGCTACGTGGTGGATGGTGTTGGAATGGGAACTCTCCTGTAGGTGCATTTGATTTGGGAAAATAATTTGTGTGACCTTGAGCAGACACGTAGTGTTGTCTTCATTCGTCTTTAAACTGAAGAAAAATAAACACTTTTAAAACCTGCCCTGCATCATCAGTGGTCATAGGAAGCCCTGGCTGATACGTCTCTAATCAAAGTCAATACTGCAGCATCAGTGTCGCTGGTTCAAAATTCAATAGGTCACTGCTTTGGTATTGACTGGGCCTGGGCTGTGCAGTGCTAAAGAGCAATATTTCCTCTTACATCACAGGGGTTTCTTCAAGTTGTGTTGTGGAGTTGTTGCCTTATTGGAGAAGGACATGGTGATACAGCTTCTATTGTGTCTGGTTGTTGTTTCTGAAGCTTTTTTATTTATTTAATTGTTCATTTATTGGCACATGGCAGTGAATAAAAGCTATTTCATCCTTAGGGAACCAGCAGTAATTTATTCCTTGTGTGATAATTTTAGAGTAAACTCGATGGCAAACAGATCCAYTTCCTGTGTTAACTTTCAGGCAGTTGGCATCTGAGGAACATTTTGTTGCTCTGCCATGCAGAGGTTAATGCCAGCCATTGTACGTTACCTAACCTCAAAAGAGCATTCAAAGGGTATCTTTTAATGATGCTCTAGCAAATATCTGTGATGTGTGTTTTTTTTTTTTTCTTTTTGGTCTAGATCATTAGTTAAGACAAAGCCAGTCAGCTCCGTCAATAGATTTGGTTGAGGTATGAAAGTGCCTTTAAATACGGCATGGTTCTAATCTACGCTAAAGCACTTGTTTGTCAATTAAAATCATTAAAAAACTAGAAAACAGTTTCTATTAAAATGTTTTGTCTTTCTTGGGATTAGCTGAACAGTTAGTGAGAGGAGGCTGTGATTGGGGTGATGGATCTTTTCCTCCTGGATCGCCAGTTTGATGAATATCACTGTGCTGGACTAAGTGGCAAGATTCTGTTGAATCTCTGTGAGATTTTGCCCTTACCTTCATCTATATGTGCAATAACTGGGCTCAATACCTCAGATTTCTCATTCTCGATTGCTTTTTTTTTTTTTTTTTTTTTTTGTAGAGAATAACCAGGTTATCCAGCATAACATCCATATCTGTGCATACCTCCCAGAGCCGTTACACTAATATGGTAGCATACAGGCCAGCTGGAAGAGCCCCTGCTCATGTTTGCAGGTGTAGAGAAACCACCAGGTCGGGAAGCAGCCCGGGGAGGCGKCCCTTGCATGTCCTTGTGGAAGGCAGCGGTGCGTGGCAGAAGGGCTGCCTTGCTGCATAAAGCTTTCSCTGCTTCTTTGTATGGGGAAGAGCAGAAAGGAAAAGTATAATCCCAAACAATTATAAGTAGGGTTTGGTTTTTCTTTCCAATATGGGCTGTGCAGGTTTTTGGTGACAGTTTTTTGAGGGCCCAGGAGGGCTTTGCTGGATCTCTGTGGAAGCCCTTTGGTGCTGAATTTATCTGTCTGCTTCAACTATACGTTTCATTAATCTAGAAATGACTTAAGCTGCTGAGTTCTGGGGGATTGCGGGTATTACGCGCGTTGCTCCGTATAATCTGGTATCCCAGCGCTTCCTTGGCGCTCCGTGCGGAGGGATGGTGCTCGGAGCCCTCCTGCACGCCGGCGCGCGTCTCCTCGCAGCGGCCCCGTCTCCGCTCCGGCTCTGCCCCTTCTCCAGCGGCCCCTGGAGGGACGGAGGCACCGGGAGCTGCTTGGACGGAGGCGCTCGCAGGCCCAGCAGGACCTCGTGTTGGTGTCTCAGCCTTGCTAAAAGCGGCCGCTTCAGGAGCCTGGCTCATGAACCAGCCAAACGGCTTCGCCCCCATCTAAATCCTTATGACTTGATATACAACCTTTGTGTTAGGAAGAACAGCAGCTAGGCYACAAGCTCAACTGTTCCGAAGGTCCTTGTGTAAAAATTCCCATTAAGCTGTAGCATGGAGGAGCATATTTATGTGCTTATGGTGGGACGAGTAGAGGCGTTTTTGCCCAAATCAGATTTATCATATGCTTCACACAGGCAGCCSTCAAGCAAACATCTGAAAAGAAAATCATGTGAAACTGGAAATGGGATCTTACGATGGAAACAGTGCACGGTACTGGGCAGTGCATCCAGCTCTGTCTGGAACCAAATAAAATGACACAAGAGTAGTGTGGCAAATGTATTTGCTTTCCCCCAATCAAATAGACCATTCTCAAGAGTGCATTTGAATAGTATAATTTTCTTGGGCTTCTGGACAATGATAAATGAGGAATATTTTGTTGTAACGAGGTATGATCAAAGCTCATTAGTTGTTCTGGCTGTTTCTTTTAATATACAGATAATTGCTACAGCCCAGACAACCTGCCATACCTCCCGAGCATCGTGGAGAGCCTAAAGCACCGAACCAAAGAACTTCTCGCCTAGAGCATTCAGACTCGTTTTGAGGTTGTGCCATATCATACCTCGGAGAGAGGGGAAGATTACGTGTTCTCTTGTGATTGTTTTCAGCCGTGTTATTGGCCATTTTTACGAAAGCGCTGAAGTTTTCGGGGCAAGAAGCTGCTTCTCTATCAAGGTAGCAGCTGGAGCTCCTGTGCTAGCGGAGTCTGTGATCCCTGCCCTAAGGAGTGGGTAACGAGCTGGGCAGCAGTTTCTGTGACGGCACCAAAGTGCCCGCGGGGCCGCCCCGGTGCGCGTGGGTTGCACAACATCACAGCTCCCTTTAAATGCATACGTGTGTTTAAATGCACTATAAAATAAATACACAAAGGCAAAACTCTTAGTGAGGCAGGTATTCTCTCCTTTGTCCTGATCAGAAGGCAAAAAGCTGAGGTGTTCACTGCCTTGCTTCACTCGCCGAAGTGTATTTCAGGGCAAACTGATGTGTTTTCAGGTCAGAGGTTGTGTGATTTACTCATTCCTAAAATGCTTGAAGTTATGAAAGATTCTGTGTACCCTTTTTCTTTCTTTCTTTTTTTTTTTTTTCCAATTCATCAGTGGACATCTACTGACTGCAAATGAGTTTTCTTATTGACTTGCTGATTGTTATGGATCGAGTAATTAGAGTTATTTGTCTTTGACACAGCGCTGACTTGGCATTCAAAAGGCACGTGCCTGTTCTGTGCTCAGTAGCTCAGAGCCCAAAATGACAAAGTTGAAATGCTTGGCAGATAGCTCTAAATGTGTTATTGGAACAAAGAATCCCCTSTTTAAGAAGGAACGTCCAAAGCAGATCATTCTCTAAAAATCTTGGTAACTCTTTTCATTAAAAGGGTTTAATTCTGTGCAGCTGAGGAAGAAGAATGAAGTCTGGTTGTGTCATTTCCTTTGATGAAGACCTGTTCTATACTTTGTAAAATAAAGGATGCCTGTAATCAGCAAAGCTCCTTTTTTCAGGGGTTCTATTTTGCTTTTTTTTCTTTCAACCGCATCAAACCCCCATGGGTCAAGTATTGAGCTAAAAATAAGAATAGGTAGAACAGTTGTCCAGTACGTTGCCATTTGTGACGTTTCAAAATCTGAACAGATTCCTTTTGCTTGGTTTGGGATCACATGGTGGGAGTTGCTTTGTAGTAACAACAAGAATTAAAAACCCAGCAGTTTTCCTGGCAGCCGGACCCAGTTCCCCTCCTCTTTYCTTTCTTCCCTTTCGAACTTTGTTTAAATAATTTTGCCACGTGCTGAGGGATTGAATCCATCTGCACAAGCGCCAGCATGGGCGGATCTRCACGCAGAAACAGACGCGCAGAAACAGATTTTTTTGTTGATTTGTTTTGTTTGTTCTTTAAAAGAACCGTTGTCGTTGTAGTTAGAGCACCAATATTAAATACAGGAAAGCTTGTGAGCTCCGATAGTGCTGTTTATTTAAAGCACTGAAGCTGTGGACCATACTAGGACATATTTTTCTATAGATTGCTGGTAATGTAGCCTGACGTAAGTGGCAGGGGCAACGTGGCTTCCCTTTCTACATTACGTGCCTCCTTGGAAGCCAAACGGTGGGAAAAACTGAAGCGTGTGCTATACCTTAAATGATTTCTCATATGCACCTTACGCTTCCAGTGTGTTTCTTCAAGATGAGATGATTTTGAGCAGCATTATCCATAATTCTACGTGTCCTGAGACAACTTCTGAATGAGGGAGGGGTAGCTTTCAAAGATGGTTGAGTTCTTAGCTGCTGCTTTGTTCAAAACGGAAACTTTTGTTGTCTGATGAGCAGAAAATTATTTTTCTTGTCACCTTAACTTGACAGAATTATTGTATGTTGGTACTTAGTGATATCCAGTGACTCTTATTGCCAAGTGGCAACCTGTTTCCTTCAAAATACGCTATTTTTCCTGCATCAAAATACCACCTCTCTAGTGWTAGCCCCAGCCTAGCCCACGAGAAGAACTGTCAGTGCCCTGAGATGTCTGTGTACCAGCAAACTGTTCTGCAACAAGGACGGCCAACCTTTCGGCCCCACGTTCTGCAATCTCGCACCTYGGTTGCGACGATTACGAAGCGTTTCCTCAGTTGGGAAATACACACATTCTCACTGAGAGCTAACGGCAGGGAGGGCTCGGAGCGCGGGTCAGGTGCAGGACGTGGTCGTAGCCCCAGGTCCTTCTGCCCTCTGGGCAAAGCAGGTGAGAACRAAGGATAGGAGACCAGTTGGCCTGGTATTTCTCAGGAGATCCTATCTCTGCATTGGAAACCTTGGGTTTCCTTGTTAAAAATGGTTRAAATCTCTAGAGTAAAAATAAAAATTCAGTTGTATTGTCTGCGTTCCTGTTAAGGTTGGCTAGCATTTTGCATAGGACTCTACGCTKGTTGTGAAATGTTAATTACAATGAATTAGCTTGTGGGGGGCTTAGGAATAATTGAGCCATTTTTATAATGTGAATTAGCCTTTAGAAAGGAAAAATAGCTTGAGGAGTAAAGCCTGGCTGCTGCTAAACCTGCTGCAAAAATACAGCAGCGACTGTTCTGTGCAATAAATTTACCATTATGATAGAAACCTCGTGCTGTTGCTGCAGTTGAAGGGAATGGGGTTATTATGGAGGCTGAGCAGAGCTTTCCTTAGAGCGTGCACGAGGGCGAGAGGGCCCTTTGCAGCGGGGTCACCTCTGCTGTATTTTGGCTTCAGGTTTCACAGGGACCTATGACAAAATTTTTAGCTTCAGGCCACACCCTGCTGCTGGTTAGCCATAAAAAGGGGTTTGGAGAAAGTAAAAATCTTTACCTAACTTTAAGTTAGGTAAAGGTCATTTTTTAATAATAAACAACTGCCTTTGCTATTAGTAAACATAACCGATCATTTAAAGATGAAGTGAAAGCTGCAATATTATCAGCTATAATGTATAAAAGTGTAGTGCAAATAATGCTTTTATGCCTGGTCTGTTTACTAGTTAACTTGCAGAATGTGCACTAGCATATATTTGTGTTGGAAAAACCTGCCGTTTGGCGTAATGCAGGGCCTTTCTCTAGGGCTGTTTCATTTTGTCTCTCAACCTTTATTTTGCTCTCTCCAACAAMACCCCAAAGACACCAATGCAAACTCTCTAATTCTATGAAGAGCCCAGCTAAGGAAGGAGAACCCTGCGCATCCCCGTTGCAGTGAGTGTCACCAGCCTCTTTGCTACGGCTTGTTCTTCTGTATGGTTGAAATACTTGGTTGTACATTGCACCCAAGCTAAGGGGAGGGTGCTCTGCGCTTCCCTCCCCTGGCCACCTGGTCCTGTCCCTTCTGCTCTTACCCAAGCTCTGCACTCACCGGGGCGGCTACTTGAGCAATTCCATGTGAAAATGCAGCAGGACGCCCCGCTCCTGGGAGCAAATGCCAGGGTGGAAGTTGGTTTTTTTTGAATGGAGCCTCTTGCAAAACGGCCAGTTTGTGGGAAAGCTGGAGTGGAGAAGCCGGTTCTCTGGGCTTGGAGATGGGATATGGTAGGTGTTGGGTTTGGGTTGTCCTTAGCACAAGGAAAACRCAGACAAACCTGCTGTTATTGCAGTGCCTGAAAGAGACCAGTGGAAAAGATGAGGCTCCCCCACATCCTTTTCCAAATATTTGCTTGCAAAGGGGTTAGAAATGACATTTGAAAGGATTTTTGTATGCTGSTCACGGGATGGAGCAATGGCCTTTTACATACCCATTGTTTTGAGAAGACCGACAGGGCCGAGGAGCGTCCTGGGGAGCTCACTGGCTCGGTGAGATGCCGTCCTGCCTTTGGGGTGATCCTGAAATCAGCCAGCTCGTTTTCTGCCACCAAATTCCCCCCCGGCCGAGCAGAAGGCAGGGATGCCAGGCAGCAGCAATGCTGCCTTCGGGCTGTCTGCAGCTTGCCCTGCACTAGCRGAATCAGTACAATTTTAACATGAGAAATGCGACATACGCAACGCGCTCAACAAGCTCGTAGAGAACACAAGTGCCATGAAGCATCTTCAGAAGCCTGTAGTTTTTATGTGTTTAATATGATATGCAGTCTTCAGTGTACATTCTTAAGGAGTCTTATGAAAGTAATACTGGCTCAGTCAGAGTAAAGATGCTTTAGTTAAATAGACCACGGCTGTGTTTAAAAATAACAGCTCTGGCTGTGTCAGCGCGTCGGGTGACCTGATACTGGCTTTCAACAGCAAGAGCTTCTGAAAAATTGTTGTTACCTGCTGCATGTATCGTCCTGAGGTGAACCTGTTTGCTGTCGGTACGGTGTTTTGGGTGCCGGGGGAAGCCAAGAGAGAGGCCCTCTGTAATTCTTCAAATCTGGGCTGACCTACAGTAGGAGCTGTATACAATACTGGATAGTGATGCCTGTTCCAGGAAATGTGCTTGTTTGGTATGGAAGGCGAAGCAGGAATTACAAGTGTAAATCTAATATGCCACTTGATAYATTCCCGTCGCTTTTGAATTAAAGAGGGAATTAAAGAGTCTTCTTTCTTATGGCCACGGGTAAGAGGAAAAGAATAAAATCAGTAGTCAGTTGTATGTTTGACTTGTATGTCAGCTATTAATTAGCTGATAACTTTAATGCAAAAAGCTCCACTCCAAAATCAGATTTAAAGGTGCTCTGTTTATTTACAGAGCAAGAAAAGTTGAAATACTCTTGGAAGAAATGTATGTTAATCTTTTAAGCCTCTGTTCTCCAGAAGGGCACCAGAGATTTGTAGCTTAAATAGCATCCTGAAACYGCTGCTGGCATCTTGCTCGTGTTGCCTGTTTCCTCTCTGTTGACAAGAGGAGGTAACTTCTGGAAGACACTTGACTGGTGCTTCACAGCACTGAGGAATTAATGATCGTTTGGGTGCTCCTTCATTTCTTATACGTTTCTGTCAGGGAACTACAGACTTCAGCTGATGAACATTGAGAAGGAGGAGAAATAAAAATAAACATTTTACTTTTAGATCATAAGTAAATACCTTTAATACCTTTAACTTAAAACACCAAGATATATTGAATCTTCCTAATTCAGGTATCTGTTTTATTATCTGTCACTGGGATCAGACTTGTTTTTTTTTTTTTTTAATTAGTTGCATTTTCCTTGTTGCTTTCTGTCCTACTTTCCTAGTCCTGGGAAACTACTTTCCTTTCCTTGGAAAGTAGTTTAATGGAGGCATAATGTATTCATGGGAGAAGCTGTCTGAGCTGTCTTATATTTTCCCCTAGGTGTAKATCTATCATTTGGAAAGATTTAAGCAAGCAGGGAAGTCCTCCAAGTAGGTATGTTCAGTGGTCTATTAATTTATGTGAGTACTTAAACTACAGAAAATTATTCATGTCCCGTGAATTTTTTATTATATACAACTTCATATGTGCATGCATACACACTTCTAAGCACTAAGTGTTCTGGCAAACTTCAGAAAACACTGGTGAGTCTAAGTCTATTTAAAATGGGCAATGATTATTTTTATTACGTCAACAGCTTTATGTTGTAAAACTTTTGTTTGCTCTTTGAACGACAGAACTCAGCAACACTTCATTTGAAGAGTGGAGCGGTTGCCTTCGTGCACTGCTTGTGCTGAGGATAAATGCTGAGTATTTTAGTGTCCTCCCCTCAATTTTAAATGTGATTAGCCAGGTGATTTAGAGGGAACTTGTTTTATTGAGCACCTTTTAAACGCCCAACCACTGACAGCAGCRCTGTGCGTTTAGGTGCAAACACTGTCCTCATTTATTTTTGTAGCTAGCAATTTGATATCTGTAGAGAGGGGGAAAGAAAGGTGCTGTATGTTCCCTCCCGGCCTGGGGTGTGTGTGTGCAGCGGCTGGGCTGCACGTGCAGCTTTCCCGYAGTGCAGAGCACGGGCGTGAGCAGCGACGGCTCCCGCGGCAGCTCCGGCCCTTCCCACCTCCATCCCTCTCTCCTCCTCATTCCCCTTCTTGCTTTGCTTCTGCTGCGAGTCCACTGTTGGCCTGCAGACCTATTGCAGGTCCTGGTGTCTTTACGGGCTCCTGGTTAACTGAGGTGTGGGTTACGTAGAAAAAAAACAATTCCGTAAGGCTGAAAATACTGTGTGTTTTTGTGTGGATCTGATGCTTATTTCTCTACTTTTTATAGTTCTTGTTCTATGTGAGTTTTTTCTTTCTTTCTTTCTTGGCAAGAAATGTAGTATTGCATTTGTCTATGGAGAGGAAGGGTATTAAGCCTAATCGTAAAAAGAAGTTTTATTATCAAATGTAGGTTTTCATCTTGTCCAGCGGAATTTCTTTTTTAGGCTCTAACCATACCCAGATTCCTGGCTTCATTCATGCGGTCTCTGGATCAAGTTTGGAGACTGTCCGTGTTAAATTCCGCTCCCTCAGGGAGTTCTGCACGGAGGTGCCTCGAGGCGGGGGAAACGAGGGTGCAGTAAGTGCCCCCGAGGGCCGGACACGGAGGTCCTGAACAATTGAAGCTGACAGTGCCAGCCTGGGCTCAGCTTAGAGTTTCCATACGATTTTTTTCACTGGCATCGGTTCATTTTGCTTTAAGCAGAGTTTAAAACTGAAGCAGCCTGAGTGTCTGAAGCCACAGAAAGATGGATAGGAGACAACTCGGGCACTTTTTAAATCCTTGTATCCTCTCTGATGCCTGTTTGGAATTCCGGCTAGCTCAGGAAATCTCTTTGATTCAAATGCAGTGAGGGCAGTAAATCCAGCAGGAAGCATCCAGGTGCCCTGCAAGGAGCGTAGCTGCAGCTCCTAGAATAGCCCGGTTGTGCCTGAGGTTGCTGAGACCTTGTTCCAAGTGCTCCGTGTGCGCTCGGCGGGAAGCGTTGCGCCCAGGGGCAGCCAGGATTCGCCACGAGCTGCAGCTCTGCTGGCTGTTCCCACCATCCATCCCTCCCTCTTGTAGTATTAGCTACAGCCCGTGAAAACAGGGGTGGGATGGGCAAGGCCTGCAGGGTGCCCCAGGGCAGCCCTACTGGGGGGCTCCACAGCCGGGAATTCCCAGGACACAGCGCAGAGCGGGAGGCCGACGCGGGGCCTTCCCTTGCCCTGTGCCCTGCCCCGTGCGGGCCGGTGCTGAATCCGGTGTCCGCGTGTCCCTGCTGGCCACAGCCTCTGCTGCCCGGGAAGCCCTGTCCCACAGGAGGCTGCTGGAGCTGCGGCGGGAGGACAAGCGTTGCCTCTGGCATTGGTGGTGCAGTAGACACCAGAGAAGCACAGTAAAACTGCTGATGTCTCCAGTTCTCTAATGTCCTCCAATTCTTTTAAAATATTTTTAGATACTACTTTTTCCATTTTTAATCCCAAAGGCACTTTTGTATATTTGTGTGTTGACGAAATTGGGTGCAACTTTTTGAATTGTAAAACACACAAAAGCTTTGCTCTTGTGTCTATTTCTGCATACTCTTCAACATGTATTACCATTTACTTTATTCCCTGGAGGTCCAGGAAGGCCCTTATGAATGCTCTTTCCTGTGCTCGGTTTCAGCTGCGTGACTTTAACTCCTTTTCTGCCYGTACTTCTTCACTGCTCTTTGCCAAAGTAGATACACCCTTGTAGTAAAAATGAAAGCCCTTACAGTGACACTGTGCTTTGGAAGACATAAACTGATGGCCTCCTATAGTCAAAGATATACATATATATACACACACACGTATATATATATGATGGTATGTATAAGTGTTAGGATTAGAGGTGAGCATTTGCAGCACATTATCCCTGAGTGTTACGGCCGGRTCTAACAAACATAACGTTTTTATGCTACCTTTCTTGTGCCTAATGTGCTTGTTGTGCAGTAGGATCCTGCTTGATAGTGACAATATTTAGTTCTTGAGCATCAGGTAGTCTTATAGCTGTTTGGTCTCTGGAGTAAAGTAAGACTTAATTTAATACGCAGTTGTGTAGCTTTTGGATTTATTTGATTGCTCTCTTTAGCTTATTCTAACTGTAGAACAGTGAAAACTTCTCACTTGTAAGATGAAATCTTTTACAGTAGCATATAGCAGTAGCATATAGCAGTAGCATAT
>NW_020455976.1:4405454-4451411 GCF_003342845.1 Nothoprocta perdicaria
CAGTAGCATATAGCAGTAGCATATAGCAGTAGCATATTTCATGGTTTGTGCAATGAGTTTGGATCCATAAGTTCCTCTCGAGTTTTAGCATCCTGGGTTAGATCTCTGAAACGGGGAGGAAAGCCAGGAGGGTATTGGGAGCACTTGGCTAATGGAGGCAGCTCTTCGGAATCACCTGCTGGGGAACTCTGCTGGCGGCAGAAGCCTTTAAAGTAAATAAATAAATAAATAAATAAATAAATAAAGCCAACCTCCTAACTTGCATTTATCTGGTTAATTAAGGTACCCCAGATGAGTCGTGGGAATAGGGCCCTGCCCTGTTGCCTGCCTGTTCTGCCTGGCTCCTTGCATCCTGTTGGCTCCGTGGTGGTGCAGGTAGTGGTTCCCTGCCTAGTCCTTGGTCCAGTATTCACATTACTGGATTATTAACCTATCCCATATGCATATTGACTTAACCTGTGAAAAAGAGGTGAGATATTTAAATTTTTTTTTGTTATTCTGAGCTGTTTGACCACTGCAGTATGGTGACTTTCCCCTTTTAAGGTATTGAAGGCCCGTATGTGACAGCTGCTGATGTTCACCCTTGCTATAAACACCCAGGGAAGGCCGTAGTGTGAAATATTTGACATCTAGTAAATGATTGGGAGCTTTGCATAGGCTTCAACGTGTCCAGCATTCCCCTGTATATTTTGACTCCTTAAGCAGTTCAATCTGTTCATCTCTTCCTCTTAAAAATGTCTTGCTTCATCTCTTAACCCCCTACCCATAGTTATCCGTGAGACTGAAAGCTCTGATTTACTCGACTGGCTCTGGAGCGGGGATTTCTTGCGTGTTTGGAAAACACTTTGGCAGCAAGGGCCCAGCTCTAATTTTAGACACATGCCTGTACCTGGGTCGTCCTCTTTTGGAGCGAGGACGATCCTTGCTGGGAGGAATTTTTAGACGCTGCGTAGACTGTGTGGGCAAAGCTGCCGACCTGAGCCGTGCGCCTTGGTTTTCTCGGGAAAAACTTGAGGGAAATCATTGCTGAGCTGAGCATGAACATTCAAACGCCCTCACGTTCCCGCCGGTTCAAATAATTCCTCCTTGCGGAACAGCAACCACTGCTCAGCTCAGCTCTGCCTCAGTTTCTCTTGTTTGTCCCTTCTAGCCACTTTCCTGTCCCCAGAAGCAGTTAACTAGTTCTCACCATGCCTCAATTTAATCTGACTCCATCACTAAATATAAAGTTTATGTGGCTATATCCATTTTTGATCCTGTTGGATATTACGCTTAATTCAAATGTAGTGGATATTTAAATTGCTGGTTAGAAGTTGTTTAGGTCACTTCGAGTAGCTTTGAAAGAGCGCTGCTGTCAGGGCCTCCCTGCTGCCCAGGGAAAATGGAGTGGATTTTGAATTATCAAGTCTTAAGAGGAGTTTAAGATTGAAGCTTCCCCCTTTTCATCTTTATTTTTGTGAGGAGAAAATAGGAATTGTGTGTTCATAACAAGGAGGACATCAGAAGAGAAGAGATTCAGCAGGGAGAAAGTGTCACGGAGATATCAAATGTTTCTGTGGATAATAACTAGATTCATAAACGTTCCATATTTGACCTTAAAAAAAGTCATCCTCAGGAGGCTTTGATTTTCTTTTTCAACTTGCTTTTCATCATTTAATATAAACTTCGGGGTATGTTGGTTAGAAAAGATAGCCTAGACCAATAAAATGCGTGCCTTGAGCCTGAATTGTAGATTAGTGGTGAGTCTTTTGAATGAGTTGCTTAATTTTCTTGTTTTAGTATTCCACAAAAGAGAAAATTTGGGGGAGAGGATTGTTTTCTTTACAAATTTTGATTTCTAGTTTTACTTTTAGTTCATTTGAGAAATACTTGGTCAATGCAATAACTTTAATAATCATGAACTTTTTTTTTGTTCTTCTGATTCTATTTTAGATGAATATAAACAGGCATAAGGATGAAATTAGTAAACATAGAGGGATTTTTTTGTTAAACATTGGGTTCAGGATTCATGTGAAAAAGACTTTGTCTGATCCAATTCCAGAGAGCTTTTGTTAAGAGTGATGATCTTAAAATATTTTAATACCTCAGTGTCAGAGATGATGAAGCCTTTTTGGTTTTAGAGGGACTATGATRTAGTCAGTCTGTCTGTGCTGTTTCTGTCCCATTTTGAAAATGGTTTGAGTTTCGCTCAGATTTCCTTGATCTAAATTGATAGCATTTTATAAGTCAGCATGAAAGAAGAGAGCCGT
The DNA here is from genome assembly GCF_003342845.1 of Nothoprocta perdicaria. Taxonomy (NCBI): domain Eukaryota; kingdom Metazoa; phylum Chordata; class Aves; order Tinamiformes; family Tinamidae; genus Nothoprocta; species Nothoprocta perdicaria. Next base: position 4,407,704 of record NW_020455976.1, read on the forward strand.
GTTCTCATTTAGAGTGTTACTCGTGTGTTGGTGCATTGGGCTTTTATCAGAAGTAAGCGACCCTCTGTTTACTAAGCAATGCTGGAGCAAATCAATGACATTTTTTATCACGTAATCCAAGTTAACTTGCGCCGATAGCTCTATAAATTGGTGAGAGTTGTTCACCAAGTTGTTAGGTTGTTAGTGATCTACAACTTAGGTATCAGTTGAAGTTCCTTTTTAATCCAAAGCACTAACATTATAATGTCTTACACCTTCCCGCTTTTGTGAGGTAGAATTATAGAAACTCTTTATTTCTTGCAAATGAATTAATGTGTTGGGTACAGTCCTGGGCAAGCTGGGGTTGTTTGCAGTGGAGAAAGTGGGGTTGGAGTTAAGTCTAACCTGAAACGCTGCCTTCCCACAGCTAGTAGAGCTCCGAGCTCCGGCAAAATGTTGTTTTCCTGCTCAGCTCCTTGTAGATTAGGGTTGGCTKGGAAGTTGTGTGGAGGAAGTGTGAAACGTGGGGGTTACCTCCTCAGCACTAGGAAGCTGCTGTGTGCTGAAGGGGAATTGGAGAGAACAGGGTAAAAGGGAAATGATTGCAGGGAGAGTGATTGATTTATTTTTTTTCCCCTTAAACATTAGGTTCAAGATGTAGGCCACATCTGTGATCATGTTTTTGAGAAATGAGTCCATATTCAATGGATTCTCTGCCAGCAGCATCTGGTTGCACTTTATGTACGTGTTTTCTTAAAGAAAGCAGCCACATGACACAACCCTGTCGGATAGAAGCGATGGTTTGGAGCACTCTGTTTGTTTATGTAGCACCTCAAGAGAGAACGCGTCCTAGGAAAACAGCTTACCTGCTTGGAAACGGTGAGCAAAGGATGCCTGTGTTTCAGGGCGGACAACCTGGGGCATGCCGCGGGTCCAAGCCTTGCTCAAGGGGCGCCTAAGATGAGGAGCTGAGCTCAGGAGCGATGCAGACTGCCCAGGGCCAGGCCTAGAAGGGTCTTCACAGGTTAGACCCCCTTGCTGCAATGAATTGCCCCATGGCAGCTGCTGGATATCACAGTGGTGCAGGATGGATTGTGATTGTAGAGCCTTTGRAAAGGAGACCAAGTTAGTTGGACCTCTTGGTGTGGGTGAAACTGTAGGGAGGCTACAGGGGCTCAGCAGGGCTCTGCGCTTCGCTGCTCCTGCCTCCCTTTCCATACAGACCCTCAGACTGTTGCTTTGGAAAGAGTGAGAACGTGAGCCCTTGTTGGGGCTTTTTATGCCTCTAAAAGACCTCGTGTGCCAGTGAGAGACTGGCTGTGGGGTGCTGGGAGGGAGGCTAATGCCATCTGCCATCAAAGCCTGTCTCTTCCCAGAGCATCAAACACACACAGAGAAAATAATTCCCTCCCATAACTTGTTTTTTGACTCTGGCATAAGAATGACTCTGAGCTCRAATGGATTTTTGTTGCCATGCTTGAACGAAAGAGGACTATTATTAGACCTATTAAAATTAGGCAGCCTAATTACCAGAGCTAAACATGACATAATTACATAATATAATTCACTGAGTACCTATTACCTTGAACTTGCGAGACTAAAAGGTTTTTAGCCAAATACCAGCGTTTGCTGGGGAGGATGACCCTTTAAAGGCTTCGGGACTGCGTCCAGCTGGCAGGTTGGCCTTACTGAGCAGATGTCACCGGTCTCTCGAAAGCTGATCTGTGCTGCTGGCTGTATTAATTCTTAACTTTAGTATTGATCCAAATAAAAGCAAGTCTCTTGGGAAAGTGGCCTAATATAGCAGGTTCTTTTGGTCTTTTCCCGATTTGTTTAGTGTATTTTGGTAGCTCTAACGTCCAACTTAGCAATTTGTTGTTGGTACGTACGTGTGTCTGACTGTCTCTTGGCTTCTGGTTCCATTCCTCTTGATTCCAAGAACATCTGAATGCCCGGGAATCACGTTCCCGGCTCTTCTGGAGRCAGCTCCGGCAAATATCACCTGTTCCCAGGAAGTAAGCGGGAATGCTGGAGAAACATCCATCCCAGTTTTGTGGAAGCACCCATAGTCACGAAGTAACTGGCTTGTGTTTATCTGGAAGGTCTCTTTTCTGAGGATATATAATTCCATAAGCAAAAGAAGTTTGAGGTTTGYGAGGCAGTGAATTTTCTTTTAATAAGACAGAAACAGATGGCGTTAAAGAAACAATTGAAAATTTGTGCTGATGGACTTTGGTTTCTCCTGGGACCTTACACTGGCAGAAGATGTGCAATAGTAAATTGAGATGAATATAGTCTTAAATTCAAATCACAAATGACATCTTTTTGTCTTACTCAGTTTGGAGAAGTTCAGTCAGGTTTTCGTGTGTACAGAAAGTATTTGCCAGCCACCTTTTAATGTATTATTTTAAGCTAGCTGAAACACAGATTTCATTTCCTTGTACTCAATATTATCTTACGCTTGTACTCTATACAAATATGAGAGGAAAACTGAAATGCTTTGGGAGTATGGGAGAAAGAACCTCGTGTGCAGGAGCTGGCGTGTTGCAAACCTGGTTAAGTACGCACTGAAACCAGATGTTTGCAAGGTTTCTGTGTGCATGTTAATCTCTCTCTCTGTTATATTATTATTTTGTAAAAGCATTTGAAAGTCCCGAGCTGTAAAGTGCAATTGCTGGTTCTTTGCASTCCTTGGTCGCTGCGGCCGCTCTCTCGTGTCGCTGGTTTGGTCGTTTCTCCGACACAAGCACTTGCTGCCCCGAAACTGCATTCAGACCGAGACCACCCCATAGTCGGTGAATAGAGTCAGGGCAATGTGTGTGTTTTCATTTAGTATAAACATTTTGAACTTAATGACTTCCTGTTTCTAAGGATGAGAATAATCTGGCTTATAAAAGAGCGGGGGGATGTTGTAACAGGAAACTTTGGGACATGACATGACAGCTTTGCTAGGAAGCCTCTCTGCTGATGCTCAGCAGACACCTTTCCGGGGAGAACGCCTGTGACCTGTTAGGATTTTGAAGCTTATGATTCCTAATGGAATTTTCCAACAATGTGGTTTTCATGCAAATACCCCGATTTCTGCATTTTGGGGAATGGAAATGGAAGAAGCAAGAAGAGAACATAAGGGCAAGGAGAGGATGGCATGGAAGACAGCAAGGGGAAGGTATTTAAGGTGATGTGTTCCCTGTGGAAACTGCTGGCCTGTGTTTCATGAGTAAAGGAAATATGCCACGTTCTCTATAGCATGATGTGGCTCTCAATGCATGTTATTTCCAATGCGTATGTTAATCTACCATGCAGGTAGAAGCTTCAGAATTTAACTTGTTAATAGTATTTAATACTTCCCTAGAGAACATATCACCAACTTATTTAAAATCTTCCACGGATGGAATACCTGTTTAGCTCAGTAACGAGTCTTTGTTCACRTTTTAACCTAGTCTGTATAGGTGCATATTACTATAAAATAGTAAAAAGGAGAACGAAGATAAAAACATTGGCAGTAGAACAGAAGCATTTACGAATACTCAATAGCTGGACTCCAGTTAAGGATGTGACTTAGTCCTTGTATCCTTGTTTGATCTTTTCAGTAACTGATGCCCAAGAGCACCTAGTGATGCAGCAGATGTTTGTGGCAGTGTTTGAAAGCAGCATCTAAAAGTGACTGTGTATTTGTTTTGTCTTTTGAATTTAGCCATTTTAACAGTGGAAACGAGTGATTTGGAAACGTCGRTGAGAATAAAGTCATTGAAGTACAGATCCAGAGGAACCCATATGCTTTGATAGAAATGTTTTATTCTATACCTGGACTTGGTGAATTGTGCTCTATCTCCCAGAATCTTATATCACCACGTTTTTATGAAGTGTTCGCTGTTTAATCAATGCGTATTATTGCATAATTCTTGTTGAAGGGATCAAGTGTTTAGAACAAATTCTAGTAGCAGAAGTTGAGAATCCCGTTAGAAAGGAGCTCACTGGCAGGTGAGGACAAGGTTTGCACTGTTGTTTTTTACATTTGCAATATTTGGGAGAGTGGATCTAACCAGGCTTCACCCCCTCCTTTCCTACTGGAAGAATATATCATACTAAATCTCATTGTTTTGCTACTCTAAAGGAATAAACTTTAGATTTGTGGCTGGTAGGGAAACTAGAAATTTCTTTTGTTGTCACTTGTAACCATCTTCTCAAGTTCTTATAGAGAAGCTCAGCAGTTACCTAAGTTTGTACTCGTCTAACTGCCCCTTGAGTATCTTTGCAATGTATGTTTTTGTAGGAGGAAAAATGATCCCTTCCCAGAAGGGGTCTGTTGGAAGTCTGCTGCAGAGGCCKGTAGAAGTGAGTCAGCTTGACTAGGTTGTAAATAATGTTCTGTCTCTTAACTGAATATTTTTTCCCCTGCCGAATTTTTTTTTAAAAAGCTGCTTAGGTTTTTGTACCCCGATAATTTACTTTTCTGAGTGCTTGACATGTTAAATTGCAATCTTTRTATCAACATGGAGTTGGGATTATGGGACTTGGACAGCAATATGTGTATTGTGAAATGAATTCTCTTCCTGAATCTAAACATAAGAGTTTCCTTTTGCTTTTGGTGGCAGAATGAGTTGGACTCCTTGAGCAATCTTGGAAAAAATGCAGTTCAGGCATTCATCAAAATAGGGATTTGTCTTCAAGCACAGGTAAATTTGGGTTCTTGTTTGTATGTGGTGTAAACTGACCATGCTATGTATGAGTGTGAATGATGCTGATGGATGTTGGTTGGATTGATTGCAGATCTGTGGTGAATGACAAACAAGAAGTGCCCCAGAGACTCTTAACAGCTTGTGCAACCAAACCCGCCAGAGCTGATTTAAAGTATTTCCATCATCTTTGGGTTCACCTTGGTGATATCAGCCAGATACCAGGAGTATTGGCATCGGGCTGACCACTAAATCCAGTCCAAGTATCTCTCAGTTAAGAAGTTATGYGTTTCTTTTTCTGCATTGTATAGTATTCCTTCTACCCTCAAATTAATGTAATTTCAGCATGAAATTCAATATTATTGGCTTACCTGTAGAGTGGCAAAAGTTTCTTAGAAACCAAAGCGTGAGCTCGCTGAGATGGAGCAGTGAAGATCCACATGCTGTTGCATCTGTAGCTGCAATAGCTACTTTCACCAGGCAAGCACTGAAGCTTTTCAGGTGTGTTTTTCCAAGTGATACCCTAGACCTCTTGAGTTGCGGAACTGCCTCGTTAAAGCTGAATTGCCACCTGCAGACTGTGTCTTCAAATGTGTTTGAACACTAGCAGAAATCTTGCCTCGCATCCTAGGAATGGGCTGAAGGACTTTTTCCAGCGCCAGAAGCGGAAAGGGAGGTAGCTGCTCGTGCTGTGCCCCGTGCATCTGAGCTGGACGTTCTCATCTCATGTGAGGAGCCCCCCTGTTCAGTTTCAGCCTCTTCTTGCCACACTGTTTCTTTGGTGTTTCCTAGGTAAGATACAGTCTGAGATGAAGAGAACCCAACCTGCTGACCTTGCTGTGGTGCACTCTAGGAACTCGTTCCCGTCACTCAAGTTAAGACTGAGCTCTGGATATTTCTTTCATCCTCTCCCCAGTGGCCACTGACCTGTCACCACAGGAGCTGTCATCAGAGCAGCCTTCCCTAATGGACATTTTTAGAGCAAAAAAACCATATGCTTGTCTTGAAGAGCAATGATTCAACAAGCAGAGYATTGTTGCTTCTCATGTTTCTAATTTGTCAATAAATGACAAGGTTTTTATACTCGAGGAAATACCGTTGTTCACCTCTTTTGGAATCTCTTATAGGATACACTCTATAAGGAAAAGTTTTGGAACTCAGCAGGAAAAAATGCTGGATGTGTAGYCCGTTGAATATGCAAGAGTATCTTAAATGTGTTCTTGCCAAAGATGAAATCAAAATTTCTTGACATCTTCTCATTTTGTGTGCAGCAAAACCCATCRTTCTCATTTACATTCAGACTGATGCATGTGGCAAATCATTGTCTGGATTATTTAGTGTGCATAATTAAAGATACTTGATTTTCTTTTTTTCTTTTATTCTGAGTATTTTTGCAGTAGTGTTTGAATTAGAAATAATACTAAGCAGTACATTTAAATACAGGCTTATGTAACTGAGCTGGGAGATTGGTCAGAAGCTTTTGAGCCTGAGGTAGATTCCATTGATTTATGGATCTAGATGGGTACTGAAATGCCCGGGAATAGTACCCAGAAATAATGTCCCAGTGTGCAGTAGCATCTGCAGGATTTGGGATCTGAACTGTAATCCCGTGCACAATGCTGCTCTTCAGGCAGCTGCTTTTGTAGATTCTTAACTCTGATATTTCAAGGTGTATTGAGATTTTTTTCCTTTTGAAAACTAGACAGTTGTGCAAAAATACTCCTGTTCCTCCTCATAGCAACACCATATGTATACAAAACAAGAARCTGGAATAGGATCTGATGGAGTCTCTCTGGAGTTGAAATTAGTTTCACTCTAATGCCTTTATTGAAACCATTTTGAAAGGATTTTTTTTTCCCTCTGAATTCACTGTTCRCTTCTTGAATTGAAACAAGACTTGGACTTATTTTGCAACATGAATTCAGGATAATGATTTTTATTTTTCTTTAAGCCCTGTGCACACTGAGGAGAAACCGTCTCGCTGCAGAGCAAGAGTATCACATAACAGCCCCCCTTCAGCCTCCTGCAGATCTGTACGCACATGCAGCAACTATTGTTAAGTAACAGACTATATGGGTGGTAAATAGAAAGAATGTTTCATTTTAAAGTTTTGGAAGTGAACCACATACCTCTTCAGTTTTAAATTCTCTAAAGAATTCTGATTATTTTTGCCTGGAGGACCTCATTCCATGCGCTTTCCTAACATCGCTGCACTTTGGAACTATCTTTACCACCACTATCTTTTTTTTCCAAGCGGATTTAGACCTCTGGGATCCCTAGCGAGAGGCCGGGACTCCACGTGCAGGGCAGGGAGAGGCAGCTGCTCCCCGGGAGCATCCGAGGAGCCGGCAGCCGCCGGACACCCTTTCCCTGGCATTCCCGATGCGGGACGCAGGCAGGACAAGGGAAGGTAACTTGGGGGAATGCGCTTCGGGCTCCCAGCTTGGAGCTCCCTCCTGAAAATCCAGGCCTTGGAGTTTTCAGAAGGGAACRTTTTTTGCCTTTTGTTTAAAACCTTGTTTTTCTTCTGAAAAAAAAGGCAGCTGCAATATATGCCTTTGAACACAGTGGGTTGATGGGTGTTGAGCTGGTGCTGCTGGCAGTTACGGGTTCCGCGTCATGCCTGGATGAGGTTTTCCTGCTGGGAAGCAGGGTCGGGGAGGAGGGGGACGCGCAGACCCGTGTGCTCTCCCTCAGCCCCTCGCTTTGCCGTGAATACGCGGCCGTTGCTCGCAGCGAGGTGCCGGCCCCGCGGCTCGCAGCGCTTGCTCGGGATGTTTGAGAGCCGATTCCCTGATCGGCCCGGCGGGCTTTGGTTTCTTTTGCCTTCTGCAGCTGAGCTTGTGCTKCCTATGGAAGCAATGCAAAACCAGAAGCTGTGCTCCCTCAGTTGCTGTCGGTTTCCTTAGACATTAACTTGATGCCACAGCTGTGGATGGGGAGACGGTCGCTTTGCATTCTCCCTGTTACAGAGGGAGAGATGTCAGAACTAACTGGTGTAGCCATTGCAATGTATATTGACCATCAGTGCTTTGCTGGCATCGCAGTGAATCTTCTCATGCAGTGAATTTTCTCTTATTGACAGTTTTCTGACTCAGATTTTTGAGAAAACAGAGCAGATGAAGCTGTGATCACTCATTCATTTGATTAAGCTGTGAGGAGTTGTCATTGCTTGAGGTGAAACTTATTTTTTGTACTGTCCGTGAACCGTCAGCTTGTGTCTCAAGAAAGGACATGTAGTTGCCAAATTGATTATTGCCCGTGTCTAACAACTAAAAGACAATTCTACAGAAAATTTGAACAGCTTGAAATCATAATCTAACAAAAAATAAAGCCCTTGTTAGTGGAGATGTWGCTCAACTGGCAACAGATCTCCTGGGGATTTGTTTGTGATAAATAATAGGCCAATATTTAARGAACTCGGTGTTCCCTCAAGCAGAGATGTGTTGCATCTTCCCTGAGCTTCAGCCACATTAGACGACAAATTCAGTTTGTATTCGTAATGATGCTGCTTTGTGGGTTTTGGGGATGAGGAATAAAACTGGGAATGTTGCATTAGGCCCTAGTTTCACAGCCATGAGAGAGGGCGAGTGTCACCAGGGGAAGCATCTYGGCCTCCGCTTTGTCCCTTTCCTGCGCTGGTCCAGGCCATGGGCCTTTCCAGGAGACAGGGACACCGGTGCTGGCCCAAGGAGGCGCAACACGAGCAGAAGCAGAAGGAGAAATACCCAGTTAAGCCAGCTCAAAAATGAGCTGTTACCTTTGAGGCTCACTAAGGCAGGGGCTCTGTGTACCTTTCTGGTCTTATCTGTATTTTATGTACCGTTCTGCTGCTGACCAGCTTTTTGAGGGCTTCCTCTTCAGTTTGATTATTTACTGTACCTGGGCACGGTTTGCTTTTTTCCTCCTCTTCTGATACCTTATCTTTTTCTGTTCTATTCCTGTTCAGCAAACACACAACTACATGCACACTGCTCTTTACTTTCTATTCTGCATCACTTGCAGGGGTGAGGATTCTGGTGTGCTACTTGGGCAGCTGTTATTCACCTGGATGAGTTCATCACGTTTTTAATGCTTCATGGCCTCTTTCCTGTCCTCCTCCTGCCGTGAGGAATTCCCAGCGGGATGTGGCCTCCTGCACGCTCGGAGCTGAGCTGCTGCCCCATGTTATGTGACAAGTGCTCGAGAAGTGACCAGGAAAGACTTGGCGAGCCCTGAAAGCCCATCGTGCTTCAGAAGGGTTCGCTTTCCAAATTATATTGGAGGAGGCTCAACTGAAAAACAAACAAGAGCAATTAGTTCCTTTTAAACAACTCCCTACTTAGAAGGGAGGTAATTTTCCTTTAGTACTTGACTTTTAATTTAGGTTACAGTATAGTTCTACCTTAGCCTTTTTCCATGATCACAGGTATTCAACTAGCTCATTAAGCTGAATTAAATTTCCAAATGAATCAGGTGTGTGGGTCAAACCTCGCAAGTGCCTAATGAAAATGTTAACTGCCTATCATGTATTGCTCATAGCTTTCATTAATTTTCTCTGTACCAAAGGGACAAGCCTGGTGTTCAGATTCAGATTCTGGTGCTTGTTTGCAGGAGTAGAATAAAGCTGCAAAACAGCTTCAACTGATCACCTGCAGTGGGCTACGTTTGATAGGTAGCATGCCTTGAAGCAAAGGCTTCTGAAGCATGTACCAAAAGGGACAGATTATGTAGGAGCCCAGATAAAAGTGGATCGTTTGTAAGAAAATACGGTTGGTAGGATGAAAATCGGCTCGAGCTGCTTCCCTTTCTCGAGCAGCTCGCCCTTCTTGTGCACGCTTGGCTGCTGCAAGTTGGTCTGTTCGTAGCCRTGGTGTTCAGCAGGGCGTCACTGCAGGGTTATTTTGAGAAAAGGTGAAGGAACAGATGTAGAAACTCTGTGTTAGCAGCTAGGGGAGTTACCAAGGGAGGGAGAACACTGTCAAAAGAGATACGGCTCCGAAAATAAACGCCTGTGTACCTTGTTCTGTGCATTCATCTCTGAGCTTTGTTCAGCAGTGGTTCGTTCCATTTGCAAAACTGTCCCTTTTATTGGCTAAGTAAACAGTTGAATATAATTATTGCAGTTCTGATTTACTAGACATGAGATTCGGTACCATTCATAAGTACCTCTGTAAATAGGAGCTGAAAATTAAGGGGAAAAGAAAGAATTCTGTTGTTAGAGTAAGAGGCAGCACTAATGAGTGGTGAATAAAGAAGTTGTATGAACTCCCAAGAGGGCATCATAATCTTCTGGGAAAACAGGAACTTAGAAGATAACCAGGCAGTCATGACAGGAAGATAGTAAGCTGGCTTTTTCCCCTTTTTTTTTTTCTTTTTTTCATCATGAACAAATTTAACTTTCTTCTTAGTAAAGTAAATATAATCCAGATGGCTGGAAAGTACAAGATGCTCCCAGGGGTTAGGGTGGAGGTTCGATGAATTAAGCTTTGTAGAGCTCAGAAGTGAGCAAGTGAGAAATGAAAATACAGATACAAAGCTAAATTTTTTGAGCATTGTGTAGCTGCTTTGCTGTTCTTCCTCACATTCGGGGGTGGGACGGAGCTTTTCACGATGGTGACTAAATTAAAGCATATCTTGGTGATTTTTATGAAGAGGCGTATTTCTGTGTCAGATGAAAAGTAGGAAGAAGTGATAGAAACCTTTCTGTTCACTTTCCTTTGGTGAATGCCAAAGTGATAAACATATCAGAATGATCCTCACTTCCAAATGCAGCTCGCCTCAAAACCCAAGTGCTTCAGTACTTCAGCACCCAGAAAAAGACTTAGAAGGTCTGTATGCATCCCCATCATCATTAGGGTGTGTTTAGGCACATCTAGGTAGTCCACCCAGGGGGTCAGAGGCGACAGTAGCCTTGCTYGGAAGTGCTCCAAAGCACTGTAATTAAAGTGAAATGGGAGGAAACGTTTTCATCTTTTAAAGGGAAATACGTGTGCCAGGATGGGTGTAGACTCAATGCTGCTTTGCTTCTTGTCACTTTGGTTATCAAGTTTTGTGTTGTGAATTAAACCACGTGTAGCATGAAGGGCTCTCGCAGCAGCAGGAGTTTGCATGGTAAATAAAATCAAGGAGGGAAGAACCCCGGTGATGCCTGGCCGGCTGTCGTAGGGTATTTTTGGTAGGAGACGTTAAAAGCAAGTCTCGAAGGAAATTTGAAGGTTAATGATCTGATAGACCTACAAATTGGGTCACTCTGGTAAAACCTCTCAAGTGGATATTGCAGGAGACAAGTGACAAAAAATCCAAAAGATTATCTCTGAAACAAAATCTAGTATGTAAACGTGTCAGATCTTACTGTTATTTGATATGAAAAAACGTAGAAAGATTCCATATGAAATTTCCATTGTTCTTATCCATAGACCATCACAGCTACACCAGTACTGCTGCCAGTGCTCAGGTATGGTTTGGACCTGCAAGTSTATTTCTAGTTTGAGACACCAAGAAAGCAGAAGTCTCCCTCCCCTGAAATGCTTCTGCTTTCTTGARCTGACAATGTTGGGTATCTCGCCTAGAGCGGTAGGATGCTGTCTGAATACAGCATCCAGAACATGGTTCTGGCTCGGAATTTGTGGTGATTCCCCTTGTAGTGGTCAGATTAAGGCTCAAAATGGTGCAAYTGAAAAACAGCTTGGTGGTAAAGCAGTGTATTTGCTTCAGAGGTCTAGGAGTGCTGGTCAGAGCAACGCTCACAAGCAGTGGGCTCGTCCAGAGCACGCGTGGCCATGGAAGGAGGAGAGCGCCAAAGAYGACGCTGTTGGAGGGGTCCATAGGATTGCATTGTATCAAACTGTGCTGGAAAACTCCGTGCAGAATGGGAGGCAAAGCACAGAAAGATGGAGCCACAAAGGCTAATAGCACRTGGGATTTCTCGGAACCGTTAGCACTTCGGAAATTCTTAAGCAACGATGTGTTGCTGGGAGTAGGATCCTGGAAACTGCTGTGTGGGAGGGGCTGGAGTAGGCGATTTTTGGTGAGAAGCCGAGAGTGGATTTTTAAATTTATTTATTTTTTAATRTGGAGCCAGTATTACATATTAGCAGATGAAATCAGAGGACAGTAACGAGGCCTGCTACAAAGTCAGAGTTAACAGTGGAAGGCTAGTAGAAAAGGTTACGGAGAAACAAAGATTAGGATGTGAGGTAGGTACTTGGAGGCATTAAATGGCAATTGGAAAATGTGTTCAGATGTTTTTGAAATTGCCATTTCCCAATACTTGGATGTATTTATGTGAAGCAAGTTTAATGTGAGTAATAATGCAGTATTTAAAATTCCCTTCCTTGAAGTATTTTTAACACATAGTAAGAATTAATAATCACCACAGATACCATGTTGTAGTTTTATTCTTTACAACAGTAGATTGCCCTGAGTCTTAATAGTAGGATTTATCGGGTTACCAAGGTAAAATGCAATATTAAATGAGCCCATAAACTATAATATCAGAATGGAAGTCTGAAATGATATGATTCTAATATATATTCTAATATACATTTAGTGCAATCAAAAACATTAAAGCTCATTTAAAATCTCTTAAATGGCTTTTGTTTCATTGGCAACATTTGTTTAAGATCAAGCTCTGTGCTGTTACTAAAGGCAAAGCTTCCACTGATAGTAGTGAAAATTCAGCTGGAGCCAGGTGGTTTTCTAGGCTCTGCTTACTAGTTTCTTGCCATTCTGAACTCGTTGTGGTGACTGCAGGCAAAAATAAAAATGATCTGTCCCTTTTAATCAAAACCAGCAAATCATTTTCATGTAGCTTGGCATTATTCTGTTCTAATTGTGGCAATGTGCGGTGGATCCTAAATACCGCTTTGCTTTACAGCCTGCATAGTTTGGCAGTCTAGACACGGAGTAGTTCTCTATATGGCTTCATCAGTAAAACTAAATTGAAAAGCTGTTAGTGCTTGGCTTCCTTCGGTAGGATCCTGATAGTAGTGAAGCCAAATAAGAGCTTACGAGTGCTCTTCTATATCTCAGCACAGACTTAGGTTGTTGGGCAGATGTTTTATTTTGCTGTTACAAAGGCACCTGCTGCTTGTGGTGACCGGGAGTGAACACTTGTGTATCCCGGGAATGCCTTCATCGCTGTGGCCTGCAGGCTGCCCTGTGCCCTCATGTTACCCAAATACAAGACTTCCCATGAAGTTCAATCTGCAACTGTTTCCATCCCATTTGTTGGGTGCGAAGGAGCTGCTCTTCCAGGGCTGCGCTGCCTGGGAGCAGCACCCTGCCTGCTCACTGCGGAGCAGGGACACGGGGAGTCCGGCGGGCAGGGAAAAGCCTGGCAGAGTAACTGGGATGGAGCAGCACCAGGACTGTAAAACGTCAATACGTTCATCTTTTATCCTGAAGATGCAGGGTTTGCTCTTRTAACTCCCTGGGAGACCAAAGACGATGCCATGCTGGCACAGATGAGGAAACACCCCCTCGTTTGGCAGTTTGAGCTGGGACTCCTCCAGCCTCTTCAAGGAGTTATTGGCCTTGTGATGTTCAGGGCAGGGATGTCCACCCGCGTCACGGTGCTCGTGTCCTGCTGATGCCGTCTCCAACACGGAGCTGACGTCCCACACGTTGCGCTCCTGTTCCTGCACTTGAGTCATCGGTTCACCTAAGGAAAGGACGTCAGGAGGAACTCACGAGAGAGCCGCATTTGCACGAGAGTGCAAAATGCAGGGCCTCAAACCACGCTCATCTCAGATACTATGGAAGAACATATTTCATATAAAAACCTTTAAAATCTAATTGCCGGTATCCTAAAGCAGGGTAGCACAGTGCTCAGTAAGGTGAGTTTCCATCAAGTGTTGAGAATGTGCTATAAAGAAAGGGAAGTTCAATGTGCATCTCTTCAAACTATCCTGCTTTTTTTTTTGGGAAATCTGGAAGAGTCTTTCCTTAACTACCAGTGTAATAATCACTGTCATAGACCATAAACAACCTCCCACACAAGCAAATTCTTTTATTGTCTCCTTCTGACGTTAAGACATTTGTCTGTCTTCCCTCCCATCCAAGATTCTTCGCTTTTTTGGCACACTAATTACATAAAACTTTCAGCCTTTCAAGATTTGATTTGTTTTCTCTTCTGAAAATAGTGTGGTCTTTTGGGCACATTTTGCTTTTATTCTATTTGTGACTTGTCCCCCTTGGTCTCCTTCAGCTGTAATAGAGAGAAGGAAGTACAGTTGCAGCCCTGATTAAAATCTTGGCCTAATTGAGCCGCAAATTAGTGATGATGGAGATTTGTCAGAGTGCTGATAACTAGAACATTTTTGCATTCCTGGTCCCTCTCTGAAGAATATGATACTCCCTATTTTTACCGTTGGATCTTGTCTACTGTTACTTTTAACCCTACTTTATGCTCATCTCTTTCTTCCTCTTGGTCTATTTCAGGGGCCTCTCTGCCCCTTTGCTCACATCAAGCCTGCCAAGGAGTACATGCTTCATTTTCCATGGCAGAATGAGCTCCCTCTCGGTGCTTGTTAACTAGCTGTCAAGAGAATTATGTCCCTCCTCGGTAAGGCTTGTCTTGCRTTTCCTCTTGGGCACTGCTTGGATTGATGCTTGGTCTCCTCATCTAGAGTCTGATGGCCATTCAGAAGGTGGATCTTCAGYATCCAAAGTGCCGTTGCCTATAATGATAACTACTGCAAAGTGAAAAGTTAGAGGGCAGTCTGTTCATTAGAACAAAGCAGGGATTTTTTGGAAGATTACAGTGGTAAACTGCAATGGTGTTCCCCCCTGCACTGTGTAAATTGAGCATCTATCTCAATTTCACTCCAGTGTTCTTGCTAGATCTGCTTGTCTTGCTGTTGGGGAATGTTGTAGGAGGGGATTGATGCAGAATTAGGGAATTCTGCTGAGTTTCACTGGGGCTTAGGTGTCTGTGTCTAGTTGATGGATTTCCCCAAGGTACTGCTAGCACCCCAACAGATCAGTGGAAACTGCAGTGGAAAAATAGTATTAAATAATTAGACAAACAGGATCAGTCATTAAATGTAAACAAATCCTGCTTTCCTTGTTTTTCAAATACTTGGTTTGTCTTTGGAGCATTTTTTTTCTGTATAGTCTCTCAGCTGCTAGTTTTTTGTTTCTTTCTTTTTTTAAGCAAAGAAACCTTGTGGCTCTAGTACTGATGGTGTGACACTTCTGTATCCTATTATATCATCTGTTTTGTATGCTGAGAGCTGAGAGTGGAAAGGATGGAAAAGATGGTTAGTTTGTCAGTTGTTTCCAATGAAGAAATCGCTGTTTGGTGGAACTGTTTGCATTCCTGTGGTCAGCGGTATAAGGAAATACCATGTTATGAAAAATTCCCAATTGTTTCCTTAAGGGTTTTCTTAGTGTTGCACAATCGTTTGATGTTTTTTCTTTTGTTTTAAATGAAAAGTTGCTAGTTCTTCACTTTGGAGTTCAGAATTGTCTTTAGTATTTACTAAAGTTTGTCTTTTTATACTCAAWGATTTGGATCAAACCAGAAGGGCAAGTTCCTAAACTATGCTGATCAACCATTATAATGGTAGTAGTTGAAGATTGTTTCCATTACAGAGGGTGTTTCTTTGGGATCTCCCAACAGTTCCTTGGCCATCCATCATTATGGTTACTCATAGTTTCTAGATGCAGCTCTAAAACACTGCTTCTCTGAACTGGGGGAGGAGAGAGCTCCAATAACCAAATAGTTTTACACTTTAATAATTCTCAAGAAGAGACATGGTATCTTTGACACAAAAATCTTTTCTTCCTATGGGTAAAACCCTTTCCTAACATTTAATTTGTACTTGTATTTTCAATATCCTGTTAGGATTTGTATAATATGTGTAATTTCTAACATATGCACTAATTCGGATGCATTCCAATTTTTTTGAAGCTGCTCATATTTTGTATTTGTCTGACTGGTGCCATATCTCGAGTTAAAATCCATATCCCTTCCTAGTTGGTTCCTCCAAGAATTAGTTGTTATTTTCTTGGAGTTGAGAGCTGACGCTGGGTTGTTTGTTTACTGTGTGACTGTTAAATCCTCTTCAAAATTACTTTCTTCCTCCCTCCTCTTATGTTATTGGATATAATACTCCAGTTTAATGTTCACTATAGTGGCTAAGGAGCATGACCTAAATAGGCTAAGCACAATGAAGACCCCACTGTTGGTTGGTTCCTACTTAATTTCTACCCTGTCTTGAAGAGCTGGGTGGAAGGGGAATGGGAAGATACCTACCAGTTAAGCAGAGTGAATTGGGTTGTAGCACCAACACAGTTGGGGAGGTGTTTTGTTTATTTTTATAATGGGAATTTTGTATTTGGGAGGGATGAAGAGATTGCGAAGTGTGTAGATGTGGCTCTGAGAAGAAAGGATGTGAAGGGGAGAAGAAAGGGAGCGAAAAACTAATGACAAACAGCAGAAATACCTACTCAAAGGTGTATGCCATGTTTTCCATGTCCTAAGGTTCCTTGTTTCMGCTGGTTCTGTTGTGGCCTCCTTTGGCCAGTAGCTGTGGAGGCTTTGGCTCCTCCAGGACTTGGTGCTGGGTGTTTGCACAGGGCCAGTGTGGCCCAGCCGAAATGAGGGGTACTGGGCTGCTCTGTGCTAGTAACCCAAGCGTGCTCAGACGGGACTAGAGGGGCACGGGACTAAATCTGCCCTAATAAACATGGACTTTTATCTTCTGTCAACCCTTGTCACTAGGAAAATTTGTCAGGAATGGATCTATTAAGGAGAATATTAAATTTTCACATCTGATAGAGCTATAGAAGGTCTGTAAAAACAGAAGCTGCCTGCTCTTACTGTGCATGACGGCTACACTTAAAGTAACATATAAGGAACTTSCCATAGTAATCACGTTCTGTTATCTCTGGTAGTGTGAAGTAGATGAAAAATAAACTGTGCTCAGGCCAAGAATGAGTAGTCACATTGAAGTGCTTATATTACTTGYATTATGGAGTGCCTCTACTTTAAACAAGCCATTTTGATGCCAGTACATTTCCTCCCTCGTTCCCCATGCTTTGCTTTTCTAGAAGCTGCTCTAGCTTTGCAGGCCCTTCCTGGGAGCAGTTGGCAGGACAGGAACAGGAGCAAATGTGCCCTAACCTCCCAGAGAAGAGCACCTTGCTACAGGAGTCTGCCTCTCTTAAGCTTGTGGTCCCGTGAGACCTAAAAGTAGTTGGAATAGGCCTGTGCCATATTTGTGCTGAATACATTGTTCCTTCCTAAATATAGGCATACAGAAAATATTTCTGTATTTGTTGCCACATCCAATTTTCAAGCGAGTGAGAGAAGGACTTTTTCTAACAAAGCAATTCTGGGAAAACACAGTTTGAGCACATAGTAATAATAGCTCTTTTTATTTCAACTATCACTCTTCGGGTTTTTTTTAATTTGGTTTTGTTTTGAAGTATCTTGGCAAAAGTAGTGTATCTTCAATACATTTTGTATAATCCTACTTATTTTTTGTGCCCTTTTTTTTTTTTTTCTTCAGAAGTTTGTTCTTTAGGGTTAAAATTTGGAGATCATGAAATAATCCAGGCTTTAGTAACGATGGGGAAATAGCAGAGACTGGTGAAGCATTTGCAGTACAATAAACTAAGGTCATCCAAAAAATAATGCTTGACAATCTGCTGTGGAAGAGTCCTGGAATAGTAACAAGAAAGAACTGTTGCTTGAAATACATTTACAACCATAGGGACAAAAATGAGTTAAAGATCTAAGCCCAGTTACAAACTCATCTTAGTATTTTCACTATCCATAAAATGTCTGCTGTGCGGGTATAGATTTCTTCTACTGTGACATGCTTGGTATGCCTGTATAAAACTGTGGAGCGTCTTCCCTCTCCTTCCTGAAAATAACTGATTTTCCTCAGAATTTTGAGTGGTGCTTGAGGAGGAGAGGGGAAAGGATGGGAATACATTGGGGTGGTTTTGGTTGAAGGGCTACGAAGGGGAAGACAAGGGATACGGAAGCACGTGGCCGTGTTATTTATTTATTCACTTTACTCGCAAGATCAAACATGAAGCACGAGGCGCACTCGCTGCTTTGGGGTTGTCTACAAGGGCCAGAGGGAGGCGGTTGTTTCCCCCTGGACCTTGCTCGGCAGCCGTTACCAAGAGGGCGAACTTCAAAGCGGGATCGCGGCCCGCACCCGCCGAGCGCCGCAGGCCATGGGCCCCGCGCGATGCCGCCTCCGCTGGGCCGCGGCCGGCCCCGCGGCTGCTCCGGGAATTTTCTGCCCTCGGATYTGAGCGGATCGGCTCCGTTTCGCTTTCTGCTCCGTCACCCGCCCTGGGTTAGGCAAAATGTCCTCGTTCCAAACCCAGGCGTTCACCACCTGGCTCTTCARTTGGGCTTCCCTTCTAGGTTATTCATTGCAAATAATGTTTTATATGCAGTCAAAGTAAAATGTAGGAAATAGAGTAAAATTCAGGAAATATTATGGACAAAAAAGCTTCTTGAACTCCTTTTCAATAGTCTTAATGTTTCTTAATAGTCTTGATGTATATGGTATATTAGAGCAATGTTGAAAAGCAGGAGTCAGTGACCTCTCTCTTCTTCATTGCAGGTCAACTGCATTAATAGAGCACRAAGAGCTGTGGAAAAAATCAAGGTACTTAAACATTTTATCATCTGAATTCTTGGCTGGKTTCATGATTTTAATGGGGGAGGTGATGGGGAAGATGACAGTTGCAAGTTGCCACTTTAAAGTTGCTTTATTAATGTATATGTTTGTGCTTTTTTAATCTCTTATGTAAAGAAACACTTGCAGGGAGAAATTGCACATCAGCTTGGATTGCATGCAAGAATCTAAACAAAATTGCTTAGTGTTGGCTCTAAATATGGGGCTTTGTTTGTGTAGGGATATCAAGATACTCGATAAAATCTAACTGCACT
Organism: Nothoprocta perdicaria; assembly: GCF_003342845.1. Taxonomy (NCBI): domain Eukaryota; kingdom Metazoa; phylum Chordata; class Aves; order Tinamiformes; family Tinamidae; genus Nothoprocta; species Nothoprocta perdicaria. Next base: position 4,426,265 of record NW_020455976.1, read on the forward strand.
GAGATGAAGCTTATTTTTTCAAATGAATGAGCTAACTGATAATCAGTATCAGACATRAGTGAATCTACTGCTTGTGGTTTTGATGTTCATTACCGTAAGTTACAATTTAGCACATCCTGTACCCACTGCATGTCAGATTCCTAGAGATGCAAAAGGAGGCATCTAAAGTCACCAAAACTTGTGTAGTAGCCTGTATTTTAGATGTACAGAACTATTCATTTTTMATATTCTTGTGACTATGGTGTTACTGTGGTGTATATGTAGGATATATTATACTGTGGTCTTAATTAGCAGCAAATATTCTTGCAGTGCTTTAACCATTTTAGTGCCTCTTCTTAGCTATCTATTTTGTCTACTGCCATTTTCTACAGTTTTCTGATACTTGATTAAAATAAGACAGAAAGTGTTTTGAGTGTCATTCATGTTCTCATGGCTGATACGGTAATGATGGTAGAACTGTTTTAAAATAATAATCTTTCAAAGACCTTGCCAGCATTCTAGTCTTAAACTTTTTTTTTGCTTCTCTTTCTCTGTTTTTGTGTACATTTTAATAATTTGTGATTGGAGGGAGGGGGGAAATGAGTGCTCTCCTTCTAAATGGAGTCTCCAGAATATGAAGCTTTCTAGTTTAGTTCTGATAAAAATGAAATGTGTCYCTCTTTTTGACCTGCTAGTGGATACCCGTGCTTAAATTGCAGTCAACACAAAACTTCTCAAGGTAGTTGTTTGAACAGAATCAGAAATACAGGAGAGACGTTGTGTCCCAGAGGAAAACAGCAATATCAAGTGATTCATCCATAAGCAGAGTAATTACAGAGCTATTTGACTCTGCTTTAAGAACCTTCATGCAGTCTCTTCCACCTTTACAATCAAGCCTTCTGTCATGCTTGAGGTGTCTAAAATGCAGGTCGTTTTCCTGGGCACTCAGGAGACCGTCTGCTGAACAGGGAGCCCCAGCGCGCGCTCCCCTCCCTGCCGCTGTGCACTGACCTCTCCCACAGACTCTGGTAAGATGAGAAGCCAGCAAAAAAGCATAAGAAGGATTCATGCATAGCTGGAAAAAAAAAAAAAAAGATAGAAGTGAATCCCAAACCTTTCATGTGGTTCTTCCACTGCTGAAGGAGAGGCTTCTATCTCTTTGCCCAATTTAGACAAGAGATTTTGCTCCAGACGTTTTCTTGCCCCTGACTGTGCAAAACCTGTCAGATCCTTTCCCTGACACTTTCTCCCCTGTCAGTCCCTCAAAAAGACTTCAAAAGAGATTTTCCCTATTGCAAAAGGAACCAGACATGGTCTTTCTTATTCACCCTGTATTTGAAGCATTGATAAGTAACATGTGGCTGACTCCAAACTGCAAACTTTCCCAGACACTTAAGGAAAAAAAAAAAAAAACACTGTTAAGCTTAAGTTTTAGAAGAAAATGTAATATTGTTCTTTTTCTTTGCAATAATTCTTTTTGCATAATGTATAGCAAGAAGGAGCTGGAATTATTTAGTCTAGAGAAGAGGAGACTCAGGGGACACCTTATTGCTCTCTACAGCAACCTGAAAGGAGGTTGCAGTGAGGCAGGGGTCGATCTCTTCTCCAGAATAACTACAGGTAGGACAAGAGGAAATGGCCTCAGGTTGTGCCAGGGGAGGTTCAGGTCGGACAGCAGGATGAATTTCTACATGGAAAGAGTGGCCAAGCACTGGGACCGGCTGCCCAGGGACATGGGGGAGTCGCCGTCCCCGGCAGTGCTCAGGAGACGTGTCCATGAGGCGCCTGGGGCCGGGGTTTAGCAGCAGGGTGCTGCAGGGCTTGCAGTTGGGCTCGATRATCTTGAAGGTCTTTTCCAACCACAGCGATTCTGTGGTTCTGTGATTCTTCAGTCTGGGGCCGAATTCACTCCTGTCTTTCTGTTACATGGATATTGAGAAGAAATGGCTTGTGATTTGTAATTTTCCCTTGCGGGAAGAGGCTTTTTATTCATAATTTACACTATCCTGTTTAAGCCTTGACTTTATTTTTCTTTAATAACGAGGATTGTCGCTGTTCGGAACATTTATTTCAAGAATGCCCAGAAGAAAGGAAAAATGTATTTTTAAAACATGAAACTATACAAATTCAAACAGAGTGTCTCATGTAATCATTTAAACCTACTATGCAGTTTGGAAAAGGTATGAACTGAAAGATCTTTTCCATAAAATGTAGTTGGAGTTTGATCTTCAAAGACAGCGATGCCTGAGGAAGGCCTGAGTCTTTTAATAAGAGCAGAGCTCACTTGAAAGGCAAAGCTGCCAAAGAGGAAAAAAATGTATCCTGGAGGATTTATGGGTTTATTCGGCAATTCCAGTCGGGAACCTCAAAGTGCAAAGATAGGGGGGCACGGTAAAACTGCATCATTCTTGCTTCCTGATCTGTTGGAGGAACACGACAAGAGCAAATGATAGTTTAAAAACAAAACAAAAAAAACCCTAAAATAAAGACAGGTAGACAGCATTATCCATAGCTGTTTAACCTGCATAATAATAATAAAAATCCTCTGTTAAGGATTAACTACTTGGCTAGTGCTGTTCCCAGTCTGTTTTCCCCTCCCATGTGGCTCATGTAGTGACCTTGAGCTGTTGTTGCAGTAGTGGAGGAACTGCCAGAGCCTCTTCCTGAAGCCTAAACAGAGGCTCGCTGCTGTGATACCATTTTAAGCATGCACTTGAGAGCCTTTTCTCTTCAGTATCTCAAAGCTTAGGTCTCCTTTTCTACCAGCCCTTGGCCTCCCAGGCCCATAAGGTTGAATTCCGATTAATATTGACTCAAAACCAATTTAAGCACACTCCTCCCCGCACTCGAGCAATGGAAAATACTTGAGAAGTGCTTAATTCTGTCACGTGCAAAAATGAAACGCACGTAATGCCCTTCCCTTCCGTCCCCGCTAGCCAAGCGGAGCCCTGGAGGGTCTCAGGGGCCCAAGGCACTCCTGCTGGAGGGGGAGCTCGGGGGGCACCCATGGGCTCCCCTGTTCTGGTTGCCCCTTCCACGGTGCRGGGGGGTGTCCGTGCTGCCGGCGTGGGACAGCTGTGTCCGTGTCTCCAACGGCTGCCTCCAGCCAGTGCTCGCCACAAGAAGCCAGTCCTGCTAACAAACATGAAATTAAAACCACAACTGAGCTCATGCACATTCCATACAATAACATGGAAGTGCAACATCTCATTCTCTACATTTGGGTGTGCACGTGCACGATCRCTTGCTCTCTCTTTTTGTTTTATTTCTTAGTATGAAAAAATTTTGTACAGAAGAGTCTTGGTCTYTGCCTTAATCTTCTCACTAAATATTTGAACTTGTACATGGAAGGGTTTTTTAACTGTATTTTCACTCTATTGCTGCATTTTTCTCATTTCATGTTGAGGAAGGGGAAAAAATATATACTTATAGTGTGAAGACAGTTGTGTTTTTCCATGCTTCTCTGGAACCTGAGCACTTCACCTGTTGGGTTTCTATCCWGCTCATACCAAGAACCTTTCTGGAACTCAGCTTCTACTTGCTTGACTGGCTGCAACCATATCCTTGCAGTGGACATGAAAATGTACCCTGCATGTCTGCACTTCACATGCATCTCCCCACCCGCCCAGCTCTCTGCTGGTGGTGACACTCACAGGCCGAGCTGAACTTTTACTGGGGCCACTCGCATCAAAGCATTGGAGCTCTGCCTAGATACTTGTAAGCAAACAAAATACAAAGCAGCACATATATTGTGCAAAGCAAAGTCATCAAAGAGGATTAAAAAAAAAAAAAAAAAAGAAAAAAAAGTAGGAAAGGCAGATCTGGTTCACAGTTGCTGCCTTTCTCTTAAAAAAACACCTGCTTTGGGTGTAGCTCTTGTTACTTAACACACATGAAAAGTTTTTCTTTGGAAAAAGGGTGCTTTCTGAGAAGATTCCCATGGCAAAATACAACATGGTTCTTCACATGTGAAGCACCAAGCTGACGACTGCTTCATCTCAAGAGAGAGCAGAGAGAGCCGAGGTTCCCCGCAGGGATCAGGCCGGGCCTTGTCACTCGCGTCACTTCACGGTGCACAACAGCATGGGTGGAAGTGAGTGCTGGAAGACAAGGAAGCTTCTACAGTAAAACAGGGAAGCGGTCGTGCTARGATCCTTCTAGGATCATGGCTTTTGTGGCCCATAGTTGTAAGCAAGACTTAACCAACTTCATGCTGCCTTTGAAAGAGTTAATAGGAGGCCTGAAACTAGCATCCGTCGGGGTATTTTTTCTGATGCATTTTGAATTCTAGTGTTTATGAGAARCTTCTGAAGATAAAAATTTTCCATTGCAGACTTAGGTGAAGGATATTCTTTCCCAGGAAAGGGAAGGAAGGAAAAGGAAGGCTTTCCCAGCCTCTGTATCTCTGGAAGACATTTTTGCTCATTGTGTTTAAATCCTGAATCACTGATAGATATTGCCCTCTTTTTTCCCCTTCTTTTTTTCCCCCTCCTCCTGCTGCCAGTGTCTGGAAAGTGTTGAAGGGTGTTAGATTGCTCTTCCCTGCTTCCCCATTCTTTCCTATCCCCTGTCGGGGAAGCAGCTTTCTGGCAGCGGATACGTTTCTATATCGCTTTCCCTGGCAGATTACTGGGACGGCAGCATTAATGCAAAGTTTCTGGTTGCMGCCGAGGTCAGGAGAGCTTGGCCGGTGTCTCGAGCGGGAATTCAAGGGGTGCAAGCGCTGCTGAGGGGGGAGGAGAAGGGGGTGGCAATGGGGGGGGTTCAGCAAGCACAAAACGTGTCGATTTTCAGCTTTTTTAGTCCACGCTTGACGGTCTTTTAAAAGTTATACCTGTTGTGGAGATCCTGGTGAGTGAGAATTAATGAAGAGCAGCTCCCGGGTGTGCAGGGGGTGATTTAATTATTCAGCTGTTTGTGATGGGCTGATCCAATTTTGATCTCATTCTACATGGTGCTGGAGTTAATGCTGCAAATGCCAATTCTGAGCTGTGAACTAGCATATATTAAATCCATAGACTTGTAACTGTAAGAAAATATAAAAGATTTAGTTGAAATGTGCCTTTTAAAAGGCATGATTACTCCATTTTGCTAGCTTTATAAAAATAATTATTAACTATTAACTGAATTGATTCAAATCTGTAAGCTAATCTCTACCACACAGTACTCATTTTAAAATTGTTCCTGAGTTCAGTTCAGGAGTTAATCTCCCCATTAGATTTCTCAAAAATACCATATTTTTTGTGAGCTTAAAAAAATAAATGTAGCTAAATACGTGTCAGGTCATTGCTCTTACTTTATGGTGGAGGTTGTTTTTTCARCCCACTCGGATTTGGCTGTGTTCGTTTGTAGGGTGAGTGTAGTGAATGAAGAATAATGGTTTCAAAATTKAACTTTTTCCCAAAGTAGTGATAAGCAGTTAAAACTCTCCTCTGCTATATACTGATTTAATCTTTTGGCAACAGCCTGCTTTTAGGATATTTTTTCCCTTCACACACTGAGCTGTTTTTCGTAATGATGGCCACCCTACCAAGTGTTGTTATTTAGAAAGTCAGTTTAATAAACATGCAGTTTTATGTATTTCCCTTCTGAAGCTGGATATACTTCTTAACAGATCTATTTTATCTTTTAGGTATTTACTAACAATGCATGATTCTCAAAAATGAAAAGTTTGTCTTTAATTTGCTAAATGTGGGACTACTTTTCAGAGTTTAGTTTAGTTATGTATATTATGTCCAGGTAAAATAATGTCAGCCAAGTCACTTACAGCTGGAGTTTCCTTAATTCCAGTTGTTCTTCAGGACTTACTTGGGAAGTGTTCCCAAAGGCACAGCCTCTGCTCCCTCTGTATCTGCACGGAGGACGTTCTGTACTGCAGGGTCTGTGAGTTGACAACATTCTGGCTGGAGAGAGGTGAGGAAAAAGATTTCAAATGCTGAGGGGTCCCGAGCCTGACCTGCTGAGGCTACGTACGCGGGCAGGGCTGCCTGCTCATGCTGCACTGTGGCTGCTATTGCTATTACTGAAACATTAAGACAGACACGCAGCTTTTCACACCTTCAGCTTGAAGTTTATCTGCACAAACATTGGGAGTAATCTRTAATTAGAGCTGCTGATTTTAAATTGTAATCATTCTTGCAACCAGTTAAGCCAGTTGRCTTCCCAAATGCCACTCTTTAACTGTAAACGAAGCCCTTTGCTGTGTCTGTGTTCCTTGAATTGGTGTTTATTTAACAAATTTTAAAAAATACTGTGAAAGGTAGGGTTGGAAGTATTATGAATTACTTTAGCYAGCCTGGTTGTGATACAATGCACAAGTCATTTGGATGTTTGGAGCACTAATTTGCTGCCTAGAAGGTGTATAAGGAGGTAATTTCATGCCTTTTTTTAAAGCAGAAAACCTGTTTGTGTGTGTYTCAAGCTTGTAAAAGGAAGAACTTCCAGAAAATACCAGCCCCTCTCAGTACACTGGTGTATATGATTCCAGGACAGCAAAGGCGACTCCTCCCTGCCTCCCAAAARGACCCTTCCATAACATAAATTTTAATCATAATTACATTTGTGGGTGTGAAAGTTTCTGGTAGAGCAGAACCAGGGAACCRAACAGGACCTTCGACACCACTTTGCCGCTGCCAGCTGAAGCCTTTTCAACCTGTTTCTGACATGTATTTCTGATATCCCAACCTATACCAGGTTTTCCAGAATTAAACCCAAAAGCAAGAGTTAGAAATGTGGGTTATTGCATTTGTTGTTTGAATTGAACATGGATTTGAGCATCTCAGAGAGCCAGTGCAACAGGCCAGTGCAGCCACCAGCAAGGCTATGTGCACTTGGTGGGTGTTCATGTCCGTGCAAAAGCAAATCCACTGCTAGTGTTTTAGCAGTTAAAAGATCTTACTGGGAGGAATATGCCTGGAAATCTTAAATATTTTCAGCCTTTCAGTTTGTGAATTTTATTGCTTTAACCTGTCATTTCCAAAATGCTGCCTTTTTTTCCCCAATAGTAACTGTGCAAAAAGCATGTACCTTCATCCAAATGGCAAAGAATCTTTTGTGAATTTCTTTGCTAATTTTAATCTCGGTAGTTCTCATAAAAACAGCCCTGTCATCTTTTAAGTGAGCACAACAAATCTTAATCCACTAAGAAGGTGTTGTAAAGGAAAACATTTAATGTGTCTGTTTTGTCAGTGGTAGTGTCCACGCTGGTGGAGTCAGGTGAAGATGATCACTTCAAATTACTGCTCGCAGGCAGCGTGGCAAGTGTATAGGGACGCAGGACTAAAATGCAGCTCTGAAAATGGGGTAAGTCCGTAAGAAGCTCCCCCCACTTCCCTCCCCAAGGGCAGGAGAGCCTCTTAACAGTGAAGGATACAGCAAAGGAAAGGAATTTGTTAGGAACCAGGACAGCATCTTTCAAAAACTGACGTTGAATCCAAACACAGAAAACCAAGGGGGTGGAAAAAAGGCCTCTGACAAATAAAGTTTTAAACTATAATAAACAGGCAGGAAGATATTCTGAGAAACAACTTGTTAAAGACACGAGGACCTACAATAAATCATTTCGAACGCATCAGAAACGGAGGCTTGTGGAGCTGAGAGGTGACTGAGGCATTACAGGAGTGCTCAGAGAAGATGAGCATGAAAATGAAGTGATTTGTGTTCATGTTCTCTCATGCAGGGACTTTTCTCCCCCAAGTGATATTTTAAGACCTGGTCTCAAGTTGAATTGTTGATAAAAGAGATTTCAGGGAAGGGAAACAAAAAGTAGCAAAGTGCCTGGAGAAGATAATATTTATCCAAGAGATCTGAAGGCAAATGTACGTGAAAATGATGGTCTGTCAGCCGCTATCTGGTGCTTCAGAGGACCTGGGGTCAGTGGCGCGACGGCTGGCGAAGCTGCCTCCAATGTGGTGTTCAGCCGTGTGGGGGACGCGTGGTCAACTGGGACTCCTCTTTCCCTCGCAGAATTGAAACTACCAATGGTATTTAAAAAAAAAAAAATCCTAATTCTCTAATTAAATAGCTTTGTGGCAAATATAGTTATTTAATAAGCAGAGTGCTGTGCCACTAAGAAATAGTGGGCTGAAATTTGCACACTGAGGCAATGCAGCTAAAGAATCTTCTATGACTGCAGATTTATATGACCTTAGATGCAAATATGTTGTTTTTTGTTTTATTTATGTATTTATTCATTTTTGGTCAAGTTCTGACCACAAAACATAGGAAGAAACTTGGTGGTGTGTGTGGCATGGTTAGTAAGCAGGCTGGCGTGAAATCTGAATCTCTGTCACACATGGTGCTCCCTTATTGGTCAGAAGGTACAAAATAAATAAGATAGTGTCTTCTATCCACGTCTATCACAAGTGGTTATTTAAAAACATAAGTAACTGAAGAAAATCCTCAATATATGTAACCTTGACTTGTGTAAAGTTTTAAATCCTTGGTGATGGTGAGATGGTTTTGAAATAAAGCAGATATGCTGCACTTGATGAAAGGTCCTCTCCTACTTCCTTCAGCTGCGTGCCAGTTTTCTACCAAGGGATTGCAATGGGGAAAGATGACAGGAGAGGTCAAGTTACTTCTACAGAAATGTTTTCTGAGATCAAATTTATCCTTCTGGGTTTGCAGAGATATCCTATAGATAATGCTTACATTATAAGTAAGGCCTGTAAGGCCTGTAAAATGAAATTTGAACTTTGTTATTTGCTATAACCTTTGTCATGTGGGGGGGAAAATAGAAGTGTGTTTGTAGATGGATGCTGATAAGTTGGCATGTTCAAAAAATCTTTCATCTTTGCCATAATTTATAACGTTGTGTGTTTTCCATTCATCTTGCCAACTCAGACCAAAAAGATCCAGTTGTGAATCGAGGCATCGAGTATAAATTAACTTTGACCAAAATGGAGATTTCAGATCAGCTGTAATTTCTGTATTTCAATGAAAATAATGAAACATCGTTATAGTAAGCTGTTTTTTTTTAACTTGACTTTAAATATGGACTTTTTTTGAAAAAGAGTCTTCATGTAAAGAAATACGTTGCTTGCTTACATATCAGAGTAACATTGAAATATAAATATTTCAATGGTGTCATGAGGTCCAGGAACGTGTGCAAACTGTGAAACATTTGCTAACTCTTCAGCTCATTTTTTTTTTCATGATAGCAATAATAAAGAAAAATCAAAGTCTTTGAGATGTACATTAGCATCAAGCATTTACTTGGGGTAGGGGTGAGGCATTATAGTTGCTTGAAAAATATTTTATGGAACTGGTAAAACACCATTTCCTTTTAGACTTTGTTTGCTTCATAGTAATCTCCATGGAAATATTTTTTCCTAATCGAGCACACCTGTATTATCACGAAACCTCCCCTCCTCACTTTTCCTCCCACTCCCTTCCCTGCAGGTTGATGATGTTTTTTTGGTTTGCACTTTACATTGAAACAGATGAGGATTTCTCCCTTCATGGATGAGGATTTTCCCTTCATGGATGAGGATTTTCCCTTCACGTTGCTACGCCGCTCGCCGCAGAGCAGGGCGGCTGGAGGCTGCTCGCCGGTCTAGGCCGCTCTTGCCGCCCAGCTCGCTGCACTGCTCCCGCAGAGCTTCCCGCTCTCTTGGTAGCCGCACTGGGGTCGTTTGGCTCTGGGTTTGTGTCCAAAGGCTGAAATGACTCTCTGAGTTCTGTGGCTCCTCTTTCTAGGCCAAGTTGGGTCAATAGGACAGGCCCCTTTGCCTCCCAAGGTATTGAGGTACATGGAAGAATCCACGCCAAGGGCGACAGTCCTGGTGCTGGGTGAACTGTAACACTTTAAGGAGTCAATTCTTGTTTTCAGATTCACTATTTTCATTTCTCTGGTACTTCCAGTGACTTTCCTAAATATTTCCTCAGCCTTACATGTACCTGTCTAATGTTTTACAGACGTGCTCAGCTTGTGTAACTTAAAATGGTTTCCATATGGATGTCTGCTTGTGAGTTATCTGCTTCTATTAGAATCTCTAAGTCCAGTGAATGCAGGTGGTGAAGCCTAGAAAATGTTTCCTTCAGCCTAAAGTAAGTCTTCAGTTGGGCAACAAATTCAAGTGTTTTAAATTTCTAAAGTTAGGCAAAGGGAATCCCACTGTAGAACTTGAAAATTAGTGTTGCAATTAAAATGTCAATTTTACATATATCATTACATACTATGAATGATAAATTAGGGTTTTATCTAGACTTTCTTACCTGGGGTATTGTTCTCCAGAACCGTCAAACACAAATGCTCGCTCACTAATATTTTTGGGGGGCCTGTGCAGTGCAGGCTTCTTGCTCATTGATCCAGCAAGTCAAAAAGTGACCTGATATTACTGAAGATCAGAGTTTTCCTATTGCTGTTGCTGACGGGTAATTACAAGCCAGGCAGAGGAAGAAAGTCTGCTGTGGCTGGTTTTACCCAGCGTAAGGAATCCATAGAGATAACCTTGACTTTCTAAATGAGAGTTGACTTGGGTTAAGGGAGGAAGAATGTTGTAGGGTTTTTTGTTTGTTTGTTTTTGGTTTTCCCTCAGAAAATATATATTAGCGAGGTGAAAGATGTGGCCTCATGTGGCCTGGTGAATTCATTCTGAAGTGGGATGAAACTTCCGGGCGCTTGGGAGCAGTGCGGGTTTCTAGATGTTATGGACAGCATCCTCCTTTTATTTATTCCATGYCTTTCCTGAAATCGAGGAGGGGAGGAAGTTAGAGGAAAGCCTCACTGCGCGGGGCTAAATTCTCCCACCTGGCCCCAGCACTGCAGGCCAGCCCGCGTTGGGAGGGCTGCGTTTTTGTGCTCCAGCTACGCRCAGAGATGGAGCCGAGTCCCCAGCAGCTCCGCGGTGCAAGTACCATTCCCAAGCGCAAGGAGCAGCTTTCCTGAATCATCCCCAAGTCTACCTGTCTGGTGAGCTGAAATGAGACAAAAAATAAGCCTTGGTGGAGCCGACGTGCCCACAGCCCTGTGGATTGTGGAGAATGTGACACCTTGTCCATGCCAGCAGATGACAGCGGTGATGGTGACCATTCCGCACTGCCTCCTGCCTCGCTCCCCCCATCCCTGCCCCCTTCCCGTGTCCCGCTCCCGCAGATAACTTTATCCTCCTAACGTAGATATATGCAGTGTGCTGGCAGGCTGCAGGGCGAGTCGGGTCTGGATTTCATTTCTTCCTCAGCTCTGTGTGATCTGGTGCACATTCCTAACATGTTACAAACAGCTTGTGTCTCTGAAAGTGCAATATCGGCTTTCAGTGGCAAAGGCCCTGAAAGGAAACAGGCTGATTCTTCCATGCACAAACAGCTGGGCAGTTGTGGATGGAATTAATTGCTGATATATACGGCCTGTGTTTTTCTTCTCTTGTCATTTCCTTTGCAGCTGTGACAGGCAAGTTTTTTTAGGCTTTGGAAACAACAAAGGCCTTTGCAGCAGCCGTGATATAAAATTACTGAAATATGTAAATATATTTGGATTTACGTACAAAATAAAATGTGCCTAAAGCTGTAACGAGCAGTGYGGTTCATGGCAGTATTCAGGTTCTAAGTGCACCTTCCAAATGTCACTGCTGACTTTGAATTTCCAGCTTGAATAATTTTTTAAGGGAGTTTTGACTTTCTGAAAGCAATGTTCCGTGTCTTCTGAAAACAGGCTGCATCGAGGAGCCTTAAATTGAGCACAGGAAATCAGAAATCAATTCTGAAAAAAAAAAMCATTTTTCTTCTGTAGCCTTGGAACCATTTCAAATAGACTGATGCTGCTCTGTTCAGATATTAAATAGTCACATCATATAAAGTCAGTTATGTTGCCAGCCAGCCAGCAGTTATGGGACATTTATCACCAGTTTGGAAAATGTGCRTGTTATCAGCAGCGTTGCATGGTGGCCTTGGGCTTCACCCTGCCCTTAACAATTCCAAAACAAGCCACCCCTCACAAATCCAAACCTGTTGTCAGAGGTAGCCTCTAAACACTAAAGGTGTCAGAAACTGCAGCGTGCTGTCTTTAGCTTTAATATCAGCGGAAAAAAAATGTAATATCTATTGTTGAATCGCATTTTGCTCACTTCAACCACCTATGTCCTGGACATGGTTTTCCTCCTGTTTTATAAAACTGTTTTAAATATGTTTTTGCATCAGGGAAATSATTAGGGCTCCCCTGCTAGCAAGCTTACTCTGGCATGTATTTACTCAGGAGAATGTCTATAAGCTGCAATAGCAAAACCACTTCTGCCAACCTGCTCCAACTATCCARGGCTTTTACTTTTCAATGATAATTGCGGATTTGTATAAATAATGTGATGCATAGAATGGCTTGTTTGCTTAGATAAACACAAAGGAAGTTTTCTTAGACCTGCTCCAAATTACCAAATAAATGAAGTTGTACGAATATGCTGAAAATGTCCCCACCAGCTTTGTGTTGTGCAATTACTCCTACCACATGATGAGTATTTCAAAGGTCCCACTGAAACCAGGGACGTTATTTGTGGTGAGAAATACTGTGCAGGGTGAGGAGAGGCTGACAGACCAAGAACTTTTTAAAAATAATAATAACAACAACCCTCATGTACAAACCTAGGAAGGAGMCAAGCTTTCAGTCCAAGTGCTTTATGCCCACCAGGGACAAGCAGGACACACAGGACGTGCAGGAGAAGGCGCTTGGTGGTAAATCTCTGTAGTTGTGCAAAAGTTCAGCTACGTAAGTCACCAAGAGCTGCTCATATTTTATGCTAAATGTGCACATATCACAGGCACCCTGTCCTCCGCATGTCATAATAAGTCCTTTTTTGGCAGGTAACAGAAGTTATGGAAACAATTAAAATTCCTGTGTCACGTGGAGTTCCTTGCTTGTTTGGGAGAGGGGCTGGTGTTTGGGAAATAAAGGACAGGGGTTTATGTTAAAACACAAGTGCAGGGGCCTGGGGGGCTTCTAACAGCAAGGGGCTTTATCAATTTGTGTTTTGTCAGAAAGGTCTGAGTATCAGGAGACCCATTCTGGGCTTTGTGCTGTGATGTGCCTTAAAGGGAAATATTTAAGAAATGGTAGAAGTGCAGTTATTTTCATAGCCAGTAAGATGTCTGCGTCCAGTTCAAGGCACCAAGCARTGTATGGAAACTGTACCCTTCAGTTTCCCCCGGAGTGCAAAGAGTTGTCAAAAGCAAAGTTTAGGAAAGAACTGGTTTCTTCTCTGGCTGATTCTTTCTTTTCTAATCTGCTTTCATCTAGTGCCTGTCTGAAAGACTTAAAAGAGACAAAATTCAGTTTTTTGGAAGCTTCGTAGTTGAGGAGCAGTTTAATTTTATCGTACAGTGCAGGTCATGGCCTGGACAGCCTGTGGGTGCATTTCCCAAGGGATTAAGTGGCAGGTTGGTGACATTATTTACTTTGCAGACCTGTAAATGAGTTTGTGTTTGTGAATCTGGTGGCTTCTCTGTAGCTGTGGTTTGATTCTCCACCCATTTACTGGAGATGCAGCTTCTGGTGCTTTCAGGGTTGCTCTGCTTCCTTTCTCCACCCTTTTCCCATGAATAAACTTGCAAATACTTAGCACAAGATTTCTTGAGAATTGCCACATCTGAGGTGATTCGTTTCCACTACAGGGCTGTGTATATATGCATGTGTGTATGTATTTTTAAAACAAATGAGAAATACAGTGCAACATACTTCCACAGAGGAGAAGAATAGCTAGTAGAGATAGTAAATTCTGTGGCAACACGCAGCTTTGCATAAACCATGCAAAGGGTCCGTGCTGTAGTTGGGAGGAGTTTGTGGTTTTGTTTCTTAACTCCTTTGGTTTTCTTTTTTTTTGGTTTTGGGGTTGGGTTTTTCTTGTTTTTGTTTTTCTTTTCGCTAGACCGTGACTTGGAAATTGAGCAGAGAAGCGCGGTTAGTTATTTTGGAAATAATTATTATTGAAAGGATTTTAATCTTGCAAGTGACTACTCAGTGTTYGAAAATACTAGAAAGTTCAGTGCCTTAATCAACCACCTGACCTGCCCTGCTCAGTAATTACGTACAATTAAAAAATATTTCAGATTTTTCTGCATGTCACTTACAAGACTTGACTAATCAAACACATGTTTGGCCATACTCGAGCTCGAGACATCGGTGCATGAACTTTGTGTAAGAGTGGGTTCATTCAATAAAAAATAAAAGGAGCATTTAAAGAGCCTTTTATTCCTGTCATAAAGCTGCTTTGTGCTGGTGCTGTTGTGTGTTTGACAGAGCAGTTGGGGATAGATGCTGCAGAAAGTTCTGTCTTGTATTTTGCTTGTCTTCTATTTCCAACTAGTCATTTCATCCCCCGTGCAGTGACATGACTGGTAAGTTACAATTTCTGTGTTTGTGTGCTGTTTTCCGATATAATTAGCATACATGTGATACATAAATCAGTTGCTCTCTGCTTTTTTTCTGTTGCATGTGGTACGATTTGAGGAGTATGGGATCTGCCTCTGTTCAGAGCAAGCAAAGCCTCAGCTGCAGCAGAGCGGGGTCCGTGTTTGCCCGGGATGGGTTAGTGRTTTAGCTGAGCATCAGCAGAGCACACGGAGAGCCCACCCTGCCACGAGCCCGTGCTGTTGTGCTGCCCTTTGAGAGTTTACCTCTGACTGCAAAGGCAAGCAAAACGTGTGATTTTTACAGCTGAGTGTAAATGCATTGGATTCAATTGCAGTGCATGTAAATGCACTGCGGTGCTGGTCACGCAGTCRTAGCAAACGTGCTGTTGTTCTGTATCTTCAAATGCTTTATCAAAGCAGGCAGTTCCTGCGAGTATGGGTTTAGTGGACATTCGTCACATTTATAAGTAGTAGCAAGCTAGATGTTGTGCCACGTGCTGCAGTCGCTGTAAGGAGGGATGCTGGAGAAGGCTGCAGGACAACATACGAAGCAGTCTTTGTTAGTGCATTACTGTAAGTGCATTGAACATCTCAAATTATGTCCATCTTTTCCTTAATTCTTATGATAGAAACATGATCAAGAAATACAAAGTTGCCTCTTGAGAATAATTTTTGGTGTCCAAAAAAAAAAAAAAAGCCCCCACCCAAGCACTTAAAGTAGATAAACTTGCACTGGGGAGCAAAACAAAAAAGCTTCCTGTTTCTGCAGGGTGAATCACACTCCCAGCATCTGCAGCTGGGGCTTTGAGCTGCTGCCGTCTCCCCGGGCCCGCATCCCGCGTTGCTCGTGGTGCAGGGATCAGCCCCAAAGCTAAACCTGAACCTGCCCTCCTGTCACGTTCGCCTTGTGGCAGAAGCAGCAATTTGCTGCTTCTCCTGTAGCGGCAGGTTCAAGGTATTGATGTTCCAGAAAGTATGTGTTTGAAGTTGCGTTTTTGCAGCCTAAAAGTGCCTGCCTTGTAGCTATGCTTCCCGCTGCAGGATTTGCTTTTCCGTAGTTCTAGCAAAAGAATCATCTTCTGAATGTTTTCTCTGACCTCAAGCAAGAATATCGTAAGAACAGCAAAGCTAATACAAATTATTAGGAAAATTATGAAAGCGTTTGCTCCATCACTGCAGTTAGGCTACAGATAACTTCTCCTAGCAGTCGGCACTGTGTTTTAAGCGTGCCACAGTTTAGTTAATCCTGGTGAATTTTTTTCCCCCGCTGGATGCACTCTTCTGGCCCTTATGAAGGCTAATGAGAGTCATGTGTTTGGATCAATGGGGAAAGAGACCCTTAAAAATCTTTCTGKTAGATTTGATGGAGACAGAGATAATGTTCATTGCTGCTGTGCACTGGGCAGTTGGATGTCTCGTTAGTGTGATGTTAATTATGTCGAGTGCTCTTCTTGCTTGGACAAGAGCATACAGTGAAAATATTAAATCAGAAACTTTTTAATCTTATCCTGTTTCTTTATATGGTTGGATTCATTGGTCTCTGTTGTATCCTTTCCCCTATCTGAGCAAATACAGATAATACCCACAACAGATAGTACTTCAGCATTAGGTTGAGTATTGATCCTACAAAAATGCATGTGCTCAGTAGGGAACCGTAGGATCATAGGACAGTTCATTTGGAGAGGACTTCAGGAGGTCTCTAGTCCAACCTGCTGCTTCCAGAGCAGGAACCAGCTGCAAGGCCAGGCCAGGTTGCTCAGGGCTTTGCCCAGCTGGGTCCCAAACCCCCCTGAGATAGAGCCCCCACCACAAAGAGCCTGGTCCATCGTCTTGATGAGCACCCCAGAGGCACCAGAGCCGACTGGTAGGGTCCCAACCAGGGCAGGGAACAGTTTAACAACCTTTGATCAGGTATTAACTGAATTTTAGCTGTYCCTGTAATGAGAGTCACGATGGTCAGGATGCATGGAATGGAATAGATAGGATTTGTTTGCTTGTTTTTTAATRAAAGAAAAAAAGCAGATTTCTCCTAAGTAGTATTTGAATGGTAAAACATAAGAACTGCACCAAAGTTTCAGCTGAGCAGATGTTTCTGCAAATCACTAGCTAATACAAACGAGCCCCTGATTTTTGTGTCACTCTACCACTGCAGAGCGGGTTTGCGCTCCTGGGAAGCTGAGGTCTTGGCTGACATCCTCTGACACACAGTGGGAATTCACTTCCAGTCAGGAAATGCTGCTTTTCGATGTTTTATCTTGCTGAGGCAACCACAAGTGAACAATAGCCTATTAAAGTGTGAGAGCAAGTGGTCTAACTAACCCAATATTTACTTTGTTCTCAACGTTGTGCTAAAAGAAGACATTGGCTGGTCTTCAGAATTAATTTGGTAGTTGGTGTGTAAAGGCCTAAGCTGTTTTTCAATATTAAGCAGATATGGAGTGAACTTTCAGAACTTCCTGTCACAGCTTCCTGTTGTAAAAGAGACAAAAATAAATGTAGAAATCAGGAGTGTTGGCAAAGTAGAAGCGTTTCTTCCCAGTACAAAGTTTATCCTCCTTAATTCTGAARCTTTTGACATAAAATGAGTGTTTTATTGCTTTTTGTCACTGTGCGCAAAACAATTCCATCAAAATGTAGGCGTCCCCTTACAAATAAAGGAGATATCAAGGTTTCTGTTTTTACTTAGTATCAGAAAATCCGGCAGACTTTCACCTCGTGATAAGAAGCTGATAAGAACTTGATTTGCTCCAAACGCAGCCTCTGCAGCCTTCTCCCCTGCCGATGACCGGGCACATCTGTGGGCGATTTGCTAAGTTRCTCCACAAGTTTCTCAGAAGTTACACAATCAAACTTGCTCTACTGTGAATTTGTTGTGTTTCAGGAACAGAATATAGGGAAATTCCTCAGTCTAGAGAAAGAAGATCCCTACTAGCCATGTTCTCAAGCACTGGAGCTCTTAAATATTTAGATATACTTTTATTTAAATATTAGTAAAATATTTAACAGTCCAGAGTYTTTGCATTTGGAGGAAGGTCAGGTTGTGCATGACATTCAGATGTGATGTGACCRTAGCTGCTCCGTTGCCCTGTGAGAAATAGCAGCATAATAAAACTCGTTTTCTCTTCTAGATTTGTATACCTCTCACAGACAAAAAAGAAATCTGTGTATGATTTTTGCTTCTATGCAAATGTCTGCTAACGAAGAGTTGCTGCATTCAGTTTGGTTAATTGTCTGCTCATTATGTAAATATRTTTGCCAGTGCCCTGCCTCAAAGCCTGTTAAAAGTTTCCAAGTCAACGCTCCGATTGTCGAGCTCTTGGGTTGCAGCCGAGAGCCCGATCCTGGACGCTTTGCCATCCGTTTAACTGGAGGCCAAACTGGCTCCTGATGCAGGAAGAAGTGCTTGGAAGTGAGGACGTGCCTCCCTCTGCCAGCTGAGGGGAAGAATGGGGCCATGGAGCAGCTCTGCCACGTGAGCCTGTGTCATGGGTCGGCCGCGGAGGGCACTGAGGGCCATTATTTCATTAGAGGGTTGGCACTGGCCGTGGCCCTCGAGAATTTTCACAAAGGGTTTTCTGTTGGCAATCAAAGGCCACCAGAACRTTCATATGTTTGCAGGAGGTTTCCCTGGCAACTTTGTAAACTGTGATGCTAGCGGAGAGAGGCAGAGGCTGCGCTGTGGTGGAGGCCCCGCTGGATTCCCTCAGCTGTTTCAGAGCTGCTCTAGTTCTTAATTGATGCTCTGAGCCTGTGGAGCACTTTGCTTGGAGCTTTTTATGACTGGGCATTCGTCCTTGTTGGACTGAAGAGGTCAGATAAGCTGCAAGAATAAGAATGAAAATGTGCTTTTTGGCTTTTTTTTTTGTATAGAATCACTTGAATATTTTCATTTGATTTATCTTTTTGTTAGTGGTATTGATGCAATCAGAAGTGGAAGAGCATGACATGAAAGAAAAAAAATTGGGCTCTTATACTGCTACTACCTTCCCAATTCCACTAAGTACTTGTATTATTAACATAGAATTAATTCTTCTAAGTTATCTTTTACTAGCTGTTGTTGAGTAATTCTGAATGCTTGTCTCCTCTCGAAAGAGAGGAGTCTGTTAATTAATAAAAGTAAACATCAGCTTTAAAACTGCTTAGTCTTCAGYATGCTTTACTTCTTCAAGCTTTAAATTTATACCCTTAATATAAATTCCCGAACATTTATTGCAGTGTTTGTTCATGTTTCGGGAACTACTGCCAGCATGAGCACAAATGAGCATGGGCTCTTTGCACAGGCATCTGATCTGAGTTCCCCTTTGACATCTTTTAACTGACCATCCATATTAGAAAAAAAATGAGCTCTTTGCCCTTAAACTCATTGTTTAAGCTTTACCATCATGGGAGTTTTGGTTTAGGCATTGGAGTAATCTTTAAAACAAGTATGGTCTAAGTTCTGCTTTCTTATATGGGCTTACGCTGCAGCAGRCAGAATGCCAGGGCCCTGCTGGTGACTTGGTAGCCCAAGAAAATGGGATCTTCTGGGATCACGCTCTCTGTGCTTGTTTTTGTTCCAACCACATCACTGGGACCTGTTGGTTACTTGAAGCCCAGCTTGATATAAGGGTAGACCTTAACTCTTAAGTGTAGTAAAAGTTGGTAGCTGTTTAGAAGAGAGAGACGTAGGATTGTGATGCCGAGGTTGATTAGAGGCATAAAAAGGCCATTGCCTTGCTCGTTCCATCTGATCAGAGGGCAATGACAAGAAGAAATCAGGCTGGTACATGTATAAACTTAATCAAACTCACAATCAATTTCACAGAAGCCAGAGACCATATAAATTCCGATTGTTATAGTGTTTTATGTTTTACTGCAAGAAGTACAAAGGTCTTTAAGACATTTGCAAGTAATATAGACAAGAAACCTTGAAGCATTTCCAGCAGCTCTGATGTAGAAACATTTACAGTTGTGCTGGCCGTGTTTTCTGCTGCAGAACGAAGAGGGGAAAGGTGCTGTTTGCTCAACGTGGCTGCACGGACCCCACTTCAGGTGGTTGGGCATGCAGGACTGCCCACTCRACCACAACAGAATGGAGCCAGGAAAGACATTAACAATAATCTAAATACTGYTTAACAGCACTGTTACCCCTCCAGAGAAGCGTTGGCCCACTCCTTAGACTAGATTCTTCTTGCAGGTTCCTTTTTAGGCAAGGAGAAGGGTGGTAGGGAACCCGCAGAGCTCTATATATACTTTCATTTCTCAGGTCAATATGGTCTGTGAAGCCTCAGGTATTTTTGTAGTATCAATAATTTTCTCCTTGTCTATGATATAAACTGAAATACTGTGGTAACCTGGGATGACTTCCATGAAATACAGCAATATTCGAAGCTGTACTTTTTGGGTCGTTGCTGTTGAAGCTCCTTCAGAAGGTTGGGTTGTGTCTCATTTGCAAGAGAGACAGTGCTTTTCTTCTATCACTGTGAAGCTGTGGCGGGAGCTACCTGAGAAGCTACCTAAAGCTACCCAGGGTAAGTGGTACTTGCTTGTGCCACCTTAGTTTGTAGGGAATTATTTCCCTGACATGCTGGACAGGCTTCTCTTTAGAGGGAAAATCTGCTTAGGGGATCAAGTCTCAGCAAGGTTTGAGGTGCCAGGTTGCCTTTTCACTCTGGGAACAAGAGCTACGGGTGGCTGCAGGGTCCCCAGTGCTGTGTGCCAGGGTGCATCTCTCATCTTGGGATACCTGAGCAGCTTGTTGTGGAGCATCTTTTATTTTATCCAGGCTTTCAGTGCATACAAGTGCTGATGGAGAGGGAGAATTACGGCATAATTGCTTGCTTAAGCAGGACAATGACAGTAACTTAATCCTGTCRTATTTGTGCTTTTTACTCAGTGCATCTTAAAAAATACTCTTTCTGCTGCCCWTCACACTGACTCACTGCAGCCCGTCCTGGGTGTGTGGCCAAACTTTATGTTCACAAAGCTCCAGCACTTGTTTGGGGCCGTGCTGGCTGCTGCTTTGGGCACATCTGCCTCTCTGCTCCGTGCTGTGGTTGAGTCTAAAATGACTGTTTGACTTCAGGCCGACTCCCTTCGAATCCAGTTGGATGCTTTTCTGCTCTTGAAGGTGTGTTGAAGACCTTTGGCTCTCTGTTCCATTTGTTGCTGTAGTACTGCTAGCAGGAGGTGCTAGAGACAAGAAGCAGGTCAAATGCAGGCCAAGTCAGTTGAGATTAATGTGCATATTTGTGTAGGTAAAACCTCGACTGCAAAGGAAGCTTTCTGGATTTACTGGTAACGTAGTCTGTATATTATTTAATTATTTTTAAGCAAGCCGAAGACAGTATTAAAAATGGRAATAAACACAGAAAAAGTGTTACTGCACACACTAAATCCTATGGATCTTGCTGGGATAATTAAAAGAGGATGCTTTGAACTTTGAGCTAATTATACAGCGGTCACTTGAACTTTTGCAAAGGGCCTTCCTGCCCTCTGCACTTGCACGTGGCCCTTGCAAGCCCCGGCTTTGCCCAGCCCTCCTTCCCACGTGGTTTTTACCCTGGATCTGTTTGTGTGTTCAGTTATGCAAAGACACTATGTTTATGGTCTGCTGTTGGCACAGCTAAAGGGTGGTATTTGGGGACATGGGAAGCTGAGACGGATGAAATGGGAGTGACAGGACAGCCCCAAGTCAGCACAGAAAATATGAGAAACTATAGCATGAGGTGTGGCTACTATATTAGGGCCTTTAAAGGCAAGAACCCTATAGGTAAAACACATGCAGACATGACCTCCATTAAGTTATTCACGCTTCTTAAGCTTTTTTAATGTTTTAATGTTATAGTTTAATATACATTAGCATGTATTAGCCCATGTTTACAAACAGGCAAAATAGGGGCACATGTCCCGTATGTGAAGCTGAATCTCAACCCAATAAAAAAGAGAGGAGCGAGGTCCTTTGGAGGCTGGAAGAGGTGAGACTACTTGGTATTTAACATAAAAATATCCAGTGGGTCAGTAAAAGGCCGAAGTTTATATTTTTGTGAAGCTGGCCAGTTTGTTTCAGGCGTTGAAGCCGAGGTGGGTGCGTTGATGTGGTGAGTATCGTGGCTGCTTGTTCGGGGCTGC
This sequence comes from Nothoprocta perdicaria, assembly GCF_003342845.1. NCBI lineage: Eukaryota > Metazoa > Chordata > Aves > Tinamiformes > Tinamidae > Nothoprocta > Nothoprocta perdicaria. The sequence goes on from NW_020455976.1 coordinate 4,447,691, forward strand.
GCTGGTGGAAGGCGCCYGCGCGCAGCCCGGTGCCGCCGCTCCCATGGGAGCTCCATAATAGCTGCGGCGGCCACGGGAATGCTCAGGATTTGCTGCCACACGGAGCGACTCCACAGGTTGGGCTATAAAAAGGCTGGCCGGGGACCAGCTCCGCTCTCCRCCCAGACCTTTGGGAAATCCTGCAGTTGCTCCGCGCCCGTCACCCGGCCTGCCCGCCGGCACGGCCCCGGCCTGCGCCTCCAAGCCCCGCACGCGGCTGCTGCGGCCGTCGCTTCCCTCGGGACAACCRAAGTGCCGTAGATCAGGAGGAGTCCGGACGCACCCGCGATCGATGGGTGCTGCTCCGCGTCACGCAGTCCCAGAGCCACCTCCCGACATCCCCATGGGGCCTCTCCCGAGGCCGGCGTCAACCCGGGGGATTTTAGAGAGGTGTTTGTGTAACAAACCTGACTCTTCCGCCACGTAGCAATACATATGTCTGTGTAAAGAAGGAAATTCTTCTAATTCTGCATCTGTGGGCTTTAAAGCAAGTCTAAAAACCTCCAGGTCCATTGGACTTCAAGTCCGAACTCATCCATGAGCTTCAAGAAGAACCTGGAAGTTTGCCTTTGCAAGAGGGAGAGGGGGAAGAGATGGGGCAAAATCTTAAGCTTTTGACAGCAATCAGGTATTCTAACGAAATGATTTTTGTTTTCGGAAGCTTTATTTTTAAGTTATGTTATAGAGGAACTTAGATTTCATTGTTTTTCAGGAGAATTCAGGGAAGCATTTCAACTCTTGATTGCCTGTGTGTGAGTTACGTATTTGCATACTTTTCACTAATCACAGATCAACAGCAATAAGTAGTAACAAAACATAATCTTTTCATTTAGTCCCCTGATGTCGATTGACTCATGAAATATTTTTAGGTAGATATGCAGAGAGAAGTCTTACTTTAAAAATACTTTGTATTTTGCTTAAATTGAAGTATTTTGGAAAATATTGGGTTACTTTCTCATTGGAAAAGTCCCAGATATCTCTGAAACTAGATGAAGTTCCTAATAAAATCCTTCCTCTCCTACCACCCTCATATTTTCTGCTGAGCCTACAGCAGATTTTTATTATTGCTATTTTTAACCATGGAACAAACTGGGAAAGAGGATGGAAAAATGTATAAATTTCCTTCTGTTGTCATTCAGCTTATCTGTGCTTTGTAGGAGAGCAGCTTTTTGCAAATGACATTGCAATTTTCTTCTGCCTAGCAGCCCCTCCTTACCTTTCTGCTGTGCCAAAGATGCTCTTCCAGGACAGCTTTCTTGCTGCTGCACAGAAATATGTTATTTACACTCAGGGTTTAGGTACCTTTATATTTTAGAATCTCTCGTCTTTTGTTTGAAATTTTAATTTAATACTACTGTGGAAAAGCAGCTTAAACCCAGAAGAAATTTCCATGCTAATCATAGTGTTTATTGCTACTATGCAGTAAAATTACTCAGTTTGGTAGAGTAAAAGGTGAAAGAAAAACAGGAAATGTGAGTATAAGGTAGGACTGTCTCTTTTTCCATTCTAGTAAGTATGAAACTGTTTACTGGATAGCAAATGCTTTAATTAGCCGTTCTGATGCATTTACTCAATGTGATGAGATGATTTTTTTAATTGCCTTGAAAACTCACACAATTTCTAGTCACCTTCTGTATCTAAACATAGATAACAAAACTATCAGGCATTCCAAAATGCACTTGGGTGTAGCCTCAAGATGTAGCTTACCTTTAATTTAAAACCGTCTTTCTGGTAGATTGCAGGATACYGAGTCCGTATGAAAAAGAGAAATATTGCTGCCAGAAAGATTATAGTATCTGTGAGCGTCTGACCTTCTGCTGAAGCAAAGTATTTATGACACAGTTTATCGTGCCTCTTTAAAAAATAAAAGTTTATCTTAAAGTTGGCTTCTAACCCACTGTTATGGATAAGTGTTAAAAGCTGTGTTAAAAACTTGAGATGTTAAGCAGTAAGAAAGAAAACGTATGGTAGATAAGCAGCACGTGACGTGAACTATCCTTTCCCCCTTTGGTATTTCAGTGTTTGCTCCTGTTTTCCACGGGGCTGTGGTTCTTTCCCTGCCTGCCCCGGGAGCCCGTCCGTGACTCGGCTCATCCCACAGACTCCTCTGTCCCTCTTTTCCCTCTCTCCAAACCAGGCAGCCTGTGCGGCTGCATTTGCCGCAACTCAGGTGCTTTGTATAACGAACGGGGCCATCCGAAATTGAAGTATTCGCGTTCCCTGTACAGACTTAGCAATTGTCWGTCAAAACAAGGTGACATTTGGTGAACGGAGGCGAGGGAGTCCCTGTGCAGCGGGTTGCTGAAGCTGTGCAGGGTGCCCAGGGTGAGGGGCTGCATGGGGGCCCAGCCGGCCAGGACGAACTGCTCATCTCAGCTCTTGGAGGATTATTTTTGTTTCCTGTCACCCAAAACAGGATCACAGGGTAAYGAGCTCTTGCAGGGTTGTCTCTGCCATTCCAGGCTGCCGTGGAAGCGGGAGGAAGACGAAACTGTAAAGCACGGAGAGAGTCTGGGTCTGCGCGGGTTGAGTACACAAATCCATTTTTGAGACTTAACACATGCAAGTGGCATTTGTGGCCATGTGGCAGAGCATATTGTGTAAATCAAGCCATGATTCCCGGATTTATTTATTTTCCTGGTTGTGCTGCAAAATGCTGCGAGGCTGCCCAGTGAATGGAGGGTGCTGAGCGCACCCACTGCAATCAGTGATGCCCGGAGCTCCTGGTGATGGATGCACCATAAGGAGCCTTCCTGCACAAGCAGAGATTTCACACCCTTAATTAAAAGCTTATATGCTCAATTAATAATCCTCATATTTTTGATGGCTGTCAGCAACCCAGTATCTCCCCTTGCTTTTTAATGGTGGAAGGAGTTGGCTGTGGTTCAGATTCAGTTTACACCACATAAAGTACGAGTTGAACGGCTTGCGTTATTTATATTGACTTTAATATTGCTCTATATAGCTGTGAAAAAATAGTGCTTTAGATTTAATGCAGAAGCYCGAAACCAAGATTCAAATACACACAAGGATGCATTTCTTAGAAAAAACGTATACCGTTGCCCCACTTTAATGCAGGGTCTGAAAGAAGATACTGTTTCATTAGCTTACTTTGCTTAAAAGCTGAGGGACTTAAATATGCAGCACTGCATTAGAATATTGCATCTGTAACCAGCTGGGGCTGTAGTATGAGAAACTGGGCTGAAAGCTTCAGCAGTGGACACCCCTGTGCTTCAGAGCAAGCGTCTGTGGAGCTATGGAGGGAGCTGGCTGCACAAGTCACCGCTGAAATCCGAAGGGGAAAAACTAAGGTGGGTTTTTGTTCTTTTTTTGTTTTGTTTGTTGGATTTCTTTTTTTGAGGCATCTACTGCCTTGTGTCACCTTAGGTGCATGGTCTCATACTTTCAGTGCACGTTTGCGTACTGACACACTGTCAGAATGATGGTGCATTAGCAAAATAAGCTCACAAGCAAGCGTGGTGCCCATCCAGCGCAGCCTGGGTGTGTTCAGTCCCTCAGCCTGGATGTGTTCAGTCCCGCAGCCTGGCTGTGTTCAGTCCCGCAGCCCGGCTCTGTTCAGTCCCGCAGCCCGGCTCTGTTCAGTCCCGCAGCCTGGATGTGTTCAGTCCCGCAGCCTGGGTGTGTTCAGTCCCGCAGCCCGGCTCTGTTCAGTCCCGCAGCC
>NW_020455976.1:4452210-4489101 GCF_003342845.1 Nothoprocta perdicaria
CTCTGTTCAGTCCCGCAGCCTGGCTCTGTTCAGTCCCGCAGCCTGGGTCTGTTCAGTCCCGCAGCCCGTCTCTGTTCAGTCCCGCAGCCCGGCTCTGTTCAGTCCCGCAGCCTGTTCTGGGGCGCTGTGGGGGCTGCATCCTGCCCGCCTGGCCAGCGCGCCAGCTCGGAGGAGAAAACCCAGCCTTGCTATAACATAACGCCCTCTGGCAACTCCTCGTCGGATGTTCGTGGTATTTGATATCATGAACAGGAGAATGAACRTCTGATTTCTCTAATGTGTTTATCAGAGATTTGATTATTCAATAACATTCGCTACTGGATTTCATAGGAGAGATGCTTGAAGTTTGTCTTCTGTCTGATAATGATGGTGACTGAAGTCTCAGGCCGCCTTGTCCCGCATGTTTCCCYATCCTTCCTAAGCATTTGCTGGGAACCCTTATCCTGTTCCTTCGTGCCAGGCCTCGGAGCCGGCTCCCGCAGCCCCTGCGTGGGCTAAAGGCAGTGTGTTGGCTCAGGCTGCAGCCCGGCAGCTTCCCCAGGAGCGAGGATCATCCTGCTGGCTTTGCGCAGCGCTCCCGGTGGATGCCATCCCGGGGAGCAGGGAGGAAAGAGCAGGCTTCTCCTTAAAACAAGCAGATGAGAAAGCAAGGACAGAACAGCACCGTGCACTCCTCGAGGCAACGCGCAGGTGCCGCCTCATCCAGCGGCAGCGCTCCGACCTGGGAATTCGCCATGGCTCTCAGTCATGCAGCCGCGCGGCRCGTTTCCAGTGGCGGGACTCGCCGGCTGAGGGGATCCTCCTGTGACGAGAAAGCAGAGGTACCTGGAACCAGCCATAAAAATGGCATAAAAGGTAGATCAGTAGTTGCTTGCTAGGTGATCGGGCCATTTGGGCCATTCTGTGTTGCTCCTGTTTTTCTCCTGTGCTTTTTTAATAGGATATATATATACACACACCCTATATATTGATTATGTATGTATTCTGTGCACTCTGATAGGCAAATACATCTAGTCGGTGCCTTCTGGGGTGCTCTTTGGCATGGTACTTTTTTTGCGTTTGGTCTCTCGATTTTATTTTCTTCCATACTTCGTGCTTCCCTGCCTTTGCTCTTGAGCTGTGTCTGGTTTGACATTGAGCACAGCGATGCTGGAAAAGCAGCCCAGAACTTTCCTTAGAATTTACCAAATGTCAGACGGGGAGCTCGAGACTTAATCTTGGAACAGCACATTTCAGGCTGCAAGTAATTTGAATTAATTAGAAGCTTTTGATAAATAAGACTTCTTTTTAAGTAGTGAGACATGCATGTTCTCTATAAAAAGACAAAGCCCTCAACTTTTTTAGCCTCACTGCAGATACAAAATACGACAGACTGTGGAGGCCAAACGGGTGCGTTGCAAGGGGGTCAGAGGAGGGAGGAAGGGGCCTGTTTCCTACTGCAGCTGGTACCAGCTCTGTTCCCTGGGCCTCAGGAGGGCATCAACGGAGGCCAAGGAAGCAGAGGGGGATTAGCCAGGAGCTCTGCAACCAGAGCTGGTTCCAGTGCGTATGGCTTTGGCCAAAATGTTGGCCTGTCTCGACTGATGAGGAGTGACGGATCTCACCAGGATAGGATGAGATCTTGGAGGTCTCCTGGCGAGGAGAGGATGGTGATGAACTTTTTTTGTGTATATTTATCCATTTTGACCAGTCTAGATTCGGTGTCCAGTTGTTAGGGACACATACAATCTCTTATTCCTTTTCTTCCTCCTGTGACAGTCTGTGTAAAGGACACGTGTCTCTGCTGTGGACACCTGGGCAGTGCCGCGTGCCTAAGGAACATTAACTAACCCACTCCGGAGGAAGGCAGCTCGCTTTCAGTAACCCTAGCCTCGCAGCAAAGGTGATTTGCCTCCAGGCAACTGAATTAAAAGGGGAAAAAGAAGAGAGAGAAAGAAAAAGTGAGAGGATGCTCCACTGTTAATCAAATAGATTCTGATCTGTGTTTTCTGCAAGTACCTTGATTCAGTGTCCTTACTCGTCATGTTCTCGAAAGGCACTGCAGATTTTCAGATCCCTAGAAGCTCGGCTTATTTTCTAACAAGTCTCTCTTTTTTTTTGTTCTTCTTTTTTTTTCTTAAAGCAGTGCAAGACCAAAATAATAAAAGAATRGCTGGATTTGTTTGAATATTTTCCAGCTCAGCGGTAGGGGGTTCACAAGAGTCAGTCTGGGTCCAACAGAGAGCATATTGAACTGGATCTAATAAGAACAACTGGACCCCAAACCCCTATTACCTTCTGTAACTGAGTTTTTCTGCAGGACAAGGACTTTAATGTAATCTTAATAGCTAGAGGTAACAAATTAGTCTGAAAGGAAGGAAAGAATAAAGCCCACAGCAATTAGAAACTATCTCCTGAAGATTTTTAAGTCTTGCCAACCACATATTTGTGTCTCTTTGCAGATGAATGGGCCTTTCTGTCACTGTATTGTGATGTATTGTAAAGTAGCAGACTTGAACTAATTATGTCCTCTGAACTTAAAAAAAAAAATGGTTTTTGAAGTCCAGACATGCATGTAGTTGGCCCAGCCAAACCAGCGTCACTCAGGGTCAAGGGGATTCAGGAGCATTTTGGAAAAACAACAGTTGGATGCTGTAACTCCTGGGAAGAAAAAGTAAGCAGGAAACAGGGTGCAGGCATTGCAATTCACTGCTGATTTGAAACGGGTCTTGCTGGCCACATTTATAGGGTRACTTCAGTTCTACCAGGTATTGTGGTGCTCACCCCGGTGGAGCAGTGTAGATGAAGCGGAGATGGTTGTCTCTGGCTGAGAGCTCTGATGTGAAGCTGCTCTCTCCTTGCGGCATTTAGACAGGGAGGCCTGTGTGTTCTGCTGCTCTTGCAGTGCTTTTTTTCCCGTTGTTTTCTTAAGCYCGCATTTACAGTCGGGAGCCATAATAAATGGCAATACTCATAATAAAATTGTCTCTTCTTATCTGAAYGCAGGGAAATGAAGCTGTGATCATATCTTTGAGGTGTCCCAAGTGGTCTGTCCTTCTGCTGTAAAAGACAAGCTGACCTTAGCTGTAAAAGACAATGGTTAATTCTTCAGCGGGTGCTTTTATACCTGCACTTCATATGCTGTCCTAAGCCGCAAGGTGAATGCGAAGGCCTTAGATCATTAGTCTGTAGGAAGGGAAGGTCCTACCTTGAAGTAATTCCTTGGCAGAATCGCCCCTTCCTGGAAGCCAGCCGGGTCCCCTTGCCTGCTTCCCAAGCCAGTCCTTCCCGGACCACTCCTGCTCGGGAGGCTTCCAGGGGAGCCATCAGCAAACGGCACATGAGCTCGGCCTGCRCCGGAGCAGCAAGGGCAAAACTGGCCGGTGTTTCCCACATCGTCCATAGCAAAGTCATCAGAGTTCATGGATCACACGTTGAGGATGTGGCTGCTGCATCGCAGAACGTGATCTGTTTCATCCAGCGTCCCAGATAAGCTGCAGGAAGATCTTTGAGTGGAATGAGATAACACTGCATACCAACATGAGCTCTCCCAAAGAAATGTAAAAAAAATGATACCATAAATTAGTAAAGGAAAAAAAAAACAATTACAACTTTTAGTGATTTTTTGGGGAAGAGTGTTAACTGTTTTTCATCTCAGCCCTAAATTTACTGATAGTCTCCAATGTGCAAGCGAGTCATGGAGGGGGTTTCTCAGGCCGCCTCTGCTCGCGCTGTCCCTGCCGTGGGTGGTGCCTCTGGCTTCTGGGGTTTATGCGGGGCAGCAGCGCTGCGGACACTCGCGGTGTCCACGCTCGCCGTGTCCCAGCCACGCCGTGCCCGGCGAGCCGAGCGCAGGGGCCGGCGGCAGAGGCGCGGGTGTCTCTGCACCGCCTGCATCAGCAGCAGCTCCCGCSCAGCATCGCGGAATCGCTGCGGTTGGAAAAGACCTTCAAGATTATCGAGCCCAACCGCAGGCCCTGCAGCACCCTGCTGCTAAACCCCGGCCCCAGGCGCCTCACGGACACGTCTCCTGAGCACTGCCGGGGACGGYGACTCCCCCAYGTCCCTGGGCAGCCGGTCCCAGTGCTTGGCCACTCTTTCCATGTAGAAATTCATCCTGCTGTCCGACCTGAACCTCCCCTGGCRCAACCTGAGGCCATTTTCTTGTCCCACCTGTGTGGCCCTGGCCGGGGCGAGGGGAGGGCGCCTAGAGCAGGGCACACGGTGACAAACCACGTTAGTGCTCCCTGCCAACCTGTGTGCCTTCATGCTCRGCTTCGCCTTTCTCCTCTGCAGATGTGAATTATTTACATACTGAATCCTGCTGCATGTAAATGCTTTCGTGTTAAATATAGTATTCTATATATATTTGCATAAATACACTAAATATATAGTTTTTTTTTTATAAATTAAAATATATATTTATAGCAGGCTGCCTTTTCCTACCAATCTTGTTTCTCTTGCTTGCGCAGAGAGGGGAAGCGTTTCCTCTGCAGCGCCGTGAAGAGCGGTGCTCTCGCATYTCTTGTTTCTGATCCTCTTTTTTTTTGTATGAAAATTCAGCGTCTGCTTTCCTGCTTTTGATCCAGCGCTTTGTGTATACAAATGCTGATCAGTTTTTAAAATGATGTTTTAAGTGTAGCTTTCTGCTGAAACATGACTTTTTTTCCCTTCCCCTAATGTGATTAAATGAGCTTCAGTGAGAATCTTTTTCCTGCCACTGAACACAAGAGAAGAAAAGCTAAAACTGATATTTTCAGGGAGTATGAAACTGCAGTCCTGGGCACTCGTATGACCTTCTCCACTAAGTCCTTAGCAATTTTTYGTAGCGTCTTCTCAAACCTGAAGCCTGGTGAGATCCAGGCGACCCAGAGCTTCATCCTCAAAGTCAAGTTATGAGATGGGTTAGAAGGGCTGCAGTTGGGAGTCTTAGTTCAAGTTGGGAGATGAATTCTGGGTGGATGTTAAAGAGAGGCCTCATCTTCTGAGGACAGTTGTTGAAGTAAAACATGGCATATAAAAAAGCCATGGGAGGCTTGAATGTAATGTGCAAAGTTTGCCATGGAGCTTCTTATGGGCACTTTGAATGTCACTTCTAAATTGTGTGCTGCTGTTTTCCTCATTGAACTTGGATAGATGGTTACAAAGAGTCAGGGAGACTTTTTACAAGGTTTAAAATTCAATAATAGGTTTTGAATACTTTTTTTAGATTTTTCTTGGGTTTTTTTTTTTTCCATTCTTGACAATTATTTGCCTGTTCTGCTTCATTATGGATATTCTGCAGAGTTGAGAAGAACATTGCCTCAACAAGCCAGTGTCCAGACCTGGAAGTTATCCTCAGTGTTGTGTTTCTAATCGCTCTTCCCTCTTTCCCCCTGGATGCTCCAGGTGAGGAAGAGCCCCTCAGCGCTGAAGCATGAGCACGGATGCCAGCCAGGTGGTGATCACTACTCCCCCCGCTGCCACCATGCCCCATAAAGAGAGGTACTTCGATCGCATCAATGAGAACGACCCGGAGTACATCCGTGAGAGGAACATGTCCCCTGACCTGCGGCAGGACTTCAACATGATGGAGCAAAGGAAGAGGGTCACGCAGATCCTCCAAAGCCCGGTGAGCAGGGCTGAGGCGGGGTGCTGGTTTTGGGGGTTCCTGGATGACCTTTTAGGATTTTATTGTTTTTAAAGCTGCGTCACAGCTGGCTGGAATAACTCTGGGCGGTGGAACATCTTACAGGGACAGCCATTAAACAGCTTATCCAACATTTGTTTGCATAGTTTTTGTCTGTGAACAAACAGCCTGGATGTTTTTATGGTTTTATGCTTCATTGCAGTACTACAAAAAGAACTGGCTACTGCAGGGTGCCTAATTAAAACTTAGGAGCAGAGAAGGGAGCAGCAAAGTCACTGCTCAAATATGAAGAAATTAGGACAYGTTACATGGCGTTCTGCGTTCTGATTTCAAATATTAACTTTTCATTTGCATCCAGGAATGCATTGATTACTGTTTTTAATCAGTCTGTTGGCTTAAAAGTTAAGCTACACATTCTTAACATGTACTTGGGGGCGATYGCACCCCGTGTTTGCCACGTTAGCCCTCATCTCTGGGTCAGTTCAGTGCTGGTGTAGCATAGGTATAAGACTATTAAATCTATTGGAAGACTTCARAATAGTTTTATTTTATGTGTTCTTTGTGGTTAACCTGATGAACACATTGAAAAAACACTCTTGTCCGAGACTTTTGAAGCCATCAGGAGTAAGTGAGGACTGGGTGGGAGTGAATCATTGCAGGTGGCAGTATGAGTGTATATGTATGTGTGTGTGTAAATATATATGTGTGTGTGTAAATATATATATATATTTAAAATGGGGATAATGCAGCTTGCAAGGGGTTAAGCAGCTTTGCTTAGGACCCATCTCTGTTCATTTTTTCTAAAAGTTAGGGTGCTTCTAGAGTCGTTTTTTGAAGCTTTCCGGTATGTAATGAGACTGCAACCAGCTGTTAGTGATCATTCTATTATGAAGCCATGAATAATCCATGAATAACAGGATTATTTGCTAACGTGCTGTCGTGGAGCGCCCCTCGGGCCCGCGCGCTGCTCTGCGGATAATATGAACCTGTTGCCTAAGGAATTTATTACATGCACGTCACTTTGTGCAAGTTTAATTTTGCAGCCCACCTCTTTATTATAAAGAAAATATGGAGATATTGTGTAATGCATTTATCATGATAAATTTATGTTAAATAACTCCAGTCATATTTTAGAACAGTGTCTGCTCCTTCCTGTTAAAATACTTAGGCTCCGAGTGGTTAGAACAGCCAAGACTCCAGCCTTTAGCCAGTTTAAGCACAAAGTGAAAATAAATTACATAGACCTTGCTTGTGTACATAGCATTCTCGGGTCCTTTTGATGGAAGCACTAAATCTGAGAGGCTTAATTGTCTCCGTAGTGTTTGGGGGGAAAAGCWGGTTTGCCAAGTCTGCCAGCTGTGATAAATGTGTCTTTGCAAGTCCCTTTCTTTAAAGCTGCAGTGTCAGCATGAGGCTTGCAGGAGCAGTGGGCAGGTACTGCTTTGGAGCTGAATAACCATTTTAACAGAAAACAGGACAAAGAGTTGTTGGGCTCTTGGTAGTATCCTGCCACAAAGGCGTCCAAGCCCAGAATTTTTTAGAAAGTRGCTATTTGGAGCTGCCAATATGCTGCAAGTTTTTCATTTTTTTAAGAGGAGAGTTGTCCAAATAAACTTGCAGCAAAGAGCAAGAAGAGAACAGGAGTCCTGGGACCTGAAGTGGCCCATAATCAGGCCCAGAGAGGTGTTTCACCTGCAGGTTTCTGTCATACAGTATTTCTTTCTATTGATCGCATCTTCTGTTAAAGTAGAAAGTGTAGAGGAATCTTGCTAGGCTTTTTTATCTGAGAGAACAAAGCATTTTTAATGTTATTTCTCTCTATGTTTATGACAGAATGTCCCTCAGACAGTTTGGGGGTTGTTGGTTTGGAGATTTGGGGATAGAGGCTACGTTATTTCGTGCAGGTCCAGCTGCTGCAGTGTGACATGGTGTCCTTGAGGCAGGACTGAGAATGATTTACCTGCTCTCCTCCAGAATATAAATCTTGTCACAATAGTACCAGAAAACTTTTGTCTTCTTACCAGGCTGCCTAACACAAGTTCAAGGTTGAATCACATTATGTTGTGGGTAATGCTTTGTGCTGTAGCTGTAGAATTACATTAAATTAGAATTTCCATAGAGCCTTGCTGCTTTTCTGGTTTATTTCACTCTACAAGTAGTAGATAATTGGAAGGTGTCCTGGAAGAGAAGGAGGGATTATCAGATATTCATTTAAGAAAATCTTATTATTTACTGATAAATCTGCACCTGATCTTGCATTTTAATGTATGCATAGAGGTGGCAGAAACAGTTGGTTAGTCATCTTCTGGCAAGTGTTGGCCAATAAGAAGTGTATATAGCAAGGATGATAATCTTCCTTTCCTAAAATATACAAGCATGTGTGAACTCAAGATGAGATTGTTTGAGCATGCATTTTCTCTAAGCACAGGATTACAGTATAAAATTGAAGGGTAAATCACTGCAAGATACTAGGAAATTTGGTTACCTCATCTTTCATCTGTGATAATAAAATTTGGCTTCCTTCAGGTAGAAAAATTTAAATCCTTTAGCAAGAAAAATAATTAGTGAATTTATTTCAGAAACCACTGAGTATTTGGTGCTGCAGTACGTGTTGTCTAAGGGCTGCAGCCCTCATCAGAAGTCCACAGACGTCAAACTACTCTCTCCAATGTGTGCCCTGAGGTGCATTTTGATGTGCCATCTGACTACGCTTCTCTAATACACAATTTTCGTTTCTTAAATTGAGTAATTTCAAAGCTGCTGAAAAGCCACTCTCATTGCCTCTAATGTTTGCTAGTGTCTTAGAGCCTGTTCATAATAAGTATTATATGAAATGTAGGAGTCGTGTAATCACTGCCCACAAAATGCCCTGACGTTACCAGGGAAAGCTCAAATGTTTTGACTTAGTATTGCACTGGGTGATAACTCCTGGATACCTGAAGGCCTCGAGGATCTTTGAGGGCCCAAGCTCTGCTGGTTTGGCTATTGAAAGGTGAAAAGAAATTAAGTTCAGGTAAGTCAGAGTAGCCCAGCAGCATCCAGTACTGCTGACCAGTCTTTAAAGTAAAACCCTCTAAGTTTTTGTCTGTAGGATATGCAAAATGTGAATAGATTTTTTTTAGCTTTTTTTCCAACTGAACTCTGAAATTAAAAACACTTTTGTGTCTTTTTTATGTTAAACAATACTATACTGTTTGTTATAGAGAGTAACTCCATCTTTCAGTGTGTTTATTTGCTGCATAATCAAAACCATAATTTAAGAGAGAGGGAAAAAATCCACAGTGCTTGCCTGGGTATCGTGGGTAAAGCATTCGATTTATCATGATGAAGCTCCATGAAAACACAAGTCTGGACATATAAAAAGTGAGTTTTTTTTTCCCCCTGTGGTTCATAACTTGGGTTAGTGATCACACCTTGGGTTAGCGGTTTTTACTGATCCCAAAATRTTTGGCTCTGAGACAAGATTAGCCCCCTTGCCTCCCTTTCTGCTCTTCCCTGCAAAACAGCAGGTCCTGCTCCAAAGCTGAGAATYAGTGGGGCCTCTTAGTTAAATCTTAAGGATTTTCCCTTTGTTTTACCTAAGCAATAAAAATATTTTTCTCTGATGTTATTTTTAAAAGCACCACACTTCCAAGACAGCATTCGATGTGTGGTCAGCACTCAGTGAAAGAAGCTGTAGCCCTCCCAGACTGGGAAAACTGCAAGGGAAGGTGTTGGACGTTGTAGTGGACAGGCATTKGCTGTCGTCCTGCTTGTAATTATGGGAGAATGTGTGAAAAAAATGGGCTTCCCATGGYCCCTGTAATGGTTCCCTGTAAAACCTCAAATTCCAGAGGACACRCAAACACCAAAACTGCCTTAGTAGAGCCACTGCCTTTAGTTCATTGGAGGTTTCACCAATAGCAATGCACATACCACCTAGAAGAAATTAGGATCACTGCCTGAACTGCTCAAACATGTGTAGTGTCCTRTTCATGTCGGTGTATTTGAAGAAGAGCTACAGCTCAAATGGAGGCAGATGAGGACGCCTGCCTGCCTGCCTGGAACATACCCTCTTAGTTGCGTTACGTGGGCATTTGAGATGTATTTCTTTTTTTTTTTTTTTTTTACGAGTTTTAAGAGAAAGGTGGATTATCAAATAATGTACATAATGACAAGTTGAACAGTTGCAATATGTAAACATATAAATACCTGGTTATTGGAATTTAGATGCCAGGCTGATGGTTTGGATTTATATGTGACCGTTTCCTGGGCTCTATCAAGGCACATTAGCCCATGTGCACTTTCCTTTTCTGCACCCGAAATTCACACAGGTTTTGGGGGCTTGCTTGGTTTTACTCTGAGCAAGAGACTTGTTTGCAGGAGCTCGTGGTGCTTTGCTTTAAGTTTATATAGGGTGTGGAAAGCATTTATCAGTGCACTTGAGCTATGAAGGGCATTCAGAGCAGTTCTGGTTCAGTGCTGCTATTACATAACCACGTTAGTTCAGTTGTAGCCATCAATCGATTTGCCTACTTATATACACTGAGGTTAAAAACAAATTCCTCTTGTTCCTGTTGTCTGTCTTCTCTTCTACACGTGCTTGCACCCCAGCCTCGTGCTCCGGAAYGTGGGCAAACAGCAATTGCAGTGAGCAGCCAGTAACCCCAAGGGATTGGCTTGCAGGATACAGGATYCTCAAAAAAAGGCAAACAAAAAGAAAAGCTTGCTGCAGGTTTCTTACTGCAGGTTTCTCCTTTCTTTTTTTTTTTTTTTTCTCCCCTGGCTATGTTCGTGTCAGGACAGAGAAGAAGGACATGGTTTTGGTTTGATTTTGGCCTTTGCAGTTGTGTAGCTCGTTTTACTTTCTGCTGAGTGACCATGGGCTATTTTCACCATCCCACCCCCTTGTGGGGGGTTATCCCTATAAATGTCCTCTCGTTGCTTGTGTGCCTCGGCACCTGCTGCTTTTCCTGTGGGCCCAAAGCCCTTTGAGGGCCTCCTGGAGCGGGACCTGTCACCACAGGGTCTCAAGGCTCAGTCCTGCGTGTCCCTGCAGACCTTCCCATGGGACAGGACTGTCCCGGCCGCTCTGCCCTTGTGCCGCTTCCCTCTCTTCCAGTGTCTCCAGGAGGGGATTCCAGCAGCTCAGCACCCGCCCTTCTCCCATGGGAACGTCCCTCCGTCGTGTGTTTTCCCTGCACGTCGTGGAGGGCAGGTCCCAGACGGGCACGAAGCTCCCTCTGACCTGCCGCTGGCCCGCGGCGCTGCAAAGCCTCAAGGGCTGGGAATTTGTACAGCCTTAGTGCTGCCTTTCTTTCCTCAGCTGTACGTTCCTGACGGAGTCCAGATGGAATTTTTCACATCCATATTTCCGATCCCTGCTGCGTGCTGGAGCGGTTGAGTTTTCCCCTCCTCTCAGGAGGAGAGGGCTGCAAGGCAGCGATGCTTTCGGTGGGTTTGRAGGTCTGTCCTTTTTGATTAATTTATTTTTTTAAGTGTCTGCAAGCCGTGTTGTAAATTTGGCATAATCTGAGCCCTGTTAGCACACACTGTTCTTTAGATTACTGAAATCATTAAACCTAATGAAATCCTTCCTCCTTTGCTGACATTTTGACTAGATCATATCTCTATGGATCTATGCCTCTTTTAAGTTATTAATTATAAATAACAGTCTGATCTGAATTAATTCTGTAGGAAAGTGGTAGGGATGTATAAAATAAAATTGAGTGTAATGAAAACTATCATTTTGCTTTAATTCACTGGTTTGGTAGATGCTGTCAGAGGAAGTTATCAAGTGGGTCTGGCAAGGGAGCAAGAAAGGTTTCCATTGYAGGAGAAGCAACGAGTATCAATTAAAAGGAATATAGCTATATTCATTTTCAAATTTTTTATTTTTGTCATTTTTTTCAGACAGGTATTAGTAAGTAATCATTTGGTTTAATACCAGTTCGTTCCTATCCAGTGCCCTTCCTGCCTGATGACAAAATAAGCATATTCAGAAGCACTTTTGAAGGCTTTACGCATTTTGTGTCCGGATGCATTGCTGCCATATGTGCATTTACTGAAAAATCAGTTAGTCATCAACACGCAAGATCCCTGACGAGCTGGAATTGGATTCAATCTGGTATTTTAAGCTTGGCACATTTAAAAAATGGTAGTTATATTCTATCCAGTAAGATATAAGTCACTTGTCTCAGTGTAGCGTTGTGGCCGAGGGCATTGCCCCGCTGTGTGCAGGAGTTGCTGCTGCCTCTCSGGGACTGGAGTGAGGGGAATTGCAGCCAACATTTGCAAACATTGGCCCCGGGTGGGTGCGGGCTGCCTGTCCTGTGTCTGGGCACAGGGCTGTCCTTCGGAGCCACTCGCCCAAATCCAGCCCAGGCTTCGCTGCAGCCTCCTCAGCAGACACTGCGGCAACTTCACCCACTTCCCAGTATTTGTTAGTGAGTCTGTTTCTTTCCGCCCTCACCTAGAAGCCATTTCTTTTCTTAGAGTTTCTTATCTTTTCCTTGCAAGCCCGAACTCGCTGGCGGTTTTTTGTGGCCAGCTCCACCCTTTTGCATTTGGGGCTGTTTGTGCGTGACCCGCGTGCCGGGAAAGGCCGCGGAGCGACGCGCAGGCCGCCCCGGCCGAGCTCCCTGCGGCGCCCGCAGCACCCGCTGCCCTGCGCAGCCCCTCGCCCCCGACGACGAAATAACAGGTACGTTTTGAGACCTTTCCTTAATGGCAGTGGCTTGGCAGAGAGGTTGTGTATGTGGGAGTGTGTGCAGGCACACATGCATATAGATAGGCTGGGTTATGCCCTTTTAAAATTATTTATTAACATATAAACTGATCAAAAATGAACAGGCGCTTTATTGTATTTTTTCCTTTTTTGCATGATATTGTATTATGCATTATTAGTTTTCAGGCTATGTCATTAGTAAGTTTAGGAACCTTRTGTGTGTTAGAAAACACATTTTTATTTTTCCATATTTTTCTATATTATTTTTCCATAGACTGGCGTGTCTATTGTATTATGGTTTGGACCATAATACAATTAGTCCTGATGTGGACATAGGTGTTTGCTGGGCTTTGGTGTATTTGCAGATGACGTCTATGCTATTCTGTTTCTCTATTGATGGGAGGGTCTTTTCATTTTGTTTCTAGTTCTGTTAAGTAGATGAGTGAGTCCTACATGTAGAAATCAATGATCAAAAGCCATGAAATGCCATAGAAAGGTAATTATATATTTATAAGCTTGCACATATCATGRTGTCCCCAGAGAACTATTGGCCAAGGTGAACAGATTAATACTTAAATTTTCTAATAAAATATCTATAGCAGAGAACAATAATATATAGGCTATCTTAGCTAGATACTTTAGTTTGTCTGCTTCTGTTGATTAAAAACATACTTGTTGTCAACTAATAACTGCAAACATTTGCTTGGATTTCTAAAAGCCCTCATTTTGCACTGTTGTTTTACATTTGATATATTTTCGTTCCAAAAATATAAGTAAATGACTAAGAATTGAGGCCTACAAGTTAAAAAAGTTCTGCACCTAAACTGCTTATTACTGTGCTTAACTTTATGTATCTGGAAGTTGCACGTATGGGGAAGTAACACACACACATTTATCTTTAGAAATGACTTAAATCCCAGAGCCGAAACTTTATTGAGCAATATTGAGCACGCAGCTGAGTAACGTATTTCATTGATCTGACGACAGCTTTGTTTCCTTAGTCAGCATTGTGTTGTTGAGGGCTGGAGTTTGACTCACCAGGGACATCTCCCCTTGAGAAATGCCTGCCCTGTGCTGGAGCAGAGCGTTCGTGCYCCCTTTGGAGATGAGCTCCCTGAGCATGACTTTTGCTGGGGCACTTGTGGGCAGTGGCGGGGGAACCTCCCGTGGCTTCCAGTGGAGCCCCCGGGATTGCAGCAGCACCAAAGCCCTTGGGCTCCAGGCCRCGCTTGGACCTTTTCAGCAGCACCTTCTTGTTGCTGAATGGGTCAGAGCTCCAATTTGGAGCCCAACTCAACAGTGACTTTACAGAGCAGCGAGAAGAAAGCTATGAGCCCCAATAAACATGGTTCACGTGCTGGCTGACACCTAAGGGATGTTCTCCTCCAGAGGAACGTGGTGCCGCTCCGAGCCTTATCGGCTGCGGCGCAAGGCGCCTCTCGCCCGCGTCAAGCGGTTATCTGCGGATGGACAGCAGAGCAGCCTGGAGAGGAGAGGATCCAGACGCCGCGGAGGGGAGGGACAGACAGATAGGAGGCTGGAGGGGTGAACGCGGAGGTGCTCGAGTCCATAACTGGGGAGTCACCCGCGTGACRCCCCGGGGTGGCATCTGCTGGCAGCGTCACTGCTGAGCCCGCACGGGCTGAGCTCGAGTCCTCGGCTGCAGAAGCTTCTCGCCTGTTCTCAGCTCTGTGTCRTGGTTTGTCCAAGGCTGCCTAGCTGCTGCTCCCACCTGTCTGCTGATATTCGGGAGCAATTTTTAAGGGAAGGTTGTGGARTTTAACAAAATGGTTGATGCGGCACTAAAAAGAACCGTAGCCTCAGCGAGTGTAAAATACACTGTTGTTCACAGAGAGAAAACTGAGCTCAGAAGAATGAAAACATCTCAATCGGAAAGCAAAAGAATTTAAAATGCAATTTAAAACACAAAATTCTCCATGAAAAATCGTCCAGAATGCATTTTACTGTCTTCTTTTTTTTTTGCTATTGATGCTTGAGAGGAAAAAGATGTGAAAGTTATTGTAAAGGTCCTTGCAAAAGTTTTAAAAATCTGGCTGTGTAAGACTAAGAAGAGTTTACTGGGAATACTTCAGCAGATCCTTTTTGTAGTCCTCATTGACCTGAAGTAAAGGTGACCTTAACATAACAGAAATAACTGTTTTTTCTCCCTCTTCTCCAAAAAAAGCACATTACAAATTCCATCTTCCACACCGCCTCCATGACACTACAAATGTGTGGCTTCTTGCTATCCAAATGGCAGTATAAACTCTCCCCATTCTGCTTTCCCACAGTGTGAAATGACAGAGTTCTTTTGTAGGGATGTCTTTTAATAATAACGGAGAAATAATTGATAATTTTGTGGGGTTTTAATTCTGATTTTCTGTATATCCAACTTGTTGGCCTGAGATGTAATTTGCAGCGGGTTAAACACTCCAAGCAGCTTTTGAAGTTCCTCTGAGAATTGTGCTTTGGGTGCATAAAAAGCTGCTTAGTGCTAAAGTACTCTGGAAATGGGGCCCTGGGCATCTCCGAGTGAATACCCTTTGCAGTCTTTTGACCTCAATCTCCCTTCCATGCATTCTGTGAAGATGGTGACAGTGCCGCGCATCACCTTGGAGGCACGTCGTGAGGATTAGTGAGCTAATGCTTATGAAGCATTTGGATTGATAGTAATTATCTGCCCCAGAGAAAAGCTTGTCAGATAAATAATAATTGTCATCTCAGCGGGGTATGAATAGCAGAGCGTTCAGAAAAAACACAGGGCCGCGTACTAAACAGTGAGAAGATGATGAAGCACTAAATTTCCACTGTTTCAGAGAGAATTAGCACAAATGTGTGCTGACCGAGGCGTGAGGCCAAGGTGACACAGGTGACACAGGTGCCCTTTCACGTTGCATGGCTGCAAGAGAAGCAAAGCACCACCAGTCGTATCCCGGCTCTTTGCTGAGCCTCGTTTAATTCCTGCCCCGCTTCACATTTTCTCCTCCTTTGCCTGCCAGGTTCTTGGTCCCTTTTCTTTTCCCAAACATTTGCTGCCTCACAAACATTTTTTTTCCTGCCCTCTGTTTCCACAACTTGTTTGCTTTGCCAGCGATTACCTCCCGTKGCCCTTATCAGTTTCCTTACAACCCCTGATCCGCCTCCCGTAGCTTCACTTCTCTCCTCCCAGTTTTGTCCCTTTTCTCCCTCTCTCCACTTCTCTTATTTGCTTTTCCCCATCTGCTCCCTGCCCCTCGCACCCAGGTGTGAATTACCCTTTGCCCACCAGAACAGAGGGAGCAGAGACATCATTGGGGAGCGCCAGGAGGCTCCGGTTTTCCATCTTGTCCCATCTTAGCCCTGCAGAGCCGCTCCAGAGGGAAAAATCAGACTTTTCCCATGTATCTTAGACTTGTGCGGGGCTATTCAGCAGTTTTGTGGGAATGTTGTTCGCGTGGTCTGCTCTGCAGAAGCCCCGTGTAACGTGATCTTAGCRAAGATGCTGGAGGGAAGAGCACGAGGGTCTGAAAACCACATTTCAAGGCTAGTTCCTGGTGCTCAGCTGTCCAACAAGTAGGGTCACATAGGGTCTTGCACATGTCTATGGGGGTCCTGCAGGCTGTTCAACCTAGTTTTGATTATATGAGRGAATGTGTTATAAAACTGGTTGAGTTTTACCCAGCAAAGTGGGTGTTTTAGAGGACAGAATTAAAATGCAGTGAGTAGATGGAAGAAGCAGCATTTGCTTTAGTGAATGCTTTTCTCGAGTCCAAGTACTCCACCGAGGGAGGTAAACTGGAAAGAACAAGTGCATAAAAGGTAAAAGCAGTAGGGTATTGCCAGAGAATAACAAGATTTAGTAAATGCAGCCTGTACAGAAAGTTTGAAAGACATGAATTTTTTATTTAGTCCAGGAATATCAAGACTGAAGGAGTCTGTAGGAATCCTTRAACAACTGTGTGTTACGAGCAGTCCTTAATCTGCCTATGGCCTAAAAGAAACCGACTTTGTCTGTGGTATGGAGCGTGTTGGATTTAATGGCATAAAAACCTTTTTTCACGCTCTTTTTCTGCAAGAATTTAGCTGCTGGGTTGTCAGCATTTGTGCTGGCGAGACAAGGGAAGAGTTTCTCCCTTTTACAGAAGGAACAAAGTAGAGGAGGTGGCATGCTGACATTTCTTCTAATTTTTTCGTGTCTGTGCTTGACCGTGCTTGAACTCGAGTTTTCCATTTGTTTATGACTCTCTCAAACATGGATGGATTTTCAGAGAGATTACAGAATCAAAAAGAAAATATATCCAGCATTAAAAACAACCAATCTTGGTCAAATTTCAAGTACACCTTCCAAACTATGGCGAATTCTTGAATTGTTGATATAAACGTTTTTGTTAACACTTGAAACAATATATTTTAGTTTTTTTTCCATAGGAAATAACTAACCCTCTTGGGGCTGAGCCACAGAGCCTCCCCTCCCTCCCACTCCTCCCAAAAGCCAGTACTTTGCATACAGAGTTGTAGACCAGATGGTTAAAGTTTGGCAAAGCTATAAGCAGATGAAAACAAGGGCTAAGGGGAAGTGTCATGTAAAATTAATAACAGGCAAACCCACCAGCCCCACCTAGAATAATCTCATTTCTGTCAAAGCCAGGTTTCCTTGATGATTCTCAAATGTTTCCACAGGCTTTTAGAGAAGATCTGGAATGCCTTATTCAAGAACAGATGAAGAAGGGCAATAACCCAACTGGACTGCTTGCGCTACAGCAGATTGCTGATTACATTACAGCCAGCTCTTTTGCAGGTTTTTCCTCATCTTCACTCAGTAAGTGAACTATGTGGATAATTGCCYTTTTTCTCTTCTTTTTTTTTTTCCCCATCAACACCAGGTTTTAGCCATRCTGGCATTTCTTCAATACAAAAGTTCTGTCGGAGGTCATTTAAGCTGTAAAGCGCCCCAGAATCTAGGCTTGAAGCCCTGTCCCTCTCAGCCTCTCTCCCAATTTTTTTTTCATTTGTTACTGTGCAGTACACAATGTCTTGAGTCTTGACAGTAGGTTACTCTAGAGTTTACTAATAATTTTTTTTTATGGAGACAGAGAACTCAATGCAGCCTGTTGTTATTAACCATTTTCACAAGATATGAAATTATGATGAGATGTGAAACACAYACCATATTAGATTCTGATTATTTTTCTACTGTTGCATTTAAATTATGAAAAGGCAACTGCTGGTATTCAGCACCTTTTGAAAACTAATCCCCAACTGCCTCTTCAGAATTCATGAAGCAAGTGGAGCAGAGAACCCAGAGTCTTACTGGGGCAGCTGGAGCCCCTTGGAGAGATCACAGGTCCAACTAGGGGCTGCATAACRCTGGCCCAGGGGCCCGACCGGGATGGCTGATCTGGAAGTGCAAACTCTTGCTTTAAAAAGAAAATCTTTCATTTTCTGGGAGTACTTTCCACATAAATTGATCTTCAGTGTGTTCTCTCAGTTAAGAGCTATTGTTGTCCAACAATTGGAGAACTCTTGTGCTAGTCCTTATTTTTCCCTCAGTATTGAGTTAAAGGACTTGGACTAATTCCTTGTCATTATTTTTATCAGTGTCTGGAGTCCACCAGAGGTGTTTTCTCCTTCAATTTTCAAAATACCACGTAAAAATACTTGGTTAGTAGCAAACATCTTAAAGCATCACTCAAGCCTTACATAGCATGGCATTGAGGCAGGAAAGAATTCAAAGTGTGAAGTTCAAAGGTATTTAAAAGCAAGCCTTTATATTGCTTCTTTACTAGCCCTACAAACATGAGAGACTTAAGGACTTTGAGGTATGGTTCCTACTATCTTAAATTCACAGAGGGTTTTGATAAAGACCTTAGAAATCCAGAAGTGCATTTCCCATCTGGCAACTGCTGGTACTGCTAAGGTGTCAATTCTAAATACAGAGCTTCTGGAGAACCCTGCCATAACTTCCAGCGACTGGTCTGACTGGCCACTGTTTGCTTGTGTGTTTGCAGGCCATGGAATGGTGACACCCATCAACGACCTCGCAGGAATCGATACCTCCTCCTTCGTTAAGGGAGAGAAACTCACTCGCTGCAAGCTCGCCAGTTTGTATAGGCTGGCTGACCTGTTTGGGTGGGCACATCTGCCAAACTCCTATATCACAGTAAGTATTTTAGAGATTCTTTTTAAATTTGGGACTTTTCCCGTTTCTTCAGTTAATGTAATAATTTATTTAAGTTCTTCCCTCCTATATGATTAATGCAAACTCAAAGACATGTCAATAATCTATTTTTCTTTCTTTGCAGGTAAGAGTAAGCAAAGAGCACGACCACATTCTAATCATTCCAAGAGGTCTCTCTTTTTCTGAAGCTTCAGCCTCTAATCTGGTATGTGATTCGCCTACACTGATACCCACCAAGGCTCAGCCTGTTTTCTGAAAGACTTCTGCAGCCTCTAACCCGGACTCCTAACCTATAATCATCTTTGTTTTTAATGTTTGCCCACCAGATGCAAAGCTGATTAACTATTTGGATCATATGGTCCTTTGTCCTGAGCATTTCTGGGTTTAGCTTTGCTTTCTGGTGCTTTGTCTCCAGCTTAGCTTTGATGTGAAGCAGCAGAGCTTTGTTTTCCTCTCTGCTGAAGCTAATCAAATAGACTTGGCATAACAGCAAGCTTTTATTATGTGGTGATATAGTAATACATACGAAACTGCTTGGTAGGAATAGTGTTACTAGCATCAGCTCTTATCTTTATAAGTGGGGCAAGAGTACTGAATAATCTTTTCCCGCTCAAGAAGGAGCAGGGATAACGTTATAGAGTGGCATTTGGGAACTTCTGGCTACTAAGACTTGTCTTTTTTGGTGCAGAAGCTGCACTATGTCAGTGTGTTTCTGTGAAGAAACTCTCTGCTGCTGCAAGGGAGCAGTGATTGAGATTGATATCATTGACCAACAAACCTAGACCCAAAATACAAACGTGGGAACAAGACTTGATGTGCAGCTGTTGTTTTGCTTGGGCCAGGAGTAACTTTTTTAACATTTCCACACATTTATAACTCCTTAGGCATTAAATGTGCTTATTGGAAGTTTCTGAGAAGCTTAATTTTCTTCAAGTTTAAAATGTAGGAAAAGTAAATAAAATTAATTTTAAAATGTGAGAGTGAGGATGCCTCACAGAAAAAAAAATAAAGTTATTAGCTAATGGATTCCATGAGTATATAATTCATTTGAAATTTTTGATGGTGTTTTTTCTTCTTTTTCACTTTATTTGGATGATATTATAGGCATAAAAATATGCTTAATGATTGAACCAAGTCATATGTTTTTACACGCAGCTGATTTTGATGCTTTATAAATTGTGGAGACTTTCTTTTATACAAAAAGTGAGCTGAACTAAAGAGTGATATTTATGTTATATCAGGTCTCATCTTTTTGGATTAGGCTGGGCTTCCAAGAGTAAGCCGAATCTTGGACATTAGAGTGGTCTGTTGACCATAGATTCATGGCTGTTCTGCTATTCTGCTTGTTTTTTGCGTGTGTACAGATCCCTAAAAATGCAGAAAATGTAGGTGAAATTTTGGCCCCGGGAGGAGGCACGGAGAAGGAGAGASGGTTCAGGAAACGGCAGCGGTAGCAGATGTCTTGAACGTTGTTCCTTTGTTTTTTCCAGGTCAAGGTGAACATCCTAGGAGACGTAGTTGACCAGGGAAGTACAACTCTAAGTATYGACAGCGCAGGATTCAGTCCGCACGTGGCCATCTACTCCACGCGACCAGATGTGAGATGTGTAATACACATACACACCCCTGCCACGGCAGCTGTAAGTCCTCCTGCTTCTAGCACAAAGTGCAGAAGGAAACAGGTTAGCTTGGGAGCTTAGATCAGCTTTCTGCAGCTGAATCACTGCTCACAGCAGCTTCGTTTTTTGTTTTTAGCATCACATTCATTATTCATGACTACACTGATAGAAAAGGCTGATTCTGTGAGGTTACAAAATCAGCAGAGGAGGAGGGTTGGGTCACCGCAGGGAAAAGAGGATCAGATATGATCTGATGGTGCTCAGGTTGCGGAGACAGTAAAGCATCCAGCTCGCACGATCCTTATTTATAGCATCTCATACCATACGAGGTACTAGGTACGTTGTCATTTGGATGAGGAAACTATGTTTATAAATGGCTGTACTAGTAGTTCAGGACTGATTTATCTCCCAGTTTAAAGAGTGGTAGTTAAAAGATAGGTTATAATTATGGCACAATTAAGTAGAGATCTAAGCTGGACCATAATAAAAACTGTAAAGAGACTTTAAAGAGTTGCTTCAGGATAAATAGATAAAGTCTATGTTAAATTATTGTATATGAATGTATATATGCGCCTTCCCTGTCTAGAGACAGAAAAAGGAAGGGCAACTTCTTTTATACATATTCTTTTTTTATATATCAGTGTTTTAGTTAAAAACACTAGGAAAGCATGAAAAAGTGCTGTGTAGGTATGTGAGGAGAAATAAATATGGGCAAAATTCACAGAAAATATTTTCTTTGGGATAATTTGTCCTCTTCCACCACAAATCCATCCCTAAGTTAAGTAACAGTAGGAAACTACACTACGTAGAGCATTAAGGTTTCTATTATGGAGAGGTTTTTTCTTTCCTACCAGAGATGTAATTTACAGTCCCATAAGGCTTTTGGAGAAAAAGAGTGATCAAGATAGGGGTTCATCACTCAAGATGGTGAGTTTTGTTTGTATTTCARTGCTTCATTTTCTTGAAACAGGTTTCATCAATGAAGTGTGGTATCCTTCCCATATCACAAGAGGCTCTGATTCTGGGAGATATTGCTTATTACAATTACCAGGGATCTCTTGATGAGCAGGAGGAGAGAATTCAGCTTCAAAAAGTGCTTGGACCCAGTTGCAAGGTATTCAGCCTCCTTCATGTTTCTCATGACCAATTTTCATGTACTGTGCCAGTTTCTACCATTTAACATCAGTGTCTCTATTTACTAGGTATTGGTCTTGAGAAACCATGGTGTGGTAGCACTGGGAGAGACACTGGAAGAAGCATTTCACTATATTTTCAATGTGCAACTGGCTTGTGAAACACAGGTGAGAGAGAATTTGTGACTCAGGATACCTTCGTGTCGAGCTCATTTATCAAAGTTGAATGTTGAGACAAGGGAAAGAGGTTTTAGCCTGCGATCCCAAAGCATCACACAGCCAAAGAAAGAAAAGGTCTTGGGAGGAATGGTGTGGGCTACATTTAAAAAATAAATTGAGTCCCTAGATCAATGGTTTTCATTTGGTCTAACTTCTGCTGTCTCTTTAGATATATAGGTATTGTCTGTAAGTTTAGAGAGATACCACTGGGTCTCCTTACCTTCCATAATCCTAACCTCATGCCCAGGAACTCATCACTTCTTGTTCCCTAGCAATTCCGTCCTCCCAAGGATGCATCTAGAGAGGAAGGGCAAATGGGAGTCCCTCTCTCCTCCTCTCTTCCATCTCCCTGCTGTTCACTTGGAATTCTGTCACTCATCTGCTTCAAAATCTACATTAAAATGAAGGATATTAACAGCTGTGTGATGCAAAAAAAAAAAAAAAATCTTTTTAGGGTACTCCAAGAGCTGGTGTTTGAATCTGCTTCCTTTAAAGTGCAATTATTAATAGATAGTCTCATTCAATAAGAATCATTTCTTTTATGTTTCAGTATGTTTTTGCATAGGAGAAAACTAACCTGGGAAAGAACTGCAGCTTGCATACTGAGCATGGGTATTTGGGGCTGTTTGTTTTGCTTTGTTTTGTTTTGGAGAAGTCAGACAAACAGAGAATTCCGATTTTTTCCCCACGAATGAAACACCCCCTTTGCTGTCCGTAGGTGCACGCGCTGGCTGGAGCGGGTGGCGTGGACAACCTCCTGGTGCTGGATGTGCAGAAATTCCGGCCTCTCACGCACGCGCTGGCGGCGGCCGGAGGAGGCGGCGTCAACATGGGCTCGCAGCACAAGTGGAAAGTTGGGGAGCAGGAGTTTGAGGCTCTCATGAGGATGCTGGACAACCTGGTGAGAAATYTTTGGCGTTGCACAAGAAGTGTTGTAGCCTGCTAAACATGGCGTGGGCATAGGCTGCAAAGAGAGTGATTCTGGTTTCTCTTTGAATCTGAAAATGAAGGGGAAGCCATGTTTACAGTATGTTTAATCTGTTCTGTTTGGCTTAGCTTTTATGTCAGTTTATTTGAAAACTGTAGTCTGTCGTAAGAATTTATAATGTTTTGAACTTAAACTTCGTCCCACCCATCTCACTGCTTTCTCTTTATAATAGCCAAATGACTTTTAATCGCTACCATAGTCATTAGACTTTGAAATTTCCATTTATATTTTGTTATTAATTGTAATACTAGATTTTATCAATGCTAAGTTGTGTACCAGAGAAAAGAAAATAAAATGGTAATTATTACTTTTTTGAAATACCTATTTTACATTATAAATTCTGGAAGAGCCTTTTGATACTGCAAAGTGAGAAGTGGGGTGGTGTCACAAGTTAGTGTGTGTCACCGTGCAAGGTMGTTAAGTCTTCTTGAATGACACCCAAGTGACAGCTCGAGCAGGAAGATTGTTCCTTGGTCACTCATTAACAAAGACTAGAAAGGTGAAGTGCGAACGCAGTTCGGTCCAATGGACTCGGTATTTTAGATGGTTTGATAAAGTGAATGGGTGCTGCAGGACATGACTAATCCTTTCTTTGAAGAGCCGAGGGAACCTGCTCAGTACAGAGAGGGCAGCACAACATGTTTGTGATCTTCTTGCACGTGGCAGGGCTACCGAACCGGCTACGCCTACAGGCAGCCGCTCGTCAGAGAGAAGCCCAGGCACAAGAGCGACGTCGAGATCCCGGCCACCGTCACGGCCTTCTCCTTTGAGGACGACACCGTCCCGCTCTCCCCGCTCAAGTTCCTGGCCCAAAGGCAGCAGAGGGAGAAGACGAGATGGCTGAACTCTCCCAATACCTACTTGAAGGTGAACGTGCCTGAGGAGTCGTGGAACGGAGAAGCCAGTCCCAGGACTAAGATCACGGTGCGTAGATCCGTTCGGCTCTTGCCTCGTGCTCCCTCTCTGCCTGGGAGAAAGCAGCCTGCACTGGGTTTGTTTGAGGAGATCTTCAACAGCATCAGTGAATCGGTTAATAAAGCAGATAAAAATAGGATGTTGGGAGACTTAATGGCCTTACTACCAAGGCCTCTTTTGTTTTGGTCATGTTTGGAAAGTTAAGTGTTTATGATAAAATTGAAGAGTGATCTCCCTGTTTTTTTGCTAACCCCTCTGAATCCCACAGTAGGAAGCAGTTTTTCTATCATATATTTTTATGCTATTAATTATTCATCAAGTACAGGGGATTTTATATCCCCTATGGGATCTCCTTATCTCAGCATGAGGAGAATACAAGCTTTAAATCTCCTCTCACTGTCCCTTGCCCTGTGTTTGTGAAACTGCTAAGACTCTGAAGAGTCTGTCAGTGTTGTTGCTGGTGATGCTGAGGACCARGGTTTACCCGGGCACTTCCAGGCCCTTTCCAGCCCAGAGATCCAGCCGTGCTGTAGGCTGGAGCAGCGCGGCCCTGCAGCCCAGGCAGGGCACTTGCACAGAGCACCTCGCAGGGCACGAGCTCCCTCTCCTGGCAGGCCAGCGGCTTCCTAAAACTCAGCTTGCTCAAAATGCCCTGTGCGACAGATGGATTTAAACCTTGCTTGCCAAGAAAAACCCTCACGACAGAATTTGTGAGGAGCAGAGGTGGAATTTGAGTGTATGAATGAGAATAAGAAAGGGCAGACTCTGGCGTCAGCAGAGCTGTAGACCAGCTGCCAGAAAGGGTGATCATTTCAAAATATGATTTCATTATTGTGCTCTTTGCATTGCATTTTGCAAGAGGTTTTATTTCACTAAGATGGTGCGCATTTTCAAATTAAAAGTAATCTTCATCATGTCCATTCAAGACAACTTAAATGCCCAGGGGCAAGAATTTATTTATTTTGTGAGTAACTTGCACAACTGAGAATAGAATCTGGGAGTCCTTTCCTTGTACCTGCTCTCTAACCATGAGGGAACACTCGGGTGAGTGTCCCTCACCCATGGTGCCATCTCCAGCAGTGTTTTCTCTTACAGTGGATGAAAGCTGATGACTCTTCCAAGACTAGCGGAGGGACACCGATCAAAATTGARGATCCCAACCAATTTGTTCCTTTAAATACAAACCCAAATGAAGTGTTGGAAAAGAGAAATAAGGTAAAATAAGTGAATTGAAGTAAACTGTAACATGGCAGAATATAATTATCTGTTCAAGTAACGATTGAACACAGCAGTAAAATAACATTTTCAAGTCATTTCACAAAAACATTTCTAAGCTTACAAGTACTTTTGGCACTAAATACATGTATGCAAATACATAATACATATAAACACTATATAAAGATACAAATGTATAAATTTTGAATACAATAGTACGGTGMATRTTCACACTAACTCTGAAATGATAGACTAGAAATGCTAGGCTGCAGTATTTAGCAGTACATAGCGGATAGTTAGGTATAGATCCGAATTGCTCTGCATCRTCTACAGTGTGATATGACCTCAGACTCACTCTGTTCTACATTAGTTTGCACTTACTGTGCTGGAGTTTCTCTTGTCCAGTCCACTTTGTAATGGCAGTTAAGAAGAGAGGGCAAAAACAGAGATTATTGATARAGCTCTCTCTACGCAGAACAATTGCACTGTTTTTCTCCGTTTTTCTCT
Source organism: Nothoprocta perdicaria (assembly GCF_003342845.1). NCBI lineage: Eukaryota > Metazoa > Chordata > Aves > Tinamiformes > Tinamidae > Nothoprocta > Nothoprocta perdicaria. The sequence goes on from NW_020455976.1 coordinate 4,477,278, forward strand.
TAARGCACCTATGGTGCCAACTATCAGACTGACCAAATCCTCCACCCTCAGCAAAACTATATTAACAGATACAGATGACAACTTCCATTTAGCTGCAGCATTTTTCTCTCTTGGAAGAAGCTGTTACAGTATCCATGGGATGGAACTGGAGTCAGGAGGAGCAACTTCCTTCCTTAGGGCTGGAAAAACGAAAACTGTAGCTGTTGAGGAGATTAAAGCTCAAGTCCCAGGCGATGCCTTTTAGACTTAAGTGTCACTTAAATAGCTGCTCACTGGCTTTTCTGCTGTAGAATTTATGTYGTTTATTTTTGTATTCATTTCCGATCTGCCAGTCTAGCAAGCACTGACAGCATGAGCTGTTGGTTTGGGGGAAATTAGTGAACTGTTCACAGGGGGAAAAGCTCTACCAATATCTGCTTCTAACACCCTCTGTTTTCTCTTTGTAGATTCGGGAGCAGAACAGATACGACCTGAAGACAGCAGGACCCCAGTCTCAGCTGCTGGCTGGGATTGTTGTGGACAAAAAGCCGAGCCCAGTGAGTAGGACGCGGCTCCTTGGCCTACACACGAGCAGGCTGCTCCAGCTCTACTTCTGTCAGACTTCAGCTYGGGCCATTTCTTATTTTAAGTACTTTATTAGAAGTGGTCGTTTTAACATCAGATTTGAGGTGTGGGATACACTTATTACCRAGGATGCATCTTTTATCTCAGAGGTTTAAAATCTTAGTTTCAAATGGTGCAGTGGGTAAGCCGGGCTTTCGTATTAATGAAATAGGGATCTGGCCCSAAACTGTTCAGGCTGGTGTGTGACAAATGTGGCTGCATTCCTAATGCACAGAGCTGACAATAACCCTACGGAACTCGCTGGTGAAGTTTCTTACCTGCCCACACCAGTACATTTCTGAATAGTATAAATACCCCTAGTGCATCTAACAAGCCTTGTTTGATTATACACAAAATTCTGCAATTCTAAAAGTTGCCCATCATCCATAGGTTGGTGTGTCTGCTTCTTCGTTGTAATTTTCAATACTCTTTTGAAGAAATACTGAGCTGAATCGTTTATTTCAAACAAAAAGAGTATTTTCCAAATAGGTGTTTAATCGGTGTGAAAATAATTTTGTCATTAGAAGTTTGATCTCACAAAAGTTCTTCCAGTTAGAATCTTAAATTGAATTGCTATTTTCCTACCMAAAAAATCCAAGAAATTAGGGTATTCCCCCCCAAAATGTAGGAAACACTTTGTTTGGATTCATGTTGTATGAGGACTTTGATTTCTCTGAAGAGTATCTTAGTCCCAAAACAGTAAGCAAGTTTGTCCTTTGAAGCTGTCCCTTGTAGTAGAAGAATACTTGAGCAGAGATTGTGCCGATGTAATTCAGTGGTGATTCCCATGGCAGGGGTCACTGTTCATTACGAAGCAAATGTCCATTATTCGGGTCAGTTTTAGCCTGGAGTTGTGTGTGTGTGTGTGTGTGTGGGTGGGTGGTTCTTTTCATATTCCTTCTCTGCAGGTTTGCTGTCTCCAAACTGGAGGCCAGAAAAAAAGGGACATTAACCAAGTATATGTTGTTTCTTTCTTTTTAAAAAAGTAAATAGCTAGTGAAATGTGTGTATTTCTCTTTTGCAGCCCATGCAGTTTGAAGAGGACGAGCACGCGCCCCCAGCACCCCCCAACCCCTTCAGCCATCTCACGGAGAGGGAACTGGAGGAGTACAAGAAAACAATCGAGCGCAAGCAGCTGGGGCTGGAAGGTCAGTGGCGCATTTAGGTGCTGGGCTTTACAGTTCAACAACCAGCAGCTCCTTTSTAGTTTGAAAATACTGTAAAACTATATGTAGAATTTTATTTGATAAGTGCTTGGGGGTATTTTTTGGTTTGTTTTATTTGTTTTGCTTAATGCTGAAATAAAAACAAGGCAAGTTTTGCACAGAACATTTCAGCATAATGAGTTTTCGTGCTAGAGTCATAGAATAACTTGGCTTGGAAGAGTGTGAAGGTCCTTTAGGCCARTGTCCTGCTCCAAGATAATTTCAGAGTTGGCCGGGTCTCTCGGGACCCTGTCCCTTGAGCACTGAACAGCCTTAGAGGCCCCCGGCCCTTGAGCAGGTAACCTGCTCCAGGGCTTACCCACCCGCTCCGTGAAAGTTTCCTGAGGAAAAGTCAATGAGATACAAATAGTGACCCCCTGAAAACTCCTCTCTGTCACTTATTTAGGAAATACGTGGCAAGAGAAGAAGTCTTTGGTTCTTCTAATAAATGCTCAGATATCAGAATTCACAAGAAACGGCTGTTAACCTCTCATAAGGGCCATGAAATACTCTGTGATATTTTACATTTTAATAAGCCTTGAATTTGCTTATTTCCAAAGTTCTTGAAGAAGCAGACGGAGCATTTCAGTAGCTTCTCCATTATTCTCCCAATGTTCAACTGCTTTTGCTATGACCTCTTTTTTTCTGATATTTTTTCCAATACTGCTATTGCATAGGGAATGATTAATTCTGTTTGTGTTTGTTTTTTAACAACTGCACTTATTATGCACTCTTCTTCACTAATATTGTGTAATAAAACAACTTTTCTGTGTATCTCCTTCAGGGCACGCTGTAATAATTTCCTACAACAGCAAACTGTGGCTTGTGGCTAGGTAAAACCGTGGGGCTCCCTGGAATTCATCAACCCCTCCTTCCGTGAAACCACTAATCCGTAGGGACTGTTAATGGATGAAATTTGTAATTTCACAGTCTCCAGAGTTTAAGCTGCATGTTGGGACTTCTTGACGTTAGCAGCATGAAGAGTACAACGCTAGCAGAGCTGTAAATCTTGTAGCACTATTACTGACATTCTTGCCTTACTTCTACTTTTGCATGGCTACTAACTCGAATCTCGTCCTGCAGATGCTGAACAGGAATTATTCTCAGATGACGGTTCATCTGTGTCACAAATTCAGTCACAAACTCAGTCCCCGCAAAATGTCCCAGAAAAATTAGAAGGTATTCCATGTAATTTCTGTAAAATGCCAGTGGTGTAGCCTGAGTCATTCTTTGTTGCATTCTTTACGTTTACTTGAAGACAGCTGAATAAAAATAAAAAAAGAACCCAGTTTTACCAGAATGCAGGTGGGAGCCTGTCCAGGAACCTTAATTGCTCTTTTCTCAATTTTCCCTCGTGTGGAATTCTCACCAATGGAAAATAGAAGTCCTGGAATGTAGGTATTGATGASGTGGGAGAAATGGATGTTACGTATTGCCTTTAAATAAAGTGCTGTGATTAGGCTAAGAATTTGCCAGAAACAGCTAACGTGGACCAACTTTTAGAGGTTGGTATTGRAGGTTTCGGTGTGTGATGGCTGTGCTCTCATGAGCTAATTCTCGTGCARTAAAATACAGTCCAGAGTCACGTGAGGCTGTACAGCCACATATGGACCTGGGCAGGATGAGGCCACCTTTATCAGCCCCTGGCCCCTTAGCGACGTCCCCACAGCGTTCGTGGGGCAGATAAGGGAAGGGCAGATAAGAGGGCAGATAAGGGAAGCAGCAGATCTGGAAAGGCCTCGCTTGACTCTTTGCAAGACGGGCCCGCCGCGCATCTCGCGCGCGTCTCGGTGCCCTCCTTTGCTGCTCAGTGAGAATAATGGCAACACTCTGTGTTCCCTCAGAAAACCATGAGGATCTGTACACGCCGAGCGCCACCCTGGTGCCCGCGGAGATGCCCGTCGTGGTGGTCAATGGCAAGGAGGACGGGCACGACGTGGACGAGGAGCTCAGCAAGCGGGTGAGCCAGCTGACCACGAGCAGTACTGTGGAGAGCGTGGAGATCACCATTAAAAGCTCCGAGAAGATCGAGGAGGCCCTGTCCCCTGAAGGGTCACCTTCCAAGTCGCCATCCAAGAAGAAGAAGAAATTCCGCACTCCATCTTTTCTGAAAAAGAATAAAAAGAAGGAGAAGGTAGAAGCGTAAGTGCAGTTGTGTCGTGAGGAGGCATTGCACATTTTAAACGTTTCAGTTGACCATTAACAGAGTAGTGTTGGGGGACGGGGGGTGCAGTAACTGGACTTTTAACCGCAACAAAAACGAACTGGAAGAGGTTTTGCTTTAAAGAGGAATAATAAAACGTTTCTGTGTTAATCRCAAACACTTTCATCTCTCACTTCAGCGTGTTCAGAATTGCTGTGAGGGTCTGAAACACTCAGTAGTTTCACAGATAACCACACTGGYAGGTGCTCCAAAGCCATCATAGCAAGAGCCGAGACCATCGCAGCAGGTTCTGCTTGCAGTATTTTGCAGACCTTAAAATTTTCAGTACAGTTAAAGTCTTTAACAAAGTTACTGTCGAGTGACCACGTGACTTTATTTTTTTTAAAAAAAACTGCTGTCTCATTTGGTGACCAGATCATACATTTTTATATTGTGATTTTGACCATATACTTTGTTGCTGTAGCCCTGTTTGAGTGGGTGCATATTAACAGCACACCTTTAAGTCTTTTTAAGATTAGATCTTATAGAAATATACACTGGCACATAATATTAGGGGGGAAACTGTGTAAGAGAAAGTTTATTGGAATTATACAAAATGTCTAAGAATTCCATTCATCAATAACTTTTTTGCCAAATATTTCATTTTAGTGAAATATAATTTTTGAAGACTTCTTTTTTATTCTATCAGTTGGGGGGAGAAATACCCTTATTTTTCAAGAAAGGGGATTTTATACACTTAACATTGATAATTTAGTTTAACTGGCAAAACAAAAAAAAGAAGATTTTATATGTTCAAATGTTTGTATACCATTCAGTATAAAAGTATTATAAGCATGTGAACCAAGCAGTTAATAGTAGAGTGTATTTAAGAATGCTTGGTGTAGAGTATACTTAAGTATAATTCAGGAATCCAGGGACTTAGAAATCAAAAGATAAAAGCATAAAACCTAAACTGGATTCATGTTTAAAACTTACTGTTTTTTTTTCCTTGCGGTATTGCTAATGAATGAAGAAAAATAATCTCGTAACATAACCAAATGAAGGAAACAAAACTGATAAAAGGGAAAGTGAAATAGTAAGAAAATAGGAGCAAACAAAGAAAGTTAAAGTTTGGTGATTATTTTTTATTAAATATATGATATGGAATGTGGGGTATTTTTATTAAATCAGCAAAGTTACATTTCCATATTAGACGTTTTAAATAATTTGTGTGGATTCATACGGAGTGCAACACTTATTTTGTTCCTTCACTTTCATTTTACTTTTAAAAGGGTCTCATGAATCTGTGTTGTCCTTTGGATGAACCCAAAGCAAATTAGAGCCTAGTGCCATGGGTAAGGCTGGCACTGCCCCTTACTCATTTTTACTGATATTGTCATTTTACTACTTTTACTGTATTGTAAATACAAACRAGCATAGAAATTAACATAGGGTTTTTCTTCGCTGTGTCAAATTTGTCTGTAAATCAGTCATCGCAATAGGAAATACATTTAAAAGATCCATGTGATTCCCGAATTGCCGGTTGAAATATTATACAATATATAAATTGTTAAATATGGCTGGAGAGTGGTTTGGCATGCAAAAAAATGTTGATTATAGCATGTTTGGGGCTGGTTAGCTTTGACCGTGTCAGTGTGATAATGCAACGTTGGAATGGATCCTGGAAACAATTTTCTAGCTATCACTAAATACTGGAATCAGTGTTTTTAATCATAGTGGAAACTTTCAGTTGCTTTCTTTGTTTTTTATGTTCTACATTATTTGTGTTGTATTACAACATATGTAGAAACAGTAACCTGTGAACTATGCTTTTCATAACTTTTTTAAAAATATATCTAAATGAATGCAATGTGCATAAATATTTTTTAAAATGCAACCGTGAACTATTTGCACCTTTTGCTAATGCCTCTATTTACTTGCTTTGGCATAAAGAATGAGCCAGCCAACTCTGTGTCCTGTGGAAAATATATAAATGTTATCTGAAATTGCTCATAGATGTAATGCTAATTAATGTTAAATCACAAATAAACAGTATTTTAAATAGATGGATTTTGTATAGCAGCCTTTTGTTTGAACAGGACTCTCGCATCTCTTCCTTGTAAGGAGATGCTTTGGTTCTGAACATCAGGTGTAAAGTTTTTATGCTAAAGATGGAGTTTTTCATAAATTTATTCTAGAAAATCTCCATTTTTTTCTAAAAATATTTAGAAAAATATTCTAAAAACTGTTGTTTTCTGTCTTGGAAGAGGTGAATTGTGTGGCCAAAAGGAGGGAATTGCGGGGCAGGAGTTTTGGGCCCWGCTGGTGCCTGTGCTGCTGGGGTCTAAGGATGATTCCTGCAGCCGCAGCTCTGGGGTGGCCGGGCAAGTGCAGAGCGTGGGGGCAACTTGGGTGAATTGCCCTAAAAAAATGATGAAAATGRAGGTCTTTGTAGTAAAGTTTTTCTTTCAGAGTTACTTGGAGACCTCCACGTTGTACCCGCCAGCACGTGGTAAACGTCAGCACCTCCGAGGCAGCAGAATTTCGAGTGTTGTGTTTTTAGAGCTGCGTCAGCTTTGGAAAATGTAGTGTTTGTTTTCTTTGTCCTTCCACAAAACAGCCTTTTGTTGCTGTTTGCAAAGAGGTCAAAACCCAGCTCTGTCGTGAGCTCTGTCCCAGTGTAGAGGGTTCAGCATTTTGGATGACTAAATCTTAATTTAATTTCTAGTTGTTTTCTTATTCTTTCGCTCTCCAGGAGCGCCGGCATTCTGCTCAGTGCTGCAGTGACACGACAGTGGATACCCTACCAAGCGCTGGGGTGCTCACCCTCCAGGGCTGACAACCTCCATAGCTTCATTCTGATGGAAACTCTCCTTTTTCCAAGGGTCCATGAACCACAACAGCCTCTTCACCTTCACTTGGACCTTATTCCTCCAGTTCTGCAACAAGGGTCTGAGATTACACAGCCTGAGCATGGAAACAAGGTAGATCTTAATCGCAGGCGTAAGGGATGTTAAGGCTCAACACGTGGCCTTGTAGGAGGCCTTGGAAAATCCAGCCTGAAAACAGATCACTGACACAACAGCTCAAAAGCAGTAATTACTACTATTGATAGAATCATAGAATCCTTAAGGTTGGAAGGGTCCAACCCCCCTGCACACACAGGGTCACATAGAGCATGTGGCACAGGCTGCGTCCAAGTGAGTTTGGAAGATCCCCAAAGAAGGAGACTCCACARCCTCTCTGGGCAGCCTGTTCCAGGGCTCTGGCACCCTCACTGTTAAAAGATTTTTCCTTAAGATCCTGTGGAACTTTTGGTGCTTCAGTTTGTGGCCTTTTCCTCTAGTTCCATCAGTGGCCACCACTGAAAAGAGGCCACCTCATCCTCCTCACTGCCTCCCTTGAGGTATTTCCAGACACTSATCAGGTCCCCCCTCAGCCCTCTCTTGCTCAGGCTGAACAGGCCCACCTCTCTCAGCTGTTCCTCATGGGGCAGATGTTCCAGGCCCCTTCTTGCTCTCAGAATGCTTAACCCAAGAAAGAGAAGGAGCAGTGTGTCCCGTGAGGAATTACGCACCAGCTGYTGAGTCAGAATGGTTTAAGGAACTGGGATGCATTTTCACATGCCGCTCTTGCCCCTGTGTACAGTTAACATGTGACCAGGTGATGGCCCCAGCTGCTTGCACTGGCTCCTGCAGTGCCTGGGGGATGAGGCTCAGGCAGCAGAGCAGTTTTGCCTTATTTGCTGGAGATGCCTGGAAATGGCGTTGCTGAGGTAAGGAGGCAGGATAAGGGCACGGATAAGGCCGAACTGAGAGCTGCTGTGGATGGACATGGCGCGGGATGGGACGGCCTGGYCAGCGATCGGCCTCGTGCAGAGCTCACACAGACCCTTATTGTCAGGGACTTGCAAATCAGCCAAACTCGCAYTGACTTTCACAAGGAGAGGGAAAAGCTCATCCCTTGGATAAAGGCTATGCACCCCTTTGCTAAAATGTGTAGTAACTCTCGCAAGCTYGCAGCAAGTCTCTAAAAGATTGCCAAAATGTAATATGAAACAAGTTGTCTATTTTCCTATAGCTTGGTTCTTTGGAACTGTACAATTGCATCAGCCTTAAATGTTGTATCTGCAGACAGTGCATGGCAACACATCTGAGCAGTGCTGCCTTGGAAGAGCACACGGCATGGAAAGCTTTAGTCAACTTGCAAACACACAAAACGAAGCCAAAGGATGAGAACTAAGGCACGTGCGGTAACTGCTTGTGCTCCCCGCTCCATTTATGTAGTTTAATGTAGCTCTGGCATTACCCATTCAGTATCTATATATTTAATCCTGTAAACACACTACAACAGGGGTATGAGCTCCCCAGGGCAATTCTGTGAGGAAAAGGAGAGAAGGTTCGTCTCCTTGGAGGAGTTTCCAAGTGCCCTTACAATTAATTGCTCCTTTTTTTTTCTCTCTGTGTCTGTAAGAAGCAATGTGTATTCAAGGGTATTCACTTAGCATCGGAATTCTAGTCGAGTCCAAAGTCAAAGGCAGCCTCTGAAAGTAAAAACTCAAACGGCCATTAGATGGCATCAGATTTTCACATTTGCTSTCTCTGGCCTGGCTCGAAAGCGATTAACAAAGAGCTTTCAAAGGAAGTATTTGGGGGTYGATGTGGTGGGCACTATTCCAGTTTCCACGCAGAGATGAAAGCAGACATCTGGCTTCTGGACTCATTTGCTCCATCAATTCATTTCCAAATCCAGGAGCGGAATGTGGTTTGTCTGGGCAGCAGGATTCTTCCACTTTATTCCATGGTTTCTCACTTTTACAGCTAGGTAAGAATGTGTATTTTGCACTCAAAGGCTTACAACGACAACATGCTCTGTTCAAAGTTTTCTGGCCAACCATCTTCCCCACAGGCCAAAGGTGTCTTTGTATTTTTCAGCTCCCTGGAGCAGGAGAGACAGCCACTGGGGGCAGGTATGCAGGTCACCCCAGAATGGTGACATTCAGTGCTTTGTTTCTATCCTAAAGCAGTAATGGAGAGAAGATCTGATCAAGAAACTGCGAGGAGATCTGATCAGTATGTATAAATACCTGAGGGGAGAATGTAGGGAGGAAAGGGCCAAACTCCTCTCAGGGGAGGCCAGTGACAGGACAAGGGGTAATTGGTACAAGTTGAAACCCAGGCAGTTCCATATCCTTGTGAGGAAGAGCTTCTTCACTGTGAGGGTGGCAGAGCCCTGGCACAGGCTGCCCAGGGAGGCTGTGGAGYCTCCTTCTCTGGGGATCTCCCAAACCCRCCTGGATGCCACCCTGTGCCSCGTGCTCTGGTATCCCTGCTGGAGCAGAAGGGGAGGTAATCTCTAGAGGTCCCTTCCAACCTCAACTGCTCTGTGTTTTTGTTGACTCTGTGAACTTCAATTTTAATTGCCCTTTCAGCTCAAGTGCTTCTTTATTCRTATCTCACAAGATAATCCTTACCTGAGCCCCCAGCTCATCTCTGGCAGGCCACACTGTCTCCTCCCGCCTTCTCCTTTCACGTTAGAACGCGCCAACAAAACACGAGCATCAGGCTGCCCGTCCCCTYGAGCCCCACGTTTCCACGCCTGCTCCGTCCGGGACAGGGGGCAATCCAGGAGCAGGAGGATCCTCCTTCGAGCCCCGCACACTGAGGAAGACCCTGGGCCAAGTCCGCTGCAGGTGACAGAGCAGGTGACAGTGGGGCAGTGAAGGGGGGAATTTAAAAGTACAAAGGGAAGGTGCTTGTGTTTGGAGAGGAACCGCAGCAGTTTGGGGAGGTGCTGCAGCTTTTCCCAAGCAGACCCGTGTGCTTTGCTCTGGTGTGGCCCTTCCCACYATCCGTGCTCTTTGGCAGCTAAACTGTTTACTGTTGTGCGGGGAGGATCCTTGAGAGCAGAGAGGTGGGTGCCCTGAGGTCTCTTCAAGAGAGAAAAGAATACACATTTTACTTTTTTAAAAGGAAGAAAAAGGAAGATTTGTAAGAGTGTTTCTTACGTGGAATCTGCCTGTAAATGAGGCCACATAAAGGGAAAATGATGGAAGGCAGTGTTTTGAACATGTGCTTAGCAGAACTTCCTTTCTGGTCCATCTTGCCTGACTTTCCTACCTGTCTTGCCTTTCATCTTCCTCCCTGGTCACAATTTGCCCCAGATCAAACCCAGGGAGAGAAAACAGGCTCATGTCAGACAGATGCATCTCGGGTTTTATGCCTAGCTGTGCTATTAACCCATCCATATCACGCAGGTTGGCAGCTGCCCCTCTAAATCAAGCAGCGCCGTGCCGCAAATCCAGCGCTGCAGGAAAAATAGCTCGCGTTATCTCGGCAGCATCCCAGGCCGCAGTTAATAGAGGGTCTGATAAGGCAACCCATTAAGTAAACGGGGGTCACCGGAGCAGCCCGTGAAGACGCCCAGCTCGGAGGTGAGCGCGCGCTGGCGCAGATAAGGAGCCCTTCGCCCTAGTGCCCGGCTGTCTGCGTTACAGCCAGCGCTCTGGCCCGGCCAGATAAGGCAGCCACGGAACGCGCCCATCCTCCCTCGCTGCTCCCGGTATGGATTTGTTCCCCCTACCTGCCGATAACGTCGCATCAGCTGTCAAACCCTGCGGTTCCTCCAGGAGTTATTTGCTCGTAAAGTAAAAGCAAAGTTCAAAGATGACTCACCTGATGGGAGCCGCCSACAGAGCGCGGCTGCAGTCGCTGTCCCTGCTCGCCGGTGCTCGACACAGGGATCGCTGCGACACAGTGCTGAAATAACAATAACAGATTGGCTGCTTTTGACAGAATTAGCACCGTTATTTTCTTTAAGTGTCTTTAATACAAACTAGTGAGCTGCTGCTTGAGCGTTTCCTGCTCTTCTTCCAGCCAAAGCTCTGGCTGGGACCTACYGGCACTGGCTCTGCTCCCGGCCTTGGTGCTTTTACCCCCTCCTCCCTTTGCCCACTGAAAAAGTTAAGTGGAAAAATGTCCTTTCCTTTCCAATGGCAACGCTGAGATGCTGCCAGTTGCTGGGGTGGGGGATGTGATTCAGATGCTGGTTGCAGTCSATGGCTGGAGCTCAAGGTTGGGTCCTGGACTCACCTGGGAGCCCTGGTGGGGTCAGTTGCCATTTACACTGCCTTGACAGACTTACATTAATATTATTTATATTTAATAATTGTAATTATTGGATAACTTCAATATTAATATAGCTTGCACAGCTGCTGTTCCCAGGGCCTCTTGGCACCCGCCAGCTGGGAGCCCCCGGAGCCCAGGCTCAGCCCCAGCTGCTCAGYCCTATACATATATATGTGTGTGYATATACRTGTATATATATAATATTGTCTATCTCTCTGTGTCTCTGTGTGTATCTCTCTCTCACACATACATATATATACATACACACAATTTACCTGTTAATTACACCTACGAAGCTTTAACTCGTTAGCCCTGCCTGGCTTTACTCTTGTGTTACTGTTGCTGGTGGCAGCCGTGGGCTGGCTCTGGGGATCACTGGGTTCCTTCACAGGTTCCCAGCGGTGCTGGCACCTCCTCTGGAATCGGGCCTGCTTCAGGATCCACCTCCTGGCCRCAGGCCACCAAAACCCTGCTCTTCCCCTCACGCTGGGGTCCTAGTCGCTTATTCTCATCTTAAAGCTCGTTTCGAATTGTTCAATTGCTCAGCTTAATAGCTCCAGACATTTGTGGGCCTTCACAGACAGCGGGGACTAACAGCTTATCCTGTGTAAATACTGAAGGCAGGCAGGCCAAAATCCCAGCAATTGCTCCATTGCTGCCCTGCTCCCCGTGTCTGCCCTGCTCCCCGTGTCTGTCCTGCTCTCCGTGTCTGTCCTGCTCCCCGTGTCTGCCCTGCTCCCCGTGTC